>NW_026067944.1:17109111-17194806 GCF_014885135.2 Alexandromys fortis | reverse complement strand
CTCCTCCCCCTCCCCCAATCAAGTCCCCCTCCCTCATCAGCCCAAAGAGCAATCCAAACTGCCTAGGCTCCCACAAAACCAATAGGTACAGCAGGATCAAAAACCCATTGCCATTGTTCTTGGGGTCTCAGTAGTCCTCATTGTCTGCTATGTTCAGCAAGACCGGTTTTAACCCAGGCTTTTTCAGACCCAGGCCAGCTGGCCTTGGTGAGTTCCCGATAGGACATCCCCATTGTCTCAGTGTGTGGGTGCCCCCCTCGCAGTCCTGAGTTCCTTGCTTGTGCTCTCTCTCCTTCTGCTCCTGATTTGGACCTTGAGATTTCAGTCCGGTGCTCCAATGTGGGTCTCTGTCTCTGTCTCCTTTCATCGCCTGATGAAGGTTAATAATCAGGAGGATGCCTATATATTTTTCTTTGGGTTCTCCTTACTCATTAGGAGTGGCACTACTTTGTAGAAAATAAAAGGCCTGGCTTATTGGAGGAATCATGTCACTGGAGGGTGGTGACTGAGGTCTCAAAAGCCCATTCTCAGCCCAGAGCCTCTCTCTCCCTGTTGCCTTTAGTTTGGGGTATAGAACTCTAAACTATCATGTCTGCATGCTGCCCTGCTCCCCATCATGCTCCCTGCCATATGGGTAATGAACTACTCCTCTGAAACTGTAAGGAACCCCAAATTAAATGCTTTCTTTTCAATAAGAGTCACTATGGTCTTAGTGTATGTTCAGAACAATAGAACACTGACTGAGCCAGTTGTCTTTCTGATCCTCCTGTCTTCAACACCATAGCACTAGGGTTACTGGTGCATTAGACTATTTCACACTTTACAGACGGGTACTGAGATTTGAACCCAGGTCCTCGTATTTTCATAACAAGCACTCTTATCCACTGAACCATCTCCATAGTGCTTGACTATTTTATGATATAAAAAGTCTGTATCTGATCTTGTGGTGGTTCTGACTCCATGATTACTCTTCATTGGGAACACAGGAGTTCCTCCCCCCATTATGTCTGATTAGAAACTGAATAGGTGATTGTGTTTCTAAAGAAAAAGCAACAGTTCTACCCTGGAGTGTTGGCAATAGGAACATGATCAAATTTTACTTTTTAATGATATGTTCCCAAATGATGCATCTTTCACTGAATACAGTGTTACCTGCACACAGGATGTTTTGTCTACATCCTGGAAGATGAGACACCACAGCAGGAGAGCATAAATAGTGTATTTCTCAGCACCTTAGATTTTCCAAGTGGCCCTTATTTGAAAAACACCATCATCAAATGTTATCAAAAGTTATCCTCTTCACAAACGTTCTCCATTAATGTTCAGTGCCAGCTGCCACAGCTGTAAGATTAACCCTCATTAGCTCTTACAAGTTCTACTCTGGAACTAATGAGGGACTGTCAAAACTCTAAACACAGGCAGAACTGTGGGGGAGAAATCACAGGGGATAAGGTGGAAAGCATTCGGTGAACACGGGTGGACAAAAGGAGCCTTTGTGAAACACTTACCAACACATTTAACAGAATCCAAGAACATGAAAGAGAGAAAAAGACAACGTTCCCCGTTTAATTTACGTTCGTTTGATTTTCTTTATAAGATTGATTTATAAGACCAATAAACTGGGATACTTATTTATTAACCTGTGTTTGTAATTGTTACATGAATTTTCACAAGAGCTTGCAGTGCATTTTTCATGATATAAAAAATGTATATTTGATTATATGAATAATTAGAAAATGCAGCAAATATAATCCATATGTCTTTTACAAAAGCCAAACAAGACATCTATTTAATAAAACATACTTAGAAAAATGGCATTCATCAAATTAAAATCAAGGAAGGTACTTATGTAAAGTAGATTAAGCTAAAGCAAAGAAATTTTAACACTTTCTGCAAGGTTCAGTTAAATTAATGGTAAATTACTGTGGCAGTTAACGAGCTATATACATCATCTATTATATTATATATACATATATATTAATATTATATATTAAGCTATTGTATATTAAGATATATATTTTTATATTCAAAACAACCCTTATTCAACATCTCAATAAGGGTTGATACATCATTTTTCTTGAAAAGCGCTAAGCATTTTAAAGATGAGTCTATATCTGACAAATATCTAGATAGTGTTTTGTAAAATAATACTATAATGGAAACATCTTATTTCAAGTATAGAAGAAGTACTTTCCCTACTAAACTGAAGTGATTTTTCATCATCGAGGCTTCCCACAAAGAATACTGTCCTTGCATGTTTGATTCATGGCTCACAATGGTTTCTCAACAAAGCAAACTTCTCAATATTCAAATTACTTATGATTTCCAAAGATCACACATTTGCTTGTCAAGATTTACTTCAATTACTATTTGGACCTAGGAATCCCTGAATCTCGTCCTGGATATTTTGTATATTGATAATAGTAACCACAGTAGTAATGACAATAATAATAGAAGATGACAATGCATAAGCAGAAGTGGAGGTTTGCTCAAAGAGGTACTAGCCAGACATGTCATAAGCAATATCTGTGTTTTATGTAAGACCATAGGGAAAATACTTAAACAGGACCTTCAGAATCATTTCTAGGTTGGAATAAAGAAGAGGGCAGTCTTACCATTTTTATTTTTGATTAGATAACTTTATATAGTTAAAGCTAATCCATACATGGTAAAAAACAAATCTACATTTTACTAAAGTAAATATACAAAATTACTTTTGTAATTATTAAGATGTTTTTGGTACCAGGACTACAGAGGGCTCAGTGATTGAAAATGATTGCTGCCAAGCCTGATGACCTGAGCTCTGCTCCTGGAACCCATCTAAGGGTAGGAGAGAAGCAACTTCTGCAATTTGTCCTCTGACCTCCACGGGCACACCATTGCACACTCATGCACACTCACACACACACACACACACACGGGGGGGAGGGGGAGGGAAGGAGGGAAAAAAGAGAGAGTGAGGAAGAGAGAGAGACTAGAGAGACTAAAGGAATAAATAAAAACATTTTAAAAGAGCCGTGTTCAAGGTTCCTAACTAACATTTGTAGAACTGTTTGAGAATTTTAAGATTATTTAGTTTTACTTGCTAATCCTTGAGTCAGTATGGAGTATTTGGATAGCTGTATTGAGATTCCCCTTTCCAGGTATATCCGTGATTGTGAATTTCTACATATGTTTGCAGTTAAATTATCTCTGACTGCTTTAAAAATATGATTTGTAGTCTATAAAAAAGAATGAATTTACAGATTTTTCTAATATCTTAAACATGAACCTTTATGGTTGAAATTTATACTGGTTGTCTTTAGCCAGACTAAAAAAATGGAACATGATACCATAAGAAATCACAAATCAAATACACTCCCTTCTCTTTATTTGAAGTTTTTACTTTAATTACTGTCTAGCTATTGTAGTGACATAATTTGATTGAATATTTTCAGTAATGTCACATAGTAATTCATATAAGCTCTTTTGGCATATACATTCTACAACTTTCTGCTTCTCCACTATCTTTACAATATTTAAGGAATAAGTAATTCTCACTGTATATATAGAATATCTAAAATAAGGCAAGCCATTCTTCACAGTAAGTCAATCCATTCAACTCGTATTTACTTTATCTCCTTTCCTTCTTCATTTCTGATCTACATGATTCATTCAAAGCAAGGCCAGTATGTCCAAAGCACCCTTTAAAAAAATAATTGTTAGGCCAGCCATGGTGGTGCTCGCCTTTAATTTCAGCACTCGGGAGGCAGAGGCAGGCATATCTCTGTGAGTTTGAGGCCAGCCTGGTCTACAAGAGCTAGATCCAGGACAGGAACCAAAAGCTATGGAGAAACCCTGTCTCTAAAATTTAAAAAAAAAAAGTTAGGACATTAGCATACTATAAATGTAGGATTTTTGTTTTTGAAGATAAGCTATCTTGCACAATATAGCATATTTTAATTACATTGTTGTACTTATTCACTAGTTTCTTAAACTATATTGTCTTACATCAGTTCAAATCTCTATTTCTGAATGGGCAATAGAAAAAAAATCATCTATAAATTTATAGGTTATTTGGAACAATTCCTTGAAAAAGCTTATGCTATGTAAAAAAAAAGGCAGTAGGTCAAATAGCAGATGGGAAAATCCCAAAGCGTTTGATGTTTCTAAGAAGAAAGAGAAAAATTGACAAGAGAAAAATGATAAGAAGATGGTAAAGAAATAAGTTGGGAAAGAGAAAAAAATAGGGAAGTAAATATGATTTAGATACATTATATATGTATGAAATTTTCAGAGAATACATAAAAATATTTTAAAAGGCAACAGCAGAAAGAAATTATTCGGAATTAAGTAGACTAAGTTTTATAGACTAAAAATGAATCTCCTCCTCCTCCTCCCTCTATTTGCTTTCCACTGAGCTGAACTCAAGATCTGTGAGGCCAACAGCAGCCTAGCATTCTACCACTGAGCTACTTTCCCAGAAAAATGAAATCATTTCAGAAACGAAAATCATAATGTTTGATAGACGATGAACAATGGAGTGATGAAAACAAACATTTAAATAAATAAATTCATTGATAATATTTCTCTTGTCAAGGTCACTGAAAATATGAGCAAAATATGAGGAAAGATAACAAAAAGAATATTAAATGGGGTTATCTTATTTAAGTCAGAAAGTGATTGAAACAAGGAAGAGAGGAAGGCCGTCACATTTCAGGGATGCTGACGGGAGACAGTAATAATGTTTATCTATAATATATTGTTGGATATGATATAGTGAGCTGAGTAAGAGCTTCAGTGGCCATCTCATGGTCTTTTCATTTGTAGATGAAAAATTGTCAAAAAAATTAGAAAGTAACATTTCTCACACACTCGCCAGTGACAAGAACCATTTGCTACCTAGACCAGTTAAATATAAGCTGAGCCTTGAAGACAGGCTCACTGAAGTTTGAGCTTCAAGTTAATGTTCCAATTACTTGTTATAAAACTTGTGAGAAGATACATGATCCCAAATTAATCAAGTTATAGCTATTACAAAGCTGTCATAACACATCTAATTTTTTTATCTGAAAACTTATTTATTAGTTACTACCTGCAAAAATAAATTTACTAACATTAAAGATTATGGGTACTTAAATATTAAAGGCAAAGTAAAAGTAGGGAGCTATCATCTTAAACAAAGGAAAAATTTGAATTATACAAGATAAAACCTTGAGTTATAAATAGTGTAATTCAAAGGAAGAGAGGTAGAATTTTTTGCTGGAGGTGGGAACTGTGGAAGCAAAAGGGATAAAAGTTTCAAAAGTTAAGAGTTTTCAAAAGATATTGGCTCTTCACTATATATAGGCATACATTTCGCAGTGATAAAATGACACTTACTTATCAAAATACACACAATGGAAAAATATTGAAAATAACATAATTTATTCAATCATCTATTTGTTACTTTTTAATGGCTCTTCAGGTAAGTCTCTATTTTGCTGTTCGTATGTGTATCTGGCCTATTAGACAAAGTGCTCATTTCAAACTAAATGAAACCCATGTTCTTTTCAGCATGGTTTAGTGAAAAGCCTAGAAGATTCAAGATAAATAATATGAACTAGACTCTCTTCAGGGCTTACATGCTAAGAATGCATAGCTGAGAGACACCACGTAGTTATTTTCATCCTATTGGTTTGCAATTGAGAATCATTCCGTCTCTGCTAGATTCTGGGAACATAGTGTTGAAAAGATATTCATAGTCTTTCTCCTCAAGGATATTCCCCTCTGGGAATTATGGGGAGGCCGTTTTTTCTTAATTTATTCAAGTATCAAAGCATTTCGAAGTTTTAGACAGTGCCGATGGCTGTGTGCACAGACTCAAAAAGCCTTAAAAATATTCCAGTGAATCTTTGCTTTTGTGTTTCCTCTGATCAGCAAAACGAATCCTTAAATCACCCTGTACTTGAAACCTGACAGCTGCTCTAAGAGTTTCTGGGCTGGCACAGAAAAGAGTGGAGAGGGAAAACTGGAATCTTAAGTCATCAGTAAAGAAAACAATTTTGAGCAGTCATCAAAAAGTCTGGCTGTCTTAGAATATTATATCAAACACACTTTTCTATTAAGTTTCTAATGTAATAAAGCATGGACTAAAGTTAACATCCCACAATTAACGTGCAGATAAAGCACAGAGCAACAGATTCCACAGTGACATTAATAAGGTATTTGGTACACTAAGTCTAAACAAATTTTGTATGAGCAGAAATATTTATAGTAGCCTCCTGCTATCTGCCACAAATGCAATTAATTTATTATATAAAAATCCATTAGCATTGTCATTTAATTTTTTGAAAATAATACTGAAGTAGATAATACAATTCATTAGCAGAGATTAAAAAGGAGGGAGATCAAGGTGTTTCCTTGGAATTGATAAAAAATCCCCACACCTCCAATTCTTAAAAGAAACAGAACTGGTGAAAGTTTATGCTGAAATGTAAGAAATAACCAAGTACTGCAAGGAAATAGATGATATTGCTTTACAAAATTATATCATTGTTTGAGCATTCAAATTTATTCCATTTCATTTTTTAACTCGTTTGTTTTTAGGATTTTGTGGTTCTGGGGTTTAAAACCAAAGCCTTGTGCATAGTAGGATAACATCCTAGCACGGAAGGAGTAATCTAGCCTAGCTCTAGAATGTAGAGACATAAAGCTTACATTGTGTACATTGAGAATGAAAAGCCATATATTGATTTCTTTTGTTAAATATGAGCCATGAATGAATGAAACAGAGGAGATACGCTAGAGGAATTTCTAGAGAGTCAAAGTGATGCATGACATTGTACCTCCATACTCAACTTCGCCTTACTCATCAGTTTATGCTGAATCTTCATACGGCATCTACTCTCAGACTGATTATACTCAGTGGCCTTTATCTTGTGGACTACGTATTTTCGGTTTTCTTACGTTTCTTAGCCAGCAACTATTGAAAAGTTTTATTGTCAGTATTTCTTTCTTATCTTACTCTCTTCCTCTAAATGATCTTTGAAGTATGAAGGCATACCATTTCCTCCGTTTTCGTGGATTTTATTTCTTGTTCTTAAGCAAAGGAACAAGGGCAGGATACAAAACAAGGAACCTTTTTTTCCAATGAGAGGCAGAAAGGGAGTTGATCAGGAAGGGGTAAGGTAGGGAGGGACTGGGAGGAGTGGAGAGAAGAAGGAAAACTTTAACCAGGATGTCAAATATGAATAAAGAATCTAGTTTAAATTAAAGGAAAAAATGAGAAGGAAGATGAGCTGCATCTTCTTGAAGAGAGGCTGCAAGAGAGGCTTGAAGAGAGGATGTCATGTGACTATCCTCCCACACCAATACCTATTTCCACAGTAGCACCGTTAGCTCATTTTCCAGATTTCTTTCTTAATTGGTTTATTTTTATTGACCCTTTGAGTTTTGAGGCAGGATCTCATACCATAGCTCAGCCTTGCCTGAAATTCATGCTGTAGTTCTGGCTGTCCTCACATTTACAGCAATTAATTTGCTCTGAGCTCCTAAGTACTGGGATTACAGATTACCTTGCAATGAACTATTATTTATGTCTTTAATAATTTAGCTGACATTCTATTTTCTCTCATAGACATTTCCGATCATTTTTAAAAACAAACACATAATTTAATTTTAAGGCTTTGTCTTTTTGTGTGTTTGTATGTGAGTGTGTGTGTGTGTGTGTGTGTCACAGGTGCATGCAGAGGCCAGAAGACAGAATTGGATACCCTGGTACTGCAGTTACAAGTGGTTATAAGATGTCCAAAATGGGTACTGAGAGCAAAACTCCTCAAGAGCAGCAAGCATTCTTAATTATGGAACCACCTCTCTACCTCCAACATATACATTTGTGAAGTAATAAACAAACTCATCAGTGATGATATTTTTCTTTTGACTTTTATTCTAATGTTCAGCAGAGGACTTAGAGCACCTTTAATAATTTTTATTATGAGTTTTATTTAATAACTCATTAAATAATGAATTAAATCCATGGTTAAAATAATACAGGAAATTGGATTGTTGTATAAATGTAAGTGATGTGCATTACATACTTAGAATTTTGCCTCTGGAGAATGTTCATTTTGTTACTATTCATTGTTTGAAACTGATGGATACGTTTGTTGAATACAAAGCCTTGTTATCAGTGTGATTTTCCTATCAAGGAGAGGTTGTCTCATTCTCATCATTCAGATCACTGAACATTAAGTGTCTTAATTACCCATCTAGATTGGGAAAGTAATTGGCATATTAGATTTGTTATGTTAGGAAATGGCCTATAAATGAAATCTAAATCTTTCTATAGGCTGCCCTGTGGCAGAGACTCGTAAAAAAAACACTTCTGTGTGGTTTTGTGTGTGTTTTCTACATATGTCTAGGATTTCAGTATGATGATGGAATAATAAGTGGGAACTCTGTCTTCCGGAATATATGAGAGTCATTAGGGACAACCCCTCCTTTTTTTTTTCCTATTCCAAATGTTTGTAAGCACAATAAAAATGCCTCTACAGCCAACACAAAGCCATCTCATTAATTGGCAATTTTAAGATTAATTTTTAAGTCTAGAATATTAATACCTTTTTCTCCTAGACTGACAAAACTCATTGCAGACCAGACAGAATACTTATTGGTCTGTCTTCAATTAAAATCATTAATTTATGAATCTGTCATTCTGAGGAGATTATGTGCTCCTGGAAGTTAGACACAATGACTTATTCATCTGCACTTCTCTTATGTCTGCCATATTGTTATTTTGCACTAATAGTTTGTGAGGAACAGTTATTGAATTGCATTTCTCAGACTGGTTTGCAAGTGTAAGATTCTTAATAATTTACAAATCTATATTATCTTAGTTGACATCCAGACGTATCTTACAGAACCTGAAAATAACCTTTCAAGTAACAATTCCTTCTTAAAATTCTGAAAACAAAATAGATGTCAGAAATAAACCGATGCCTATAAGGCTTATTATCGGTTCTTGATAACGATGTGTAAACTCTTTGAGATCTTATTTTCTTCAAACTACTACCATACAACATGTACACTTGTATTTCACATTGTCTGTCGCCATTAAACAAAATAATGACAACAGTTTGGGCTAACCTTAGCCTTTGGGTCTAGCCTATCTGGTTACCTATCTCAATTTCAATACTAATGGCACTGAGGTTTAAAGGAAAGATGGATTCCAGAAAAAAAAAAGTATCTAGATTGATGGTCTAGTATTGAAGAGTACTGGCTGCTCTTCCAGAATCGAGGGTTCAGGTCCCAGTACCTCCATGCCTGCTCACAGTTAGACAACTGTACCTCCAGTACCATAAGATCTATGGGAACCAGTCATGCATGTGATATGTAGATACACATGCAGGAAAAATACACCACCACATATGGCTTTTATGTGAATTCCAAAGATCTAAATTGGGTCTGCATGCCTGCACAGACAACATTCGACTAACTGTACTACCCTGCCCATCCTTTATTTAATGTGATTTACAAACCATGCTGTAGTCAAAGGAAAGATACGGTTGCCTGTTCATATTGAATTAAAAGACAAACTGCATAAAGAGTGGTTCATTTTCTTTACACGGACTTCTCAACTGTTCCTGCTGAATGTCCATCAGCAGAATAACAGACTGTTCTCATGGCAGAGGCTAACAGTGAATAGAAGTGTGAAAATGAAGAAAAGCCACAGGACCGTGCACTAATATTCACACATATATTTGTACTCTTCAAATATAATTGATAGTTTCAGCATGATCAAATATAAAAACTTTATCTAATTGAAAACAAAAATGAAAGTAACAGGATTATAATCTTGCATGTCTGATAAATATAATTTATATGAAAAAGATATTTTAAGTAATTTTTATATTAAATGTATAGTCTTAAAAGTAATACTCAAACTGTAAAAATTCAGAATCCCTAATAATATTAAAAGTATAAAAAATTGCATCCATCTTTGGAAATACCTATAATATTTTGAGTAATGAATTTTTTCTTCCCCGGCTTCTCCCAGTGTCGCCCTCTTTCCCTGCCCACAGCACTTCCCCTACACACGCAAACATAAAAAACAGGTACACCATAATAAGCCCGTACAAATACACTGGCCTTGGATTTTTAAATAAAATTATTTTCTTAGAGCATTTAAACTTCCACTTGGTAGCCAACTACCACTAACTGAATAACAGGCCATACTTTATAAATATTAAGAGAATATTACTGAGATAAGTGGGTCAGGTATAAGTAGTATCACTCTAATTGTTATAATTAGATTAGCTGAGTACCAAAGATGTTTCCGCCCTCAGTGTCAAAAAAGGCAGATGTATTCCACTTTAATTGCTACTATCACACAACCATCAACCATAAGCTAGTAAGCAAACCTCAAGCCTGGAAGACGGCTCAGCCTGCAAAGGTGCCTACTATCGAGTCTGATTACCTGAGTTTGATGCCCAACAAACCAAAAGTTAAAAGGAGAAACCACTTTTTCAACCTGCCCTAATACCTTTACAAAATACACCATTGCATGTGGGCATCCTCCCAACTAACTCAAAAAAGTAAAATACAATGAAAAAAGTAGCACAGATGACACCTCTCCAGGGTGCAGTCCAGCACCCCAGAGTTACACCCATTAATATTTCAGAACAGATCATGAATCAATACATCAAATGGGATAAATTTAGCATATAAATCGACTCATGATTCTGAGCTGTGTTGTACTGCCAAGTGAGATCAGATTCGGTTAATTTATTTTCATTATAATTTATATATTTATAAATTTTATATTATATTATTTTATATTTATATATATATAAATATTTATATATATATATATTTATATATATTTATATTATATATAAATATATATATATATTTATATTATATTATAAATTTATAATTTATAATAAAATCACAGGAGACAAATTCAACTATAAAGAAGAAAGAAGGCTCTTACCTTGGCATATGAAACCTCGTTCTTCATACCCAGCGTTACAGGTGCACTTCCCGATGGGTACAAGCCATTCCCCTTCTGTACTGCAGTACATCTTGGGAGGATCCTCTTCCTTGGAATTATTGACACAAGAGCCCCTAACCTCCACCAAAGACTGGGAGTCCATGGGTACTGTGTCTGGAAACATAGCCAGATTCTTCACCGTAAACGGGCACTTTTTGAAGTACACTCTTACAGACACCAAGGCAACGCAAGCACCAACGTCTTGAAAAGCCAAATAAAACCCCTTTTTGTTGACCGGCCCCACTTCTCTAATCTCAGTGTTGAGTTTAAGAATGCGATCCCCGAGATCCATCTGGGTGAAACTTTCATCCGCCGCAATGGTGTCAATCTTTGTAAATTGATGCTCTCGGAATTTCACACTCTGGTCATCGTCAGACTCCATGTAGTACAGGTTAAAGGTCTCCTTGCAAGTCCCCAAAACCAATGGGATGCTGTTGCAGTCCCGGAGTGTGAACTTGAGCTCCACATAGATTTTCTGAGCTGAGTTTCTTGGGACCCAGTTTGTCCTCAGCCAATTATTTTGGCTGTGGTCCATGACATTGCACACCTGGTAAGTCCTGATGGGTGTGTAGTGCTCATCAACGCCACTGATCTCTTCCCACTGAAGAATCAAAGCAAAGACAGAGAGAGAGGCAAAATTAGTGAGGGAAGTGTAATGATGACACACACAGGACAAAAGTGCCAAGGCAAACTAACTAACAAAAACAAAAAAAACAGCATAAACAAGCAAAGGCTTCGATGCCACACATTATAGAGATCTGTGGACAAACTCCTAATCTTCTAGTGTATGGTTATTGGTGAATTCAATGCCACAAAGCAGTTTCATAATTGAATGAATACATTTGCCTTGCACTGCATGTTTTTAAATATTCAAGAAAAGGCCACTGGGCAAATCATTATGGACAGCCAAACACTGAAGCATGAAAACCTGGAATGAATGGTGAACAGTGAGTCAGGTCAAAGACTTGCTGCAATTCTGTATTTTGTCTGTCTGTTTTAAAAGATAATGACAACTAACAGTGCCTGAAACTAATTGTTTTGCTCACAACTTAAACAATATTGAAGTAAGTTTTATATGCAGTAAAATTCAGAGACTTTACATGATAGCATCACCATGGAGCTTCACGTACACCATTTTTAAGGAGTCTCAGTCTTTCTGGTGGAGCCATGTTGGGGAAATGTCAGCTTCTCCAAAACAAACAGTTATTATATATGAAACAGAAATAGCCATATAATGAATGTTATGGTTTGTACTGCCTTTGCTCCCATATTGGACTTTTATATGGCCAAAAAAGTTAATGTGTTGTTATTATATTAGTTAAATTTATATTATTAACTTCTGTCACTATAAAAGAAGATTTTTTTAAAGTTCTAAGAGTATAAAACAGTAAAGAAGTATATCATGTGATCAAACCGGACTCTCTGAACTTGTGTCGGACAAGGAGGGCTGAATGAGAAGCCAAGGACAATGGCACTGGGTTTTGATTCTACCGCATGTACTGGCTTTGTGGGAGCCTAGTCTGTGTGGATGCTCACCTTTCTAGACCTGGATGGAAGGGGGAGGACCTTGGACTTCCCACAGGGCAGGGAATCCTGACTGCTCTTTGGACTGGAGAAGGATGTATTCTGGGTCTTTACAGTTAGATCATGACATTGGAATTAGAAAAATAAAGATCAATTAGCTTCATATTTTTAAATCAAACTTCTCATAAGAATAGATGAGTATTTACTTTGATCAATGAATCCTTTGCAAATTTCTTTGCTATAAGTCGTATTCAGCTAACCATTAAGCAGCACATTCTATAGAGATTTTCATAATTTGATGTAAAATATGATTTTAATTAAGGAATTCTCATTGTAGTTTAATTTGGCAAGCTATCACAAGTCCTTGAATACAGAGTTATGAATTGCATGAAGATAATGCAAACAACACCAGCATGCTTTTCACCGAGAAAGTCGCAGGGAGCAATTACCACTTCATTAATTTGTAATGAAGACCTAATTGCCTGAAAGTGATGGTGGACTGCCATCTCCAACCGCTTACAGCACCAGATTCTCTAACTCTGGCAATTGCTGAGGACAAGCAACAGCAGAAATATCACCTCTAAAGTAACATTTTTTTTCTTAACATTGCAATGCCAAAAACGTTAGCTAAATACTTCTTGCAAGTGCATGTTTGTTAATGAAAAGATAGACAGGCTTGTCAAATCTCTTTCCTCTCATAACTAATCTACACATTCATAAATTCCTACAAATACTACATCATATAACAACTGTTTTAAGGAAAACATGGAGAAAGGATAAGGCGGTACATAGAATTTGGGAATAATAAGCATATTTCTCTTCCTTGCCTTCTGGAGAAAAGGGAAAGTAAAGTTGTAACATTTACTTAAATTCTCTAAATCATTAATCCTGATATTTAGCCTGCTTTCTGGATCCATATGTAAAATCTGTATTTTTTGGTCAAAAAGCTCAGATTGCTTTCTTTATTTTTCATGGTCCAGATTACTATAACCCAGTAAACACAGGCATCAGATTGCTTGTCCTTGAAGGAACCATTCTGCAACTTCTTTCTAGGGGATTTCATTAATATTTTCTAGAAAGCAAAGTTCCTATTTCATTAGATCCAAACATGTACTTTTTAGGAAAACAAACACTTTTAATAATTAATTGTCATTTAACCTAAAAACAGTCTTTCCTTTATACCTCAATTATATTTATTAAAGATATGTTTTATGGTTCAAACTAGTTCCTCTCGTGGAGAACCTTCTTAATGAGTTGAGAACAGGGAGTAAGGGGAATAAAGGCAGAAATACATGTTATCTAAATTGGGAAATATTCAATTATTTAGTACATACATAAGCAACTATGTTGGAGGACATAAATAAGATGAGAAAATAACTTCATAATTTATCTCTAAGAAAATAAAACTGGTTTTTCAAGAATTTGAAGATGACAAAAATAAAAATGACACTAGTAGGATTATTCTGGTTAGAAATACTTGTAGATTCCATTGGTTCAGTGGAAGCCATAA
This sequence comes from Alexandromys fortis, assembly GCF_014885135.2. Lineage (NCBI taxonomy): Eukaryota > Metazoa > Chordata > Mammalia > Rodentia > Cricetidae > Alexandromys > Alexandromys fortis. Next base: position 17,180,761 of record NW_026067944.1, on the reverse strand, counting down.
ATCTACACTATCTTAATATACTAATGATTGATCAGGCTATTGTGTTCTTTCTTTCTCGACTCATGCTTTTCAATCGTCTAGTTCTTCCCTTTGTACAGCTATACCCACTGCACCCAGCAAAAAACTCAATGTTTGTCCTATAAATGTTTGAGCACTCTCTGTGAAGCAGCATTTGACGTCTGAAGAGACACCCTCCCTACATTAAGGATGTCACTGTTAAGCTCATCACCGAGATATGCCGGAAAACCTCACTGCTATTTCCGCTTCATAAGTATGTACACATGAATGAGCATACATGCAGGGATATATTTCTAATAGCCTAGTATAAAAGTTCAAGTGGTTTAAGAAAGAAGACAAATGAATAGAATTATAAAAATGGGCTTTTTTGATTATGTGATCAATGGATCAATACGAAAGAAAATGAGAAGTCAGCACTGAAGACAAAGAGTCAAGGAAAGAAAGATCATGGCTGCGAAGGCACAACTGGGAGTTTTGGTTACAAGTTATGGGTTTACATCCCCAATCCACTTTAACCTCTAGACATTTGATAGTGATATTATAACAGTCTCCCTGAATATAGGGAACACAGCAGCCTCCTTCAGATAAGACATACTGGAAATAGAAGAAAAGCCTGTTAAAAGATACAAAGATTAGGCATTACTGATGAGGAAAGTGTGCAAAAGGTTTCAGAGTGAACACATCGTCAGGAAGGAGTGACAGACAATCTCTGTTTAGGAGTCTCAGGATATAAGGCAGTCATGGTGATATCTGAAGTTATAACAGGATGTTGTTAAAGACACCAGGTCTCCAGAAAGCTCGTTGGATGGGGTCTTTCTTTCCCTATGAGCACCTGTCTTGGGTTCTGTCTCTGTGTTATACAGCATGTCTAAGGTGGACTCACAGATGCGTCTGTTTTCCTTCTCTGTTACTCAGTTTCATAAAATCCTGAGACTCACGTAAGAACTATAGAAGGCTTTGTTCCACCAAACCTCTGTCGGCAATTTCAGATCTCTCTTCCCAGATAGGACTAAGCGGAACATGTGGTGAGTTCAGAAGTGTTACCAATCCCTCGGTCTCATCTCTAAATATGGTCTATCTAATTTTCTTGTTTCACTTATTGATTCTAGCCAATTGTGACACAAACAGCTTCTAAAACACTATTGCTTGGTAAGTCCTTCCCCACCTGTTCTTATTGTGTTCTGATAGGCCAAGACCTAGCAGACTGTACAAAATATTTGATAACCAATGAATTCTTTTTGTCATTTGGCCTTCAGAAATTCAACTTCCCAGTGACACATCAGAGTATTTTCCAATATGAGCTTCCATAACTTCTGGGTCACAGTGAAATTAACATGTGATGTTTAGCATTTGGCTAAACATGAACTCCAAATTCATTTTGTATTCCAAATTCCCCAAGACACAAACATGCCTTATACAGAGGCCCACCTGGATAACCTTTTCTACCTCAACAAGGAATTGTAAGATGTTATTACCACAAACTGAGTACATCTATTCATAAGCCTCTATTTCTGACTAGTGTAAATATGAACCATACAGTCACAAAAATATGTCAACAGCACACAGAAAGTGAATGGACTACGTCATCCAACATATTTGCTCTGTTATAAATGAAATAAAACTGTTATATATAAGTTTTTTATAGTGTGCTATAGGTTGTTATACTGGTGATTTTTAGAACATCTTGTTAATAGAGATTTCAACCAACTTTGGGTGCATGAATTAAATATGTCTGTAAATAAAGACTGGGTTAGAAATATTTGAGTATTAAAAAGAGAAATAATTGTGATTTGTATTTTACTGCCATTGCTGTTCTCCAGAATTCAATGAAGCAGAGCTGACACACATGGTCAATGAAGGTACACTTGCTATTATTATTTGAGGATTATTGATGAGAATAAAGCATCAGGAAAGCATTTTTTAAAAAGTGGCAACTGGCACTTCCACAATGCCAGTATAAGGTGAACACAGAGGAGAGAAGACGTAACCATGCGATGATTAAGAGTAGAATCCCTTTAAAAAGCTGAGTTCCCGTGTTGGAGGAAAATGATGTTGTGGAATAATCTTTTGTACACAGTAAATATGTATCATTCTGATTAATATAGCCAATATTCTGATTGAAGTAGCCAATACTTAAATTTAAGTAAGAGGGGCAGGTAGGACTTCTGGATAGAGAGAGCTCTGAAAGGAAGAAAGTTGAGGTCTCCAGCAGATGGAGAGGAAGCAGAATAGACATTTCAGATTAAAAGTACCAAGCCATGTAAAGAATATAGATTAAAAGATATGAGGTGATTTAAGTTATAACAACTAGTTAAGAGCAAGGATAAGCTAAGGGCAAGCTCTCATAATTACTAAGAAGTCTCTGTGTGGTTATTTTGGAGGTTCAGGAGGGACAGAGAAAGGCTGATTACAGTCACCAGCAATTAGAACAGGATGTCTGGGGTCACTAGAAAAGTCTGAATTGGCCTGTATACTTCATTGGCATCTTGGAGAAAAATCTAAAGAGAGGCACATGGTGAGATCTAGATTAGGCGTTGGAACTTCAGAGTAAAGCAAGAGGAGAGATTAGAGGGAGTACTGCAAATGTCTAGATGGCAGCTTCAGCATCACCTCTGCTGAGTCAGTGCTCACTCATTGCTTCCCAAAATAGCATGAAGGGCTGTGGCAATGCATGCTATGTTGCTGAGTTTACGACCTCTTATTAAAGCAAGGCTCAGGAAGGCTCTTCGTAAGGAGAGATGTGGATCAGGACAAAACAAAGTGTTGGCATATAAACAAGTGCAAACGCTTTCTCATGAGACACTACGTGTCCTTTTAGAAAATGTTAACCCATATTGATTAGCCACAGTGTGACAAGCACTACACTGACTTGCAGCCATGAAGGAGACAGGATATCTGTCACCAAGGAAGCAGTTTCCTCCACGTGTGTGTGTAACTATTTAATATGAAATCTACACAGAAATTTAAGTCTTATTATGTGTGTGCCTGTGGGGTCTCTGGGTATTGTAAATGAACACATTCCCTCATGTGGAAGCCATAGGGGGATGCTGGATGTCCTACTCTCTCACCTTTGGGCTTCCTCCCTTGAGAGCGAGGTTTCTTGCCCATCTGGAGATGTGCTGCTACCACATTGATTTTTCTATCTCCACCCCCCCACAGAGCTGATTTCTAGATGGTCTCTAATTTGGATCAATTCACATTCTGAAGCATCTGTGCCAAAAGCTAAGTTAACTACTCCATAGAGATTAACTAAAATTAAATGGCATATGATGTGCCAAGTGCCAAACATATTGCAATTAACAAAGCACAGAAATGTGCATTTGGTTACATAAGGCATTGGATTAAAAACACCAGTACTTAAGTTCTATCAGATACTGTCCTTAACTGACTGAGTATCAGGCCTACGACAAGTTTATTTTAGAAGGAACGGAGTGAAAAAGACATTTTTTTAGAAACTGTGTGTCAACAAATTTATGATACAGAGTTTTAGGATTGTTGACATGAATTTTACAAGACGAATTTGAAGGTGCAGAATATAATGTTAGAGAAAAATAGAACACATTTTAAACTATGGAAAAAAAACTTTATTTATTTTTTGGAAAAAAAAAAAAAACTTTAAAGGCAGGGTAACAGAAGGGAATTCCTGATCAGAGTAATTGATATTCAAGAAATGTACAAAAAAGGCTAGAGAGATAGCTCAGAGGTTAAGAGCACTTGTTCTTGTAGAGGACATTGGTTGAGTTCCCAGGATCCACATGCTGGTTCTCAAACACCTCATACCACAATTTCAGATGATTCAATGCCCTTTTACCCAGTGTAGAAACTGAATACACGTGATACATCAGCACTCATGAAGGCAAATATACATAATGAAATGTACAGTAAAGTGTAAGATCTACCTACAGCTATCATACCTAAATGGAATAAAACTAAATACTTTCAACTACATCTGGTATTTGAATTTATTTTTTTATAAATGTCAATATGAAAGAAAGAATAAAAAAGTTTTCAGTGTTAAGGCTTGATGTACACAAGGAAATATTTCTATCTTCAATATAAAACTACAAGTAAAAAGTTTTCTATTTTTCAAAACTATACCAGAAAAGAGAAGGTCAATTACATTGGGTGACGAATCATCACCTAGTCTATAAAAACTGAAAAAAAAAGAAAAACAACATAAAGTAGGCATTCATCAGAGCCTTTCTCCACCTTTATTTTCATGTATTGCTAAATGGTTCTACTTTCTCTAGAATAAATTTCCCCTAAATATTAGGGAGCAGGACAATGAGGCTATCATGTTTCCAGCCCTTAGAAGAATGTTCAAGGTGAAATTGTCCAATAAAAAAAGGTAATTTTAGACTTGAGTGTAACTGCTTGAAAATGATGGGAGAAAATTCCATGCACATGGGCTTAACGTGTCTAGACTGAAAACTGCTAAGATCGGCATTTACAGAATTATTACAAATGGCCAAAGACTTAGAAATTGATGCAGAGCAGTGACAGCAGCCCACTGCACATCAGCTGTGAGACCCATGTAATTTCCTGCTCTGATAATAGGCCACAGCCGTTGCAATCCTTAGCAAATTGCAATCTACCTGTACAGCACTCACAGCGACGGAAATGAAATTAAACTTGTGTGACATGGATCCCGCGCTAAGTTTTATGGACCCTCTGATAGGAAGTTTACAATTTAACCAAGTATGTGTTACTCTTCAGAACACGCCTCTGGCCTCTGCAATCGAAGCTGCTTTTCAGTGAGAAGCTAATAGCGCAGACACTTCAGTGAGTGATACCTCCTCAGGACTGACTGTAGCAGCCAGGCTGCCCGGAAACACTCTCCGTCTTCTGACCTTGAATACCATATGGATTCCAGACTTACAGGCTTAAGTTCTGAAGGTAAACAGGCCAGGTTTGAAACGGAGTATTAATGATTAAGATATTTAATAAGCATTGGTTTTATTTATGTATCAGCAGCATGGAAAATACTATAGTAAAATTTTTGAACATAGCCTAGCACGGTACAAATCTGTGCATTTAAAATGATTTTAACTGTGTTGTCCAGGGCCAGCAGTAAGCACGCTACATTTTTTATTCTGCTAAAATTGAGTTAGTCCACATGACATCCCTTAAAATAAAAACAATACACTGATTGATTTTCTCCTAAGAAGAATGCATTTTTAATTTAAACTTTCAGCAGTTCATTTTTAAAGCTTATCTAGGTTTTTTTTTTTTTAATTTTACTTAAGGGCACTACAACTCATGACAAGCGTGAGCTCTCTTACTCTCTTAAAATTCAGTGAGCATAATTCAAAGTAAAAGTTAAGGGAATCTTTTGTTACTTAGCATTTTATTATAAATGAGCATGTCACCATGTCTTTACAAACAGTTTGCACTACTTCTATGCCTAGTAAAACCATTGCCGCACTGGTCCACACTGTACCAAGCTCCATAGCACCACACTGCTGTTAGACATTTATTTCACTGTCATAGCTTTCTAAAAAAAAAAAAAAAAAAAAAAAAAAAAAAAAAGAGTGAGTGCTCAATATAGCATGCTGAAGGGTAGATTCTACACTTTAGTAAAACTGAATGTAAAGGTTAATTGCCTTTTAATTTTATACTGGCTAGTGTGTTAACTCTAGTTATCTTGTGCCTAATATGGAGATGATAATAGTACCTAGTTTATAGGAATTCTTAAGAGAGTGAGAGTAAGGATTTACACAGTAATCATCTGCTACCTAAGCAAACACTAATTCTGCATTTGTATTCTACTAAACTAATAATATTTACATCATGATCAAACATGGACTTAGCACATACTTATTAATTACCTTCATTTTACCAAACTTGAAGTATGTGCTTCTATGCTGTATATAATCATATACAGTGATCATATGTTGACTAAGGAAAGCAGCTACTTATTAGGTACCTCAATTCTCTCAAATTTTCTGATACTATCACTTTGACAAAAATGAAAAATATAGATTTTGGATTTTTAACTTACAAGAATAAATGTAGGTGTTAGTCACTATTCAACAGAAAGCTGTTGTAGGTCAGAATGTCTGCCATTGCCTGGAAACTTCCAACAATTAAAAATCAGTACTATTCTCAGGGAATCAATATTCAACTTTAGGGAAATAACTAATAAACAACAACAACTACACACACATACATGCACACACCTATACAAACATTACATACATATGTTTTAAAAGATAGGTATAGCAATATGAAAAAACAAAACAAGAATACAAATATACAAGGAAACAGAAGAGTTTAATAGAAGTTTGCATACAGTAAGCAGTATATGTATTCATTTTTGAAGATACTTGAATGAAATGAGATCCTAGGCTAAAGATACACTTCTGAATAAAACACCCTAGATTAAAAGAACAAAGAGTCTCTGGACTAAGAATTAGGAGAATGCCTGGTAAGCAAAAGCTCTGCGAAGGGTCGGTGTGGGTGAGGGTGAGGGCACAGGTAACAACATAGAAGTCGTAGAGGAGAAATGGATCTCCCTGAAGATGAGGAAATCATCTGAGTCCATGTACAAGAATTTGAAATATTTTTCAATATGAAATTCTGTAAAGGTTTGGACAGAGGAATAGTTGTGAGTCATGGGCATGAACTGGCTGCTATGTGGGGGAAGATGGGGAAAAAAAACATACAAAACACGAACTTTTAGAGAGTGAGGCAGAAAATGTTAGCATTGATGGGAATGGGAAGACCAGATCAGATTCCGGAAGTACCTGAGCACAGGATCTGTTGAGAGGTGAGTGTGAGACACTAGGAGGAGGGTGAGTGTGATTAACAACATCAGAGAGGAGGTTGGGAATCTGACTTACATCATCAGAAACCGGCGTCCATTGGTGTCAGAACCAAACAAAAAGAATACAGTTCATGCTGTAGCCCGTAGACAAGGTATTCAAGCAAAAGTGGAAGCTTAGTAAAAATAGATGAGGAAGGAAGAAGAGAAAAAGAATGCATGCCCGGGAGGGAAGTCCTATGGAAAAGACTAAAGCACTGAACACCGTCCAAATTTGGATGTCACTAGACAGTTTCCTGAGAGCCAAAGCTAATTTCACATGATTAATTCTGCACATTATTAGTCAAATACTGGCTAGATTTTAGTGGCTGAAGCAAGAAATATAGCAATCAATACAACCAGAATTTTCTCTCATATTTTTTCTTGTAGTCATATAAAGGAGAAAATAAAATCTTGTGTAGTGATGCGTTCCTTTTTTTTTTTCTTTGTTTTATGAGACAGGGTTTCTATGTGCACATCCCTGGCTGCCCTGGAACTAGCTCTTGTAGCCTCGAACCCACAAAGATCCAACTGTCTTTGCCTCCCAAGTGCTGGGATTAAAGGCATGCACCACCACTGTCCTATTAATAAGACTGTAAGGAAAAAAGTACATTTGTGTTTATTGAGAGATGGGGAATTTTGTGGGTTTTCTGTTTTTTTTTTTTTTAAGCTAGTAAGTTTGTTTATTGCCTAGGAAGATTTACTCAAAATATAGTATTTGAACAAAAGACTGAAAAGAGAACATGTGGAAGAATGCTTGGGAATCATTTTAATAAAGGAACATGGAAACCAAAAAAGAAAAGAAGAAACCCTACACTAGGGAACATCTAGGTGTCTCATGAAAGAGGAAAAAAAAAAGTAATAGAAGGGTATGTGGGTCTATTCTTGAGATGTGATCAGAAGACGGAAAAAGACTCACTTTTCCGTGTAGTCATTGTAGTTCCTATTTAAAAAATTGGTGGAAAGTTGTAGAATTAAGAAGTGATGGTTTAGAATATGTGGACTTTCTCATTATGCAAGAGATGGCAAGAAAGTACAGAATTGGAGACATTACACTGAAAGTGGTGGGAAGGACTGGAGAAGAAATGAAGATGAATATACGGTTGTTGCATTCATCTTATGGAGAAGTAATCAGAATATTCTCATTGTTCTCTTGCTGGAACCCAGGACCAAGGGCAATGCCATATAAATCAACTACTAATGAGAAGATAACTTAATCAACTTTTTAAAACTTGTTGGTTTTATTTTAAATATTACAATTTCATTGAAACATTTTCCCCTTTTCTTTCCTCCCCCAAACTCTCCCGTAAGCCACTCCCTGCTCTCTTTCACATTCATGGCCTCTTTGTTCACTAATTGTTATTGCATGTCTATATGTACAAATATATTTATATTCCTAAATAGAACCTGCTCGGTTTTTATAATGCTATCTGTATGTATGATTTCTGCATTGACTGAGCAATACTATATAACAATTTGGTACATTTGGGAAACTTCTCTGTGCAACAGATGGAGACTACTACAGAATACCAGAAACCATCAAAATGTAGAATTGATTGACTTTTGAATGAAAACATTTCAGAAGGTGGACTAAGACTTGAAAAAACTGAAAGCTGTACAATAATCTTGGTGCTGTAAATTAACAGTTGAGAGTCCTACTGACCAATGCTGTTCTAAGAAATGGACTCTGCCAGTACTGAATATTTTATCATTGAAAAATCTTCTGTGGTTGGTGCTATTTTCAACTAATTCTTCAGATGAGAGGAAGTTTTGAGGGGTATGGGAGGGTCATTATATTGGCTCATAACATCTGTTAGTAAATGGTAGAACAGTATTTCAAGCACAGAATTCTCTGATGGCTGGTGTTTTCTATTTTTCTTTTTTTCCTCTAATTTGAATTAGCAATCTGAAAATAATGTCATTGGCACAAACAACAGCAAAACAAGAAGGAAACAAGACGTGAGGGGGGAGGGGTGTCTTTTTGTCTAATATCCTCATAGCCTGTTATTTCAACATGAAAGACCAAATCTTTCTAAGTTAATAATATAAATAAACCTAATTTAATCCTGATACTTAACCCACAATATAAGAAGGTTAATAAAATTCAAAAATGAATTGCCCAAAGATTAAGGAAGGGCTGTATCATACTAGGGACTGACAGCAACATTTGTTCATAGATTGCATTTGTGCTTTCCTGTATTGATGGCCTGATATATCTCATTTTTTTTCTTCCATTTTTATTAGCTTTTTCATTTTTGGTAGTTCCTAAATAAATATATTTTTCATTATTCCACTCAAATAGCACGCCAAATCTCTTTTCTGAGCCTTCCTGCTTCCTGATGTGTGCTGTACAAGTGATATCATTCTAATTACACTTTGATAAGATTTCCCTTTTCCCTAAGATTATTGTCATTTGCACTACAACTGTGTGCTTTCCTTACATCCTAAGCAATCCTACCCTTGCATAGAGAGTTTAGGACCTTATTGATAAATGAGCTACATTTCTGATATTGCCACAAAATATTGGAGATAATCAATTGAAAAAGAAGGAAGTTTCCTTTGGTTCGTGCTGGCAGCATCTAGTCCATGGTTGGGCAGCTCTAGTGTTTGGGCTGTAGTGAGGCCATGTGTTTCACTAGGAGTTTATGATAGAACAAAAGCACTCGCTGCATGGTCATGGGTGAGAGGGAATGAGAAGCGAGAGATGCAGGCAGCTTTCCTAGTTGTGTTCCTAGTCATCTAAAGACTTGCCTCTGGTCCCTACCCAAAGGCTTCTGTTGATGTTGTTTTACAGAAGTATTGGGTTGGAGTCTAGTCAATCCATGAACTTGGGGGGATATTTAAGATCCAACCTACAGCCATTTCCTTTGACATTTTCATTTAAAAGAAAATTGGCATACACCCCCTGAAGGTACAAGTTACAGGAGCTTCAGGAAGGAAAATTCTCTGAAGATTTGGGGATTACTTAAAGAGAATTTTTCCCCACAAACATGGACAGAGGATCTGGAGACCCAGGGAGAAGATGTATTAGCAGCAGAGACAAACGTGGATTAAATGTATCTCAAGGACTTCTTAAAGAGCTAGCACCTTGGTACTGAATTCAGAGTACCAGCTTGTGAGAAAAAGTATTACTGCTTTGGAGGCACCTAGCCTCATGAACTGAGTACAAGACACTTGAGCTAAAGGTGCAGCATGTTATAAGAGTGACATAAAACGGAGTAGTTGAATATTTGAAAAAAGGCCATGCCTATATACAAACAATTAATTGATTGCCATATTGTCCTATTAATGCTGTTTTGTCTGTTTTTATAGATGTAGTTGCAAGACAGTTTAGAGGAGAATTGGCAAAAAAAGAAACTAATTCATCATGATCAGAGGTGTCCAGAAAAACTTACATTTTTATGGGTATCGTTTACTAAGTGATAGGGATATAAGATTATGAACATTTATCAATGAGATTCATAGGTCAAGAAATGCCATGTAATGTTGAAATAGGAGCGGCAGCAGGGCTGCGTCCCCAGCACCCGGCCGCCCGCATGGCTAGCTTATGCCCGAAATAATTACACAGAAACTGTATTCTTTCAAACACTGCCTGGCCCGGCTAGTTCCAGCTTCTTATTGGCTAGCTCTTACATATTGTTCTAACCCATTTCTAATATTCTGTGTAGCCCACGAGCTGGCTTACCAGGGAGGATCTTAACCTGCATCTGTCTGGCGTGGGAGCATCATGGCGACTCTCTCTCAGCTTCTTTTTCCCACACTTCTGTTCTGTTTTCTCCACCCACCTAAGGGTTGGCCTATCAAATGCAAATGGGCCTAGGCAGTTTCTTTATTAATAAGAAATCACTCCCACATCAATGTAACTCTTAGGTTTGGTGTCACAAAATGATGAAGATTAAACAGCAGAATATGGAACTACAGCAGGCAGAGGACACTGGCTATTGTTGTGTCTGAGGACCCAGGTTCCTATACGATGAGATAGCTGTTTCTAACTCAAACATATGATTAAAATTGTATTTTCTAATACAAATAGCTGAGTTTAAAATTTGTTTTCTATTATTAAATCTTGGTGTAAAATAATAGGACTAATAACAAAGGAAGACATATTAACAATGAATTACACAGTGTATTGCAGAAAACTAATGCCTTCTTACTACTCAATTTTTTAAAATTAGAAAACAGATTACTTATGGTAATTATTTTAAAAGAGTTGCCCAGAGGAAAAAATAATGCAAAAGGAATCCAGGATTGTTTTTACAAGTGAAAGAAATTTGTCAAGTCATACAATCATTAAAAAGGGGAACCTTGCTGAAATACGTTAAAGAAGCATTTCTAAAAGGGAAACATGGTTCGACTGGAGGACAGCTTTCCTTTCTTCGGCTCTGTTGATGGAGTGAGTATCCCCTCCTGTCACTCTGGAGACTGGGGTTTGATTCCCAGACAGCGAGCCAAGGGGGTGGTCTAGGTCTGCGGTGGAGGGGCCCGCGAGACTGTAGTGGCCCCATGTTGGGTGCCAGATATAGCGAATTTGGTCGGTATGGTAAATAACCAGGCCAACTCAAGAATAACAATTATATTTTAACGGTTATAAGGGGAAAACGCATGCTACAAAAGTGGGAGTTTCAACTTTCTACCTGTCTGATGGGCACCGTGCAGAGAAAGTGCATCTGGATCCTCCCAGTTTTTCTTCCCAAGGTCCGGGTCGCTAGGCATTAAATAGATGTGATTGGATGACAGAGTTTCCCCATCACTACACTCATGGACTACACACACACACACACACACACACACACACACACATACATGAGAGAGGATGACATAAACATTGCTACACACATCTGCACACATACTAGAAATGTCAAAAAATATTTTGTATGCTAGCTAACAATTAATTTTAGGACATATTCAGTAAAAACATATTCAGAACAGTGAGATTTTTCCAGTGGATAAAGACACTTGCTTCCAAGCATGACAGCCCAAGTTTGAGTCCCAAGACCCACACGATGGAAAGAGAAACTAATTACTTCAAGTTATGCTGCAAGTTACATATATGCACCTTAACTAGAGACCATCCAGACACATCCAAACACAGGTCCTTGTACACACAACACACACACACACACACACACACTAAATGTAATAGGTTTATAGTAATATATACCTGCATATATGTATCATTTAATTTAAATTAATAGCAGCTAACATTTGTTGTATTAACAACTGTAAAATTCACTTTATAACTATTACCATTTATCTTTGTATCTTACAAATATATTTTTATAAAGAAATTAAATTAGATGCTGTAAATACTTGGCCTTTGAAATACACTAATTTGACCTGATGACAAGCAAAAGTACTTTTGTGTATTAATTTACCAAAGGGAGGACACGCACATTAAAATTATAGCGATGAGAAGAATCAAATTCTATGCTGCCTCCAAAGTAAATTCATCCTACAAAGTGAGAGTGTAAACTTTATATTTAGCTAAATATATTATTAGGATAATACACATAGGAAGAAAAGAGTTGATATTTTATAATAGGATGAAAAATAAAAAAGATAGAAATTAACTTCACATAGTTTAATACAATATTCCTAAACAAAAACACAATAACAATTAAGGATTAAAAACAGACCTCAGGTAACAATAAGCTTAGGAAAGATATTTAATTAGACAAGTGCACTGTCATCCATTGCCTTCATTTAACAAGTCTTTGAAACATTCTGTTTCTCCACAGAATTTCCTATAGAATTCCCAACTCACAACATGTTTTTCTCTTGTCATGTACCTAAACACTGAAGGCACTGTGGAATCAGTATGCTAGGTTGAATGAAACTGTAAAAAGCACCAGCTGCCTGCATTCAAAATGGCACTGATCCAGGTCTCAAATGTCTTATTTATATACTGTGGAAGTCTGCCAGCTGTTTAATATTGAAGTCTAATAAATGTAATTGGCACCACTACATAAGCACAACTCACAAATATCAGAAAATGCATTGTTTTGTAAACTTTGACTTATTCTCATCTCTCATAATTGAATTTGTGACAATGGAAAATAGTTTAAGCAGTTTTGCCTTTGAAATTAAAAAAATTAAGAAAGAAACAGAAACTAAGCTATAGGTCAGTTGTAGATTTGTCATTCAGTCTGAATTTTGTTAAATGCAGTAGTAGATATTGACAGGTAAACTTTATACCATGTGTAGAAGAACAGAGACATTTACTGAATATAGATGGGAAAAGGTATTAGCCCCTTGAAGAGGTCACAGTCTTGTATCAGGCAGTTTACCAATCTCTTGGAAATGTACCAAGAATTGACCAAGATAGGTTTATGAGCAAAATAATATCTAATCACTAGTGTTTTACACTCATCATGCAATAAATACAAACAATAGACATGCACTACTTCTTACTGAATGAGGAGTTTAAGAGGAAGCGGGAGGGAAGAAAGAGGGGAGGAAGACAGGGTGAAGAAAAACATGAATTGTTCAAACAATCATAATGTAGACATTCTGCTACTGAGATACCATTTCTTCTAAATCAGGCTGTATTTCATTCTTTGTACTATCAAACTGCTGAAAGAAAACACATAAGAGAGCCAAACCATCATTTGCTTTTGCATAAGTATTAATTTAGGAGACAAGAGTGCTCTGACAGTAGACATGGAGGAAGGGGACGGTGTTGCTGAGGTTGTGAGGCCCATGTGGAATGAAAAATCATGGACACAATTCATTCTTCAAGTTCTGTATCCTTCATTCCACATCAGTCCCATTGATCCATTTCTAAGGGATGGCAGTGTCATTAATTTTTACTTAGTTCTTTTATTCATTGAATCTAAAAGGAGTGTTTGCTGAATTCAACAATAATCTTTTTACTGTAAAGGCTAGAACTCTTGTAAACTTATGTTGATGCTGTAAAAATTGTATTAATTGTATTAGCTAGGCATAATTTTGCAAGTGTTTTTTTTTTTTATTAAGGCAGAATCTTTTGCAGGCCAGAGGTGGCTTCAAACTCAGTATAAAGCTGAGGAAGACTGAACTACTATAGACCCTCTGCCTCTGTCTTGTGGGTGTTTGAATGTTCACCATTGAGACCCTCTTCAAGTGTGGTGGCTAATCATACTTTTAAATATTCAGTTATGTATATTATTTATTGAATACTCGAGTAAAGAAAGTATAAAGCATATCAGAGGAAAATATAGAAATAAGGGGAGAAAAACAGTAAAATTAGCTTTAGTATTATATAGACTTGGAGAAACCAAGAGCACTCTCCATACTATGCATGTTCATCAGTCTTTGGGAATAGACAAAGGTTTGAGAGTGCTTAGATGTGCTGGTGATAGCTGGACAACTGGTATGAGCTTGGCATATTTGAAGCTCTGCAGCTGGTTCTTTTCCTTAAACATCCATCCTTCTACCCAACTACAAATCATCATTTCACTGAAACACACTCACCATCACTAGATGCACAGAAAACTTGTACAGTTACTGATTCCTAACAGTTTCCTTTAACTTTGTTTCAGCATTCACTAAGGCTACTGGGAAGTTTGGCATGAAAATATTTGTGTTCCATGGGTATAGTATCGTACACTGGTTTTCTTAAAAAGCATTTCAGCATGTGTTTATATTTTGGATTATACTCCTGAAAAACACAAGGGTTTGGTTGTTCCTGGACTTGTTTATTTGAAAAGTCCTCATTGACTGCTGCTTTGCAATCTCTGCTTGTGATTATTGAAAATAGAATCACTTATGGCATATCTGAACTAAATTCAAAACAACCGGGGTGTAATTAGATTAATGCCAATGTAAACTACCAACTCCATGAATGGAGGTCTTTTAAGCACAAACACAATGCAGTGGTTTTGATGCTAAGAAATCTCTGTGGTTTGGAACTTCCCATGAGATGCCATAGCATATGGAGGGGGTAGTTCCAGTTTGATGAAGTCACTCACACAAACAAATGAGGCACTCACGTATGTCTCCAAGCATAACCTTGTGTTCCCTTTATTATTACATGGGAGAGCATTATTTTCCAATAGAGATATCTTTTGGTATTGTTGTTGTTGTTGGGGTTTTGTTGTTGGTGGTGGTGGTGGGGGGGTGATTTTACTTTCTGTCAAAGACTATGTTGAGCAGGAATGGATATCACCTTTTTGTCAGTAATGCACCAACATATCCAATTTATGTCTTCAGTAAAGGGACATAACAAGAAGAAATCTAATGTCAAAGATGAAAAATGACCAAACCTTTCAGACTAGTGAAAGCATGGTTCAGGAATGTTTCAGATGGGATCAAGACATCTTTGGGGTCCAGTAACTTTTGGGAAGATTGAGCATATTAGAAAATAGATTGATGTTTATATGATTCCATTTTTACTTTTGTTTCAATTTTTTCTCCTATGTATCAAAAAGTACAAGCACATATACAAAACTAAATATATCAATAGATACATACAAACAAATGAGAAATAAAGTTAATTATTTTAATTATCAGGGTCTGTCATCAAAAATAATTGTTTTTTCACCATATTGGAATTTTAACTTTAAGAATCCTTAAACTGAAATTACATTTGAAACAACTTTTCCCATTCAGGAATCAAAATATCTGAAAGTCTAACAAGTTTCAGTTCTTTCTTTGTGTGATCCAATAAAAATAATACCTATTATTCATAGAAAATTATTATTTATCTAAAACATTCGAGTTGTTACTAATATATGCTATTTATTCTGTAAAGCAGTAATACTTGACTTTTAACATTTCATGAAAATGTTAAAAACACTTCATGACTTTATTTTTCTAAGATTCCCTTTAATACAGAGAGTGCTGAAATCTTAACCATCTGTCATTTGTAGTCTTAGATGCATTAATTTATTTACGTTCTATCTCAACTTTAGCACACATGTATTCTTTGTCCAGATAAAAGAAAAGATCACATCTTCATAGAATTCACACACAGATATAACAGCTAAGGATAAAACAACCTGCTTTTGTTTAAGCTGTATGTTTGGTACTCATATGCTATATATTGTATAGATTTTTTTTTAATTCAGAGAACATTTATCTTCCTCCTGATGATATAATGCAAACCAGACCTATTTAGATGTACTCACTTAAAATAAGTAGATCTTTGTGTGGCATGTACAATCAACTGAACACCTTTTCAACCTGGAAATTTGCTCTATCAAACATTACAGGATTTCCAGGGTCTTCTTTTAAAAATGACAGTTGCAAACTTTATGCTGCAATGATGTGGCCATTATCCATAGTGAGCAGCCACGTTTTCTGCACCACACAGCATGCATAAGTAGCAAGTAGACATTCCCAGAGTGAGCATTCACAGATGTCAAGAAGAACTGGGAGGCATGTTTGGGACAAAACGGAGTCACCACTGAGTATGGCATATTCCGGAGAAAGAAATAAAGAGTGCTATGGGATCCATGTTTGTTATTCAGTACAAGAGATGAACTGAATTGAAAACAATGGAAGAGAGAAGATAGGAAAAGAAAGACAAGAAGAAAACTCACAAGACAGGGTAAGAAGTAGACATGAGAAAACCCTCAGTGTATAATTCCATCAGAAATTTGGGCACATGAGAATTACCATGCGCCTGTACAGTTTAAAGTTCCCCCACTTACTCAAGTGCCTAAACAGTCTGAAACCATGCTGCTGCTAATATTCACAAGATCTCTTAGACAATAGTCTCCAATTTTGATAAATAATAATAATTGAAAGGATTGAAAACTACTTCTACATTGAGGTTTTTATTTCTCCACCACCAGGCCTCGTAGGGTCTTGGATGTACCACCTGTCACACACAGTTCTAGGTTTAGAAGTGTTTGTCACACAAAAATATCTGCTTAGAAGGGAAGAACTTCTGTTTAATATATTCTTCTTACAATTTTAACATTTATAAATGTTGAAGAAGATATTTTCTGTTTTATCTGTGTCTAAACCCAACATTGTACAGCTGATGTGGTAAACAGTGAAGAAAGACTCAGTCTTTGTTACTGGTTGATTACTTGATTAAAATAGAGAAATGCATATTGCTTAAATATGAAAACACTATTTCAAGACTGTCTCCACTACCATTTTCCTTATACAGGTTTTTATTTATTTACTAAGCTTATATGGCTCTTTCATTTTCTGTAGTCACAACTGATTACAAAATATAGCATCTTGAATGAATATTCTCTCAAATATTTTAATCCAGATTTCAGGATTCAAAGTGTGTGTAATTACATAACTACTTGCTTTGCATTTGTTACAATTATTGAACTAGATGACAAACTCAGGCATTCTTTCATATTTACTAAAACTCATCTACAATTCTAGGAACACAGATATCAAAAAAGTGCTTACGAATTCACTGAAATCCTCAGAAAAAAAATAGAATATGGATTTGTTTTAAAAAATAAGAGCAAGCAATCATTTTAATTCTTCTACACATAAATAGCTTACTCACCATGTAACGGTCATTATAAGGTAACTGATAATTTCCAAGTAAGGGGTCTTTCCAAGGCATTTCAAAATATTCTAACTATTGTATGCTAGTGAGAATAAAAAATATTCTTTTTAAAATAGTTAATGCTTCATAAGGCTTTTAACATACTGGTCATAAGTCTCTTTTATCTTGTTTTCATCTATCCTCTAGAAATTATTTCAACTCCTGTAATCTAAGTATCTCTTAGAGATTACACCAAACTACTTGCTAGAGCTATTCCCATATACAATTCAGTTACAAACTTTTAATTTCATCCAACATTCAAATTGCCATGTCACAATTTTATGGACTTAAGTGGTTTTATTTTTCTTTGCTTGGAAAACAAATTGCAGAGAAGAATAAATGGCAAAGCTGGAGTTGAGGAAACTTGGAAACTGTTCAGTTGTTTTATCAACTGCACCACAAGGCAAACAAAGCCTCACCTTGCCTGGCCCTAACACACAACTCAACTGCTGCCTTCCAACTACATTATAAATATATTAGGAGGTAGTGCAAGGTTTAATATGCTGATTACTGTAAAAATAAGCTTCAAATCAAAACAACACTTGACCCAAACCATCACTGTGGCTTTCCAACCAGTGCTTCCATCACATGCCAGTCAGCAAAAGTATACACTATAAATCTAAGAATGTGGTCTCATCTTTCCTTTGCTTGGTGGAATTGAGTGGATGGACACAGATTTGGAAATCAAGAGAAAGTGAGTCTGCCTCTGTTTATAGTATGGTAGGAACTGGGCATAAAAAGTATAAATAAAGATATAATATCTATCAGTCTGGGGCATACAGACATAAATCAGTTATCCAGTTTTCAGTTGGGAAATTGTAAAAGAAAGAGCAAAACAAAGTTTCTATATTCAAGCCAGGTATATATAAAATAGTTTATGTAGAAAATCCTTTCCGAAACATAGTATTTGGAGAAAATAATTATTGATATAATAAATATTTATATATTTTTAGTAAAGAAATGATTCTTTTCTGCATAACAAAAGTAAGGAGACAAGTTTTTCAAATACCCCTGAGCACAGAACACACCATTTTATTGTAAGTTTTATTTTCCCTGATGACCTTAATTGGTAGGAGCACACAAACCTCTTGAGCCATATTTCTTAATGCGCAATCAGACATTAAAATTACTTAGCTTCTAAATATCAGGGCATTAAAAAAGTGTTCTACTGATTTCATCCTATGACAACGTCAAAAATGAAAACAATCACACACATGGAAGAGATTTGCACCAAACCACGGCACTAAGCACAAATGAAACCCTGCTGGGGACATGTGACTTCATGTGTGTTTGAATTGGTCTCATCCATTTGTACCACTGCAGCAACAAGAACAAATATAAAAATAACTGGGCAAATATTTCATTGTCCACATTTGTTCCAGAAATTTTAATTTTTTTACAGATAGAGCTTAAAAATATCGGCAACATTTGAGTATAAAATTTAGCATAGGCACAAAAGGCTGTATTTATGGAAGTTATCCATGTAGCTCCCTACTCTACACTGCCATTGACCTCAGTCCAAGCAAAACAAAGAGAAGATTTAAGTTTTATCCTGGACTAATCTGGAGGTACAATCATGAAGAACCTCATTCCGGGTTAGATAACTCACTTCTCATTATACGACGGGGATTGTTGAGGGTGTGTTCTGCAATATCAGAAATAAAGTCAGATTACAGTACTTTCTCTTAAATCTCGTGTGTGTGGTTGTTTAATCAGATTTATTTAAAACCTTTCTCTGCTAGTCTATCAACACTCCGTTGCCAGTGTGATAATTAGTACAGATCAGAAAGACTTGAGGTCAGTGTTACAGTAAAAAGGATGCTCAGAAGTGATGTGTTAATTAATCTTCCAAGTCAATTCCCTTTCCAATAATATTCCTGTGATTGGAAATTCTAAAATGTGACAATGTGCCTGGAAGAATCTAATACTCCAAGAAATTATAAGTAACATTTCTAAGATGCCTGGCTGCACTGAAACCAATCATTTCTTTTCAATTTTAAAGGGAAAAGGAAAATAATGTCTTTTGCTCTTAAAAATATTTCACAATTAGTAAGATACATCATGTTATTACCAAGATTTTGTACTGTAAATATTTTCAAATGTGACTGTTTTGTTGGATGTAATATGTCACGGCTTGAAGCACAATATTACGACCTGAACCATACTGAAAAACATGAGGTACCTCTGAAATTAAGCTCTCAACATTAAATGTTTTATTGTTTTATCCCTAAAAACATAATATGAACTTTTATTTGTATCATGACATTAAAGATAGTCCAAAGTATGCTATGAAAAATAAATAACTCTTTTAATAGTATTTTCTAGCATTAATAATACCGGAAGAGTCCTTATATTTTCCAATACAACTAAAAGGAAGTTCTGTCCACAGAATAATGTTCCATCACCTGATACCTCCCAGATAATGTTACATCTCTAGTAATAAATAATAGCTTAGAGGAGCCACTATTCCCCAGGGTTCAAAGTTCAGAACAAGAATTTCCTTTAAAAAATAAAAATAAAAAAGGTGCCTCTTTACAATGATGTATGACTCCACGGCCAGACCTCCGTTAAAATTTCTTCATTGATGTAGTGCGTGTGTCATCATGTGCTTTCTGATACAGTTTATTTACATCAAACAACATGTCCATTAAATGTATTTAGAAGCCAAAATAGAGAGTTTTAATGTAGTCAAGTATGAACATACATATATATATATATACACACAAATATTGTGTACATGAATGTGTATGTACTAATAATTATATACACTATGTCTGTGTTTTAATTATAAACTTTCAAAATGTAGTTTATTAATTAATATCAATTTGTGGTTCTTAATAATAATAAATGGACTGTACTGTCAAAGATTTAAGATGAAGACTCTACTCAAGATTTTAATAAAAATCACAAAGAAGACATGAAATATCAATAGAAAGAGGAAAAAAATTGCAAAAACAAACCCTCCATCTTGGGTCTGCAATTTTGGTTCCTTAAGAATATTGTTTTCACAATCCTTGGGCTTGCGTTTTCATTTTGTGTAAATGAATTCATTAGCCAAAACCATTTGAATTGAACAGCCTAAATAAAAGGTGTTTTGAAGTCAGCGAATGGGATGTTGGAGAAGAGGAGGGGAGCAAGAAGCAACAACTAGGGATGTAAATGCATGTGGTGGTACCAGGACCACAGTTGGACTCTCCCTGAGGAGGAATACAGGACGCTGTGATGAAACAGTATATTAATTAGCGGTCACTAGGCAGTATGAACAGCTAGAAGATTTGCTGTTTTATACTTGTATGGGCAACTTGTGTAGCTTTTCAAAGTCCATTTACAACAGACTAAATCTTAAGCATAACTGATCATTTCAACCCGACTTTCCGATAAAAGCTAAAAATTTGACAGAAGAAGAGAAAACCATCTCTCCCCATCTCTGTTGTCAGGTTATGTCAGTCTCTGAAGCTGTTTACTGCAGCCTTACCGAGGTGGAGGAATGTCAACTCAGAAGGGAGAAGGCAGATGCAGGAGAAATAAATCTTTTTTATGGCTAGAGCTCCAACTGTGAACAGGAAAGCCGGACATTCGGCTTGCGATTGCTGCTAGAAGCCCCTAGAGATTTCAACACTAAGCTGTCAGTGCACACCATGGAATGAACAACACCCAGACAAGTATTCTTTTGCAGATCTGGTATATGAAGTTGCTGGCAGGTAACTGACTAGAATTCTGCAATGCTTAAAGAATTGGAAGTATTTAGAAAAAAACATGTATGTTGTGGGAAGTCAAACACACACATACATACATACACACACATTCCTTTAGTCTATGTCACTTCTCATCAAATATTTTAATTTTTCAAATTAGTCATTCTTCTATATGAAGAAAAATTTACTATGAGTTCATATGTGACATGGGAGTTGTATGTGTTGGTTTATGTATTTGTTGCTGCATAATTTTCCTAAAACCTAAAGCAAAGTATCTGAATATACTTAATTTTCTGATAGTCAATTCAAAGTTTGTATTCACCCCCTGGATTCATTTTCCTATGGTATTTCCCATACGCGGTTCAAGTAGTTTACACAATGAGTAACAAGTGACAAATATTTTAATAGACATTTAGCTACATATGTACAGCGTCTATACTAGATTTAAGACAGCTAATGTTTATAACATACTTAAAATTGTAGCTGTAAACAATTTTGTGACACTCATATTACTGTTGTCATTGTGCAGATGAGCTCACAGAGATGTAGAAAGACAATATTAAAGGCACAACAATAGCCCGAAATAGAAAGATGATGTTTTCAAGTCAAGGACTGTAGATAATCATCACCTCTGCTCTGTTGTGATATTGATGTAGCTGAGCCAGGATGAACTGGATGGAGTTTGTACCATTAAAACAACTGATAATTAAACTGAATCAGTCTAATCAGAATTAGAAATAAATTCCTAAAGAAAAGAACATTTTGCTTTTGTTCTCTCCCTTTCATCTCCTCTCCTCTCTCTGTCTCTCACTGACTCTCACTGACTCTCTCTCTCTCTCTCTTTCACTCTCTCTTTCTCTCGCTATGTTAGATTAAAGTATAAGACAATATGAATATTATAAATTCTTCAGAAACCAAGAGAAATGTTAGATAAGTGGTATTACTTTAGGAAGATATATTTCTTTATTTTTATGAATCAAGTATCGAATGTGGCATAGTTTGTTGACTAATATTAGGAGTACTTGTTTTAAAGGCCTAAACAATAAAAGCAAAGTCTT
The DNA here is from genome assembly GCF_014885135.2 of Alexandromys fortis. NCBI lineage: Eukaryota > Metazoa > Chordata > Mammalia > Rodentia > Cricetidae > Alexandromys > Alexandromys fortis. Next base: position 17,158,687 of record NW_026067944.1, on the reverse strand, counting down.
AGTAATGGAGTCAAAAATCTAAATGAGTTCATCTATCCACAAGGTTCAAAAGAAATTATGGCATTTAAAAATGCTTATCAGTTCTTAAGAATGTGCTATAATAAATGTCAGACATTTTTATATCACACACATATAACACTACTTGAAAGAACAAACTTGACTAGTGCTTAGAGGGTCTCAAAACCTAGACACAGCTGGTATAAAATACATCCTAAAACACTGACATTTTTCCAAATTAAAGTGCTTCCAAATTTTCCTGGAGCAAATTGTACTTGTAAACACCAATTATTTTTACAACACTTTAAATTATGTAGCATTGGCAGTTGTAACCCAATTCGTTCAAGTATTATTTTAAATTTCATCAAAAGGGGGTATATTTTCAAAGACAACATTCTACTGCCAAATATAACCAACACATGTTTATTTCCTTAGGTGAAAGGTTCAGGGCCAAATTGAAAAAAATAAAAAAAAACTATTTCTTCATTAAAAACTTTATGTCATCAAATTTTTGGAGCTTTGCTTAATTTAAAAATATCTGAGGGGGATGGGGAAATGTTTTCATAAGCAAAAGCACCTGCTGGACCAGCACAGAGACCGGAATTGCAAGCCCCTGCATTGTGGCTGCCCATATCCAATAAGGCTATCTTAAACAACAAGCCCCTAGTTCAATAAGACCTTGGCTCCGAGATTAGGGTGGAGAGCAACCGAAGATATCTGAGGTCTTCCTCTGTCTTTTACATGCAGAAAGGTATACACATATACAAACCGCACACCGTGTAAACATAAACCATTTTCACAAGACAGGAGCACTCAATGTTATTTTTATATTCTTCTAATCAATCTTATATAATATTTTCTATCAGTTTTCATGTCAACTTGCCATAAATTGGAATCCCTTGAATGAGGACCACCTCCTAAACAATTGCCCCATTGATTGTAGGAAATCCCTCCCAGCTGTGCATGGCACATTTTGGTAGGAGCCCAGATAAAATGGCATATTTCAGGGACTTTCTTCTTGTCTTTTGCTGCACTGGCCTTTTGGACTTTACCTCTTGCTGTAGAGCGGAGTTGATCTGCTATGCTGTTATTGCCGTTGACTCCTTCTCTATCAGGACAACCAGCATTCCACCTTCAAAGCCGAATCTCCTGACCCCAAGCTGGGACTACAGAGGCACCACATCATTTAGGCTGTGTGACTAATAGCCTTTGCCCTGTGGTGAGAGACAGCTGTGCTGGTACTGATCTGGTTGATGAAGCACCCAGTCTCAAGGACAGAGGACTGGTTTCTCAGAGTCTCAGGTGTCATTTGTCCATTGCCATGATTTTATAACTCTCTTAAAAAAAATTCTGAGAACTGCTCCCATGGAGAGTCCTGACAAAAAGAAATTAAGGTATCCACAGAATTACAATGACAAAATCCACGTGTTTTGGAGAGAACTGCGGTAGCATTTGGACCTTGGGTTAAACACCATTGGGAGTACTCAGAGTTTAATGACTGTTCCGTTGGGGGCTGAAAAACAAGAATGCTGAGAGCAAGTCACTAGGTAGCACTCCTCCATGGCTGCTGCGTCAGTTCCTGACTCCAGCCAGATTCCTGCACTGGTTTCCTTCAAATATGGACTGGGCTCTGGGAGTGTAAGTGAAATAAACCCTTGCATCTTCAAGTTGCTCTCGGTCATGGTGTTTCATCACAACAATAGAAACTCTACTTAAGACATATGTTCAAACTACGCATGATATAAAATTCCTCAAGTTAGGTCACCAAGCCTAACCACTTAAGTTTGTCCAAAACATCTACACAGTGGAGATGATTAAATCCCTACAGTCGTTCTCTGACCTCCTCATGCGTGCTGTGGTGTCATTCCTAAAACACAACACATACACACAGTGCACACACACACAGAAATATTAAAATAATCCAGTAAAGCAAAACAAATGAACTCAAATCCATAAATTTCTATAATTATAATTATAGTGAACAAAATTAACTCCCGTAAGTTTTTAAAAATAGCTACCTTGCTTTAGTAGTTAGTTACCTCTGCTGATATCACACACTGATGTTTAAAACGTAACTTGACATTTAATAAACTTAGAAGGAAAAGCCCTTTGTGAGCACATGAGTAACTTTAACTTATAAACATGCAATTAAAGTTAATAATTAATTTGATTTGCACCCAAGGTAAGACTTGTTGTTGAAGACTGTTGGACTGGAATCGATCAATATTTATGTAATTTTACTATTTAAGCTGATATTCCAATTATTTAAATACAGAAGCTATTTACAAATTAATTAAAAATCAATAGGCACAATCTAACAACAGATAGAAACTCCCTTCATGGAACTACAGACACTATCATTTTTCTGTTAAATATAAAAACACAATACTCATATTAAACTTGCCCACATAGTTTACTTGATAGGCAGCACTCGGACTGCTTGTCATTCAGGACGGAGACTTGGGTGCCTCTGGAAAATATTGTTATCCTTTAAAAAATATTTTGTACCTTTAAAAATGCTGTGTGTGAGAACCTAAGACCCACAGATATTTAATACATAATTTCCCTAGATGGAATATGTATATAATCCTTAAATACTTAAACAAATAAAACATAAACTGAAATAAAGAATGATTGCAGTGCCAGTAAGTAAAGTTTCTACATAGGGGAAGCAAGGAGATTGGAAAGTCTACTAAAACACATTAAGTTCAAAGTGGCATACTGGTATCTACTACAGTGTATGCTAATTGGAAAAGTAAGGAGGAACACAAACAGAGCTCAGTCTCAAAATATTTAAGGAGATTTTCCCTCTAGCAATGAATATTTTTAAGGTGAAAACTTACTTGGAGAATTATTCATTTTTAAGTTTATTTTAAGATTTTATGTTTAACAACTACACAACTTAGAAGCTGTTCTGACTAGCTTTATTCTTTTCCACACTGAGCCTATATGACTGTTCCATGATATTGTCTCTGTAGACATCTTACAAGATATAAGATGATAAACTTTGACTGCATTTGCTCTCATAATAGACTTGATATCTGAGTGGCGAGAGGTTAAAAGTATTGTCACTGAAGCTTCTAGTGACAATAGATACATAGAATGCGTTTTGTTTGTTTGTGGTCCTTTAGGCTTTCTAAACTACTTTCTTCTCTGGAAATATTCCAAAGAAAAAAGAAACAGAAGATGTAAGCTGGGTTTATTATTATCATAATCAGTACTGTGTCTCTATAGTTATAGTTTACATGATATAAGTCTTTATTTTTAAATATGAAATTATAAGAGCTTTAAAAATCTCATCACTTTAGTCAGTGAACAATTTAAGTGTAAATCTATAATTGTACATTTATGAAATATGTATTCTGAATACTTTGAACTGATTTTTACTTTTAAAATTATCTACAATATCCCATTTTTAGAATTTTTTTGAAATGTTGAACCAATTTCTAATCCCATGGTCAGGTAACTCTGATCCACAGAGAGAAATTAACATGTTGAAAACTATAGCCTGACAGTATTTTTGCTGCCTAGTCAATGTGACATAAGGAGGAAGGGGCTCTCCTCCTCGTCATCCATCCACTTGACACGTCCTATTTTTATCAACAATATAGGAAAGATTATAATTGTGTCAAGTATGAGCAGCCACTCATTTTCTTATCATTACAGTTTCATATGAAATAATCTCAGGGAGGGAACATATTTTTCCTCTTCAACCATATTTTTTCAGTAATTTTGCATGCATATTATTCTAATAGTTCTCAATGGATCCACTTGAATTGACTGACCAATGGCAAGGTTAAGTTGGAGCAAGAGAAAGCATCGTAACTAATTAATATGTCAGAGGAGTAGGGCCTGAGCCAAAAGAGTTAATGAAGCTTGCTAAGGACACATGTGGGTCTTTTGTACTGCCGGCCTGACTGTACAGGCTAGTTAGGTTAAATTGTCTGTCAGTTACTGGCCAGTTGGCCACCACCTGGCTGCCTAGTCCAGTCTTTCCCTCATCCCAACAGCTCTCTTCCCAACATTCAATGGCAAGCTGCTGCTACTGAACAGCCCCCAGCCTCTGACAAGGTTTGTGCACACAATGGGCTCCTGACAAGTGAATGAAGGGCCAGGGCTGTGTGCTGAATGGGGAAGATTTTCCCCATTTAAACTCATAATGTTCACAACAACCCCCATAAAAGACAAGGGCCATCCTTGGTGTCAGGCCATTAACATTTATAACAATATGCTAATAACCTTCTAGATTACTTTCCGTTTCCAAGGATATTTAAATTCATGGGTTGATGGCTTCAGACTTAAAGGGGGTGGTGAGAGAAGAGAAAAGACAATATTTGGTTAGAAGGAGGAAGAGACCAAAAAGCAAAGGGAAGAAACTGCAGTTTATCTGGGAGAAAACGACTTCCAAACTTTTCAAAGAAACAAGATTATGTAGTAACACTTACATGATACTCAGAGCAAGTGTTATTAGCAATAGTCCCCTCCCTATGAGATGTGTGCATAAACTTGACTGCAACCATCCTATTGTGGATTCCAAAAAGTCAGATAAACCTTTGTTCTTTGTTTATATGGTGATTTTCATTCATTTATTCATTCATCTCCTTCAAGAGGATTTACACTGAAGCCCAGACAGACCATAGAAGCACAGCCCTGAGAACACTTTGTAAATAATGGTAGTGGGAGAAAAAACTCACTGTAAGAAAAAATAAGACATTTGGAAAGCACTGTCTAGTGGTATATTCTGAAGTAATCTAGAAAAGAATAAACAAGCCTCACTAGGTTGTAAAAAATGCTCTATTCCTCATTCATATCTCATTCATCATTCCCTTAAAAATGAAGTAAATTGAAAATGGAGTGTGCTATATTATCTCCCACCATATTCATCCAACGTCAGCACCAAAATTAAGCACTAATTTGTGTCATCGTCACTCACTGTCTGTCACGTTGTTCATCTGAACTCATTGCCCCTGACAGCAGCTCAGACTTCAGCACCGGCTAGAGACACTTGCACCATTTGAGAACTAATTTGTACCGTGGATTTCAGTATTGCATTTTTGCGACAGAATTGCAAATGTTGCTTTTCAATGCAAGTGGAATTTCAAAAGCACGGTGTACAAATTTTAGATTTAATCAATAAGAACAGAAAGATTACCACAGAAATAGGTAAAGCTCCCAGAGTTCAGTTTACTTCACTTTACTGAGCAATAGGCTTCCTGTTGCATGTATTTGTGAAAAACTTTCATAATATTAGAGAATCAAAGTTTTCAGTATTATCAAGGCTGATTCTTACTAATATGAGCATATACATGGCCTTGGTGTATAAAGATTTCTATTCCATTCATGTTAAATCTGTTGAAAATATCATTACTCTATCCAGCCAAGCAAAAGTGTTGGAATAAACTTTCTTGAAGAAAAAAAAAAAAAACTTAAGAAGAGTAAATATTTGCTTTTCTAGCTGTAAACATGAAACCTCAGAAATGAGCTGAATTTTAATGGCCCTATACACAATAAGCCAATCATATAACTTCACCCTGGGCAATACTTTATAAACATAATACTCTTATAATTTCCAAACTACATCCAGATAGATTATTCCTTTTGATTTGTCTTACTCAAGGGTGTCAAAATTTCCATATCTTTTTTTCATGACGTTATGTAGAAAATTCTCTTTTATTATAATTCCTATTTAGAATTATTACTTAGAATTCAGTATTGCTTATTTGGGGATTGGGATCTCACTGCACATTTTTTTTTGTTCTGCCTTCAATAGGAAAGGTCACAGGGTACATTTGTCACAGAAGAAAAATGTAGAAAAACGTCAGTTCATATGTCACCTCACTGACTGCATTTTACACCAAAGCTGTGTTCATGTCAAAGACCAGTATAGCCTCCACAGGTCTGATTCCATTTTAATGGGATGGAGGATGAGCAAAGGTGCTCTTGGCTGGCTGAGTCTAATGTAATCTGATAGGACAAACTGTTGTGAGGGAAAGGAACTGAGAAGCTACGCCAAGCCAAGAGTCTAAAGCTTAAACTTTAGTAATGCTATATCTCTAGAAATAATTTAAAATTATATGTTAACCCATTAATGAATAACAAACATCATTAAATAATTGTTATGATTAAAATTAATGAAAAACTTTATTTAAAACTAGATTAGGTACAGTATCTCCAGAACAAAATTAAACCCAATAACTCTAATGCAAGCATAAAACAATTATACTAAGTACAATATACATTTATGTTGTATATTATATAAGATACATAGTATTTATGTCTTACAGAATTTGTTCTAGCTGAGCGCACACATAATTACGGAAAGAAAAATGTATATTCTTTGCTGTCTGAGTCTTGATGCCTTAACAAACTATTTAAAAAGGACAGTGACAATAATTTGATAAAATTTGCCAAGTGTATATTTCAAGGCTTCTCTGAAAAGTCCATACTTATATATTTATATTAGCTTACAGTTTTAGGGAAAAAAAATGAGCTTCATAGTTAGGGGACCTAACAGGAGGGCTGAAATCCACAAAACAAAGAATGGTTGTCTTAAACTCCAGCCAAGACACAACTGAACAGAGACAGAAACTATTGTTGGTGCTTATTCAGCGGGAAAATGAGGATACATTGTGCCTTTGAGTACTTATTTAATTAAGAAATGAGTTTCATACAATTCGTGGACAATGAATTACAAAGACATCTCAAAGAATGTTTTCATAAGTTTTTTTCTTCTAGTTTTATCATTGATGGTGTGTTAGATTTTATCACTATTAATATTTTGAATTCTTTATAAATTCGTATGCTTTAAGATTATTTCATAGAGTAATAGACTTAAGAGTAAGATGTTAGCAACAAGAATTCAACATACAGCTAGACATCCATTGTATTGCCTGTTTATAAGAGCTCATAAATATGGTGTTCTCGTATATTGCATTATATTTTCATTGCATGTAATGTATAATGCATACAATCATATTACTTGCATACTTTAAAATTTGAATTTAACTCATTATATTTTAAATACATTTATAATCTGGTGGAATATATTATTAAAAACTTTCTGTGTAAAATGTGAAGATAATTTCTTAATTACTATGATGCTATATTGGGTGCATCACAGTTCAAGCTCCATATTAAATTTGCAAAAACTAAATACAAGAAAATAATGAGTTTAGAATGTTTGTAACCAAAAAAAATTTTTTTCTCATTCCTTAAAAGTATATTATGTTTAATAGGTTTAGAAAATGATTTAAGAAACAACTTCTGGAAAAATAAGAAAAGGAAAACAGAAAACACTTTCTACTTCTATACATCCAATCACAAAATACCACGATTGCCAAAGTTATCTGCTTCCCATCAAGACCTATGTTTGGCACAAGGAGCATTCAATTCATTCATCATTGTCAATGCATTCGTACACTAATTATTTCAAATTGTTTCCTCAGCCAGAGGTCTAGGAGAAATCAGGCAAGCCAAAAATAGCAGTTATGAATAATTATGCATAATTTAGCTCAAGGCCCAGGCCAGTCTATCATTAAAACTTTTCGTTGCCACTCTGTGATCTGTACTAATTACAAACTTTAAAATTAGTTCAAGGCTGTCTTTCTAGCCAATGCCAACCTCAGGACTTCTCTTTAGTGACTTCCAGCTAATTTGAACTTTTGAAATAATGTGTCAACTAAATTTTTTGTAAATATAGAATATGCAACAAGCTTACCTATATCAAATGAGAGATGACAATTAGCAGAGGTTCTGTTAGAACCTTTGCGATTATTAACAATGTATGCACGTATGTAATATTAGGACTCAAAATATAGTGATAATCTATCTAGGAATGTTATTGTGCTCCAGTTGAAAATGCTTTAGCAATCCACAAATAATATTTGTCTTCTGCATGAAATTAGCCTCTAGACTTTCCTTATGCATTCTGGGCGAAGGCTTCCTTCACAGTCAGCTCTTCCTTAGCACGCCCAGGAATACCTCTTTGGTGTTTTTTAAGACAAGTAGAGAGAAAACCAATGAATTTTACCACTGATAGTAAAATTTCAGATAGATAGATTTTTCAAACTTTGGAATAAGCAACACTCAATCAAAGATGGTTCATTTTAATTTCTAGACATCCTTCAAAATGTTCTTTGTTTACTTCTGTGAATGTTAGAGATGCTTTTCATTGTTATTCCTTCATCCATCCATCCCTACTCCCATCACATCTCATTATATCTCATCTCTCATTACAAGGAGAATATGCTATTAAAACTAATATAAATATATTGCTTTTTCTTATTCCAGTTTGTTCATGTTTTATTGTATTTTATTCTGTTATTTAGATGCCTGTTTGTTTTCAAAGGAGAAAAGAAAGGGTGGGGATTAAAATGGGAGAGGGGATAAGAGTCTGAAAGAGTTGAGGGAGAGAAAACCAGAATATAAATACATTTCATAAAAAATCTATATAAACATGTTATTTAAAATTATCTCATCTTCAGGTCTCCATATATAAATTTCACGTCTCTAATATAAACTTTCACCTTTATTCAGGTGCTTCACTTTTAAGTCATAACGATACAACAGCAAACTGTCATTCTCTTGAGTTATTTTCTTTCTTAGGAACACAGGATGCCCCATTGCACACCAGACACATTTCAAAGAGAAATGGGCCAACATATAGGAATGTTTTTTCTGGCTATGGCCTGTCGTATAAATGCTTTTACTCCTCCCCTTTTTAATAACATATTATACTTGATGTTTTTCATGTTCATACTTTTTGGCTATGTGTTAACTGGTGCACTTGGAGACGCCTTCACTCAAAATACCCATGCAGTACTGCCCTGTAATTTCAACTAAAAATTTTGTTCTGTATTGATCCTCCATAGACGTCATCACAAAGGAGTATTGAAAGTGTGAAATACCTGGTGAGTGGTCACTTTAGAAGCTAGATAGAGGCAGAAGGCCTGAAGGAGTGTAAGAGTGGAAAAGATCAAGGCGGACATGCAGGTGAATCTTAGCACATCAAAGACTGAAGAGAGTAGACAACTGATATGTGTTCGGCATTCCTAAAAGAACGTTGTTGGGAAGGAGTTTGCCTTGAAAGCTTGAGACCTGAGTTTGCTCCCTGGGACACATGTAAAAACCAGTATGGCCATGTTGTTACACACTTGTGTTTCCAGCACTGAAGAAGCAGAAACCAGAGAGAGAGAGCTGGGCTTTGGTTGTCTAGATTAGCTGGTGAATTCCAGGCAGACGTGAGACACGATTGGGAAGAAAGAGGTCAAACATGTTCGGGTCTGAAGAATGGCTCATTACTATTTTAATATTCTTATTTAAAAATGGATCTCTATGAAAGAAATCCCACCTATATCTCAGTAACCCCCACCGTCAATATGAATTACATTCATTTCTTCATTATATCTGGCAAGAGACTTCAACAAGTCAAGTGGTTTCTGTCTTACCAATCTTATTGCCTCAACGGTGCTCAGCACCATTTTCCAGAAGCACCTCACCATTCAGTTTTCAATTTCCACTGAAATGTCTGATGACTTAATAATTTCTTTAAGCCTCTCAGGATGATTTTCTCTGAAATCCTCATGGATATAACTCATATATGTATGTACCCTGTATTAAAAGAATATCTAAGAACATAAACATCAGAAAAAAATTTGAAAACTAAAAACTATAATTTTAAAGTAGAAACACCTATTGGTTTGAGATGAAAACTATACTGAAAGCTTGTGAGACAATAGCAAAAGCAAACTATTTTTGTAATAGATTTCACCAAAAGTAAAAACAAACAAAAATAAACCTCATGAGCCTTATGAACAAGAAGAACTAAATTTGTATTAAGACCAAATCAAGGGTTTTTATTCAAAATATATTCATGAAAATTTGTCTGTATAACATGATCCCAACTATGTAAAGATGAATATAGAGAAAAGGCAGAAAGGCTTTAGAAACAAAATTAATGTTGTTTTTCTATGACTGGCAGTATGTAGAGTTATTATTTATTAATGAACATTTTACAATTATTTATTTATGGACATTGATAATTTTAAAAACACTTTACTAGCTTCTTTATGCTCTTAATAACCTGGGGAATTACCCCATGATGTAAGTAACAGGTACTGGCTAGACACTTGGTGCTGCTTTTGCTATTTTTTTCCATACAAATTATCAAACTTTAACATACTACAAAATTTATGTATTTATTGTATCTATATTATATGTTGAAGCTTAAGATCTCATAGGTGTATAAGAGGTGATACCTTTAAAATTTAGAATTTTCATAGTTATTACTCCATTAAATTATCAATTCTAACACATTATTTTCACCTGATAGATTATAAAGTTGATTGTGAATATTTTTCATTCAAAATTCTCAGACAACAATGCTTTTAAGACAGGGTCTGTTTTTTGAACTCAGAGTATAGGAAAAATATCCTTAAACTTCTGAATCTCCCATTTAATTTTCTTATTCTGTAAATTAGAGGCCTGCAGTATCAGGCTCAGTTCATATAGTGGAGGGGATTGAACCCAGGGCTTCTTGTCTACCACACAAGAACTGTCCCAATAGAACTACAGTCTCAGCCTAACGTATCAGTGTGACTTTCCTATTCACTTATACATTTAAATTTGTTATTTTTTTTGCTTTTTATGAAGAAGAAAAATGTTAATATTGAGAGAGAAAATGGGAATAAAAGGAAAAACAGGAAATAACATAAGTAAGGAGGGAGGGAAAAGGAAGAGATAGAGGAAAGAAGGGAGAGATAAAAGAAGCAAGGAAGGGAGGAAGGGAAGGAGTGAAGGAGAGAGGCAGGGAAGATGGAAGGAAGAATAGAGGGAAGGTAGAATGAATAAAGGGAAAGAGCAGAAAAGGGTAGAGGCAAAAAGACAATAAGAGAAGAGAAGGAGGGTACTTCAAAGTCTGTGTAAGGTCCTTACCATGTCAATCTTTCCTATGTAGTCAGGCTCATCCTTCAATACTTCAACACTGAATCTCACAAATCACCATGTGGAGAGGACGCTACATTTCTGTATGCCCCAGTGAAATGATTAAAGCAATAAACACTAAGAGCAACAAGAGTAATGTTAGCAGGTATAAAGACTAAATATGGAGTAATCTGAGATATTTAATCAGGACATTTCTGTTTTGGACACCCACTCATGAACTGTTTCTCCATTGTTTTTTTTTTTAATATTTATTTATTTATTATGTATACAATATTCTGTCTGTGTGTAAGCCTGAAGGCCAGAAGAGGGCGCCAGACCTCTTTACAGATGGTTGTGAGCCACCATGTGGTTGCTGGGAATTGAACTCAGGACCTTTGGAAGAGCAGGCAATGCTCTTAACCACTGAGCCATCTCTCTAGCCCCCCTCCATTGGTTTTTATGATTCCATTAGATTTCTAGGACTCCTGCTTGTTAAATATTCCTGATTATGACTTCTTAATGAAAGAAAAATCAGTGGGAAATGCATTATGGGGAGACAGGCTTCAAAATTCCAGGCAGGTTCCACAGCAACTTTGCCAGGCAGCACCAGTGATGAGAGCCAAGGAAGAAGACTGGAAGTGGTTACCAGGGTTTCACTAGTAAAGACTGATGGTGTATAAGCTGGTCCTACCCAACTTCTTTACTTCATTCATTTTCCTACATATTATTTGTGTTCCCCTAGTGAAATTCCTCTCTATTAAATCAGAAATCAATAGATATCTGATGCCAAAAACTAATTATTCTGATTTGTAAAATGAGAAATAGATTTTGGCATATAGCTTGATATGATATAACTAAAGCAACAAATATGAAAAAAAATTATATCATCACAGTGGTTTGATAAATGTTGTTTATTAAGCTCACAAAGCATATTAGAAATATTTGAATGCACACCAGCCACAATAGTATATAATGAATTAATATATCAAAAAATTTAATTAATATTGCATGTACTCTTTTAGAGACATGGGCAAAAATATTTTTAGTTTAATAACAAAAACATGGTATTTTCTTTCTTCCTTCCACATTACATGCATGGAAATTTGTTAAGTTATAAAAAAGCAAGAACAAATACAATTATTTTCTCCATTTGCAGCGACCTCCTAGATTTTCATTCCTTTCAAATATGACTGTTTCAAACAGAGCAATTGATCCAGATTTCTTAGATGGAGCTGCTTGGGATAATAATGGCTTGTGTTGCAAAAGAAAAGCACAGGATAAGATATATTTGCTAAAGAAGATTATGTTTATTTTAAGTAAGAGTTCTGAAGGCCTATAAAATATTAATATAATTTGTTGTGGATATAAAAGAAGTGACGTGTAATCAGCATCTCATAAAATCATTTTTCCCTTCTTTTAAAAAATTAACTCCAAAAGTATTTATAACACAGGGCCTCTCTCCTGCTGGAGTTCTTGACACTTACAAACTACCAACAAATAGTATGTCTTCTTATCCACCTTGGTTAAACAACACAAAAGAAACACTATCAAAGTATAGTTGTAACTTAATTGAAAAGTGAGCAAAGAGACCATATAACTTAACAATTACACCTTCATTAAAAATGATCTACAATAACATGATAGAGTCTGTAGTACTACTTTTTTTTAAATGTTTGAGAAGATTGCAGAGTTAAGCTTAATAGTTTCCTTTTCTGTCTTCCCCACGAACTCCTTGGAAAACATCAGGTAATTTTTTTTTTTTTACTTTTTTCAACCATAACATAGTATTATTTGGGTTAAAACTGTGAATATTTGCAAAGTATTGACACATTGGACTAGGGAAGTATGTATAAAAGGGGTAAATGATCAAACAAATAGCTATCTTCCACAGCAGAGGGGGATACAAGAGACTGAACTGACTTCTCTACCAGTCCTGCTGAAAATTGCAACCCTACACATCAGTTCCCCCCATCTTATCTTTGGCTTTATTTAAGTTTCCTCTATAGCCAATGTGGCCATCTAAACATCATATATATTATTTATATTGTTGATTGTCTATCCCATTCAGTCCAAAGGATAATTTGTTCTTTTATTTATTTCCATATCTCCAGAGACACGTAAAGACAAATTCCTGGAATTAGTACCTGCAGGATACTTGTGAAATCAATACAAGTACATTATGAGCCCCAGAGGGTTGCATCTCTGTGGCTTGGTTCTTGGCCGTGTTTTTATCCTTCAAGATTATCCTTTACGACAGTCATCTGTGTAACAGCCTGGTTACTGAGATAGCACATGTCCCAGCACAAAGGAAATCAGGAAAAAAAAAAAAAAAAAAAAAAACAAGAAGTGTGACCATTTATGTTTCTTGCTCCTCTTCCTTTTTCAATCTTTTTTTTTTTTTCCAGGGGATCTGGTTTTGTGACAGGACACCAGAACTAAGTAAAGGTGTTAAGGGCAGCAGCTAAGGGTGAGAAAGGCAGCCTGGATAATATTTAGGTTGTATAGAATTTATTTTCATTCAGCAGTGTTAGACAGCATTTGAAGCTGCTAACGGGGTATCTGACAATTGCTTTGATGGTGTCCATTTTAGTCTTAAGTTTCCCGAACAAATCATCATTCAGAAAAGCTAAGTATTTAGCCTTAACTAGTAGAGGGCTTGATCTACCCTCATGTCCTTTTTTTTTTCTCCTCTTTGGTTTTTTGTTGTTGTTAAATTCTTCACTTCATCATAATTTTGCTCTTGTGTGTCTGCAAACTAGCGCATCCATGAAAGTTTATTGTCCCCTCAGCTTTAAAATCTACACTCTCAAGGTTGGACACTGCTTCTGCCACACCATGCACATGTGGGAATTGGGGCTGTGTCAATTCTGAAACCTGTCCAAGCAACAAGAGGTGTCCTGCTTTCTGTCCAGAGCCATCTGGTTGCCTTAGTTACAATTTGTGCAGGAAAAAGACTGAAGTAGACATGAGTCAATACAGGGAGAAAAGAAGAGAAATTCTTGAAAACAGAGAGAGAAATATGTGCAGATGTATTCAGCATGCCCCGTCTCTGCTGAGCTTTGAAAAGATGTTCTTTGCTATGCATCATGAGGATCTAATTTTTGATTTACAGACTGACTTGCTTCAATAATTTATAATTAATTTACCAATTAATATCATGCCCCTTGTTTTCATGAGAGAAGCGGTGCCCCCCCCCTTTTTTTTTCACTGAGAAAAAGTGCAGACACTAGCCAATCCAGGTCTTAAAGCCTTACCTCACAGTTGAACAAAACCCAAAAATAATGGATGAGTTTTTCTGCATGTTTCCCAGATATCTGAGCCTGGCGCGTAGGCTTCATCTTGCCCAAAGCATACCAAATTGCCCTCCACATACATAAAGAGAGAAGCAGCATGATACGCCAAACAAATTGCTTTAAAAATAAACAACTTGTTGGCGGCCAGTTACTTGTTCCTCATTTTATAACGTGTTTTAACCTTTTCCAATTTCATCTATTTTCCTCTTGCTTGGTACGAGGAAGTGCTGGATCTCCAATATCCAAATAAACCAGATGTGAGGAACACCCACTTACACAGGAAGAACTCTCACAGCAGAAAACCTACATGAAAGACCTTCTGCCAAGATTCTTTAGATACAGCTTCTCCCTCCCCTGGAAAGTATTCTAGCCCTTGGCTTCTTCGTGATAAGATTCTTGTTTATATTTATGTTTTGCATTTATAAAATACTCTGTCTCCTTCCCTCACACAGTATAAATGCCGTGCTCTGAAAGGCCAAGTTTACCAGTTAATCACCACGCTGTTCAGCCTGGGGACTGTTATTCCTTCGCCTTCGGATTCCTACAATCTGTTTCTTGTAACATGGAAACCAGGTTGTTTTGTCATACTGAAGGAACTGACAGCTGTAATTACTCCTACCACTGCTGTAGACTTGGTTCCCAACATTCAGCACACACAGCAGAATGCAGGATCTGCTCAATGCTTTCAAAGATGAGAAGGTCAATCTCATAAACAAGAACATGAAAACCATGTTCTACTCTCTCAAGAAGATGCAGTCGTTAGCACACACGCACACACACACACACACATATGAAAAGATTTCTTTAAACATGTTAACCCTGCTGAAATGTAACTGGAAAATAATGATAAATGTATTTTGTTTTATTTACTATTGTTACTATTTGGGTTTTGTGAAACTTGTTAAACTTGCCTTTTCATTGATTATTTTTTATTTAAAATGTTTACAATATTAATTATGTGTATTGTCTGTGTGACATGAGGGCAGGTACTTGTGGAGGTCTAAGGAGTTAGGTATTCTGGAAATTAGATTTAAAGATGGTTTTAAGCCACATATGTGGGTGCTATGAACCAGATTCAGCCCTCTGTTAGAGCCGTTCCTGCTCTTAACCTGTTACCTTTTGAGTCATCTCTCTAGATCCTTCATCCTTTCTTTATTCACAGCTTCCACGAACAAAGCCACCCCGAATAACAAAGCAGATTTCAGTAATACAATATAAAATATCGCTTTAAAGTGTTTCCCTCTCTTATTCATAATGGATTGTTCCTTAACAAATTGAATATTAATGTACCTTTGGGAATTTTAAATCAAACAATGTATTAGCCAGTGCCTGACACACAGCAAATATTAACTAAATGATCACTAATAAGCATTCATAATTAGTAAAAAGTAGTTTACATGTTTTCTAAACTTTGAACATTTTGCTTTGAATGACAGATTAACACAGTCAAGTCACACGAAGTATTCATGAACTACTAAAGTTGAAAGAGGTACAAGAATACCAGCCATACCTTGGAAGAGTACACACACCACTATTGACTTCATATTCTCTAAAAGTCCTCTAGCCTGGTGCTCAAGCCATGCACTCATTTTCCCTTGTTTAATATACATCTCAATCAGACGTATTCATGATTGCCATTTTGAACAGACTTCAATTATAGTCAATGCTTTTTTCCCAACATTTAAAAATAATTTAACCTATGTTTTATATAACTTAATGCAATTATTTCCTATTTGAAAATTCCCTATTACATACTATGTAGATGAAAATACAAACATGGACTAACTAAAATTTTACTTAGCTCTGTGTGTATGTGGATGATCAGAGGCACACGTGTTCTTTGCTTTGCTCAGTTAGTGACATGGCTTTAGTTTTCAAGATGTAATTTTATTAATTTTAATTAAATTTCAAATTAAAAAATTCTTAAAAACTGAATCAAAAACACCAATGATATCCTTTGCTGGGA
This sequence comes from Alexandromys fortis, assembly GCF_014885135.2. Lineage (NCBI taxonomy): Eukaryota > Metazoa > Chordata > Mammalia > Rodentia > Cricetidae > Alexandromys > Alexandromys fortis. The sequence goes on along the minus strand of NW_026067944.1, from coordinate 17,142,511 downwards.
GAGGTTGTGGAAAAAGGGGTACCCTCATCCATTGCTGGTGGGAATGCAAACTTGTGCAACCACTTTGGAAAGCAGTGTGGCGGTTTCTCAGGAAATTCGGGATCAACCTACCCCTGGACCCAGCAATGCCACTCTTGGGAATATACCCAAGAGATGCCCGATCATATGACAGGGGCATTTGTTCAACTATGTTCATAGCAGCATTATTTGTAATAGCCAGAACCTGGAAACAACCAAGATGTCCTTCAATGGAAGAATGGATGAAGAAAGTGTGGAATTTATACACATTAGAATACTACTCAGCGGTAAAAAACAATGACTTCTCGAATTTTGCATGCAAATGGATGGAAATAGAAAACACTATCCTGAGTGAGGTAACCCAGACCCAAAAAGATGAACATGGGATGTACTCACTCATAATTGGTTCCTAGAGATAAATAAAGAACCTTCATCTGGAGATGGATGGAGATAGAGACAGAGACCCACACTGGAGCACCGGACTGAGCTCCCAATGTCCCAAGGAGGAGCAGAAGGAGGGAAAATATGAGCAAAGAAGTCAGGACCACGAGGGGTGCACCCACCCACGGAGACAGTGGGGCTGATCTATTGTGAGCTCACCAAGGCCAGCTGGACTGCGACTGAAAAAGCATGGGATAAAACCGGACTCTCTGAATATGGCGGACAATGAGGGCTGCTGAGAAGCCAAGGACAATGCCACTGGGTTTTGATCCTACTTCATGTTCTGGCTTTGTGGGAACCTAGCCAGTTTGGATGTCCACCTTCCTAGACCAGGATGGAGCGGGGAGAACTTTGGACTTTCCACAGGGCAGGGAACCCTGACTGCCCCTCAGACTGGAGAGGGAGGGGGAGAGAAGTGGGGGGAGGGGGAGAGGAGAGGGAGGAGGGGGGAAAAGGGAGACGGGGAGGGAAATGGGAGGCGGGGAGGAGGCGGAAAAAATTTTGTTTTCAATAAAAAATTATATTAAAAAAAGAGTATTTAATAAAATACATGTCTTATTACTAAAAAAAACTGAAATAAAGCTATAAAATTATATGGTAAAATATTTTAAGAGATTCCTTTTCTCCTTAGCAATAAACAGAACCCGAGAGGGTAATCAAGCTATTCTGCAGATAATGAGGGCTTTAAACTCATTAATACGGATTAGGAACATTTTTAATTGCCATTGTTACACTATCATAATCACAATCATTGTATGCATAATCCTGGATACTTTGTGTGATTTAAAGAAGTTGCCTTGGTGTGTATTTTATATTAGTGTTAAATATATATGGATAATTGCTGTGCATATCAAAAAATGCACTGCCTTTATCTCACAGTTCTAGGGTTCTGAGTGACGATCTATTTGATTCTGAAAACATTGCCTTGAGAAACTTCACATAATTTATAGTATTGACCATGTATTAAACGAAGAAACCACAGGAACCTAGTCTCAGTCAATGTTCTCAAAATTGATGTTAGAATGTTAGAAAATACAAAACACAAGAATGTATTTTTCCTGTGCTCTATCCTTACATGCTCACTAGAAGGATATAAGTATTAGACAGTAATTAACACTCCTCTTTCATCCTGAAAAAATCATCAGGGGAAGGAATTTTCTTTCTATATGCATTATTTAATTAGTTCATGTATTTACTAAATATGGAGCGCTCACTTTCTCCTGCACCCTAGGGATAAGTCAGGAAACAAACCCCAAAAAGTGGGGAAAGGTGCGTGTAATAATAAATTAAGTCCACCACAGGGAATATTAGGAGGTGATAAGTGTTAATGAGACAACAGCAGTTAGTGGTGCAGGCAGTGCTGGGAGGGAAATGCAGCTCAGATCACAGTGATCAGCATATACCCACTGAGAGGCTGGCACTCAAGAGGAACTGAAATGAAGGAGGTGGGGGCGGAGATCTCATGGCAGCAAGACAGTGGGGGATACATTTGCAGTGCAAGAGACGAATAATGCTGATGCTCAGACACAAAAGAACTGGCTCCCTAAGGTCAAAATGGAGGGCAGCTAGGATAGGACTGTAAGGCTCGGAGAGAAGACAACATCACAGCGGACAGGAGCAGAACAGACCATGCACAACTGGGGATTCTGATAACTTTGGCTCTTACTCAGAGGCAGAGATCGGATCATTGGAAAATCAGTTTTGAAAGGAGTGATATAAATTGATATAATTTTTAAAATTGTCTGCCTGCCTGTTTATGCCTGTGTGCGTATTCTTGTGGCTGATGAAGCACATATGACAGGCACAGGTGCAGGGGTCATGGATATCTCACGGACTGTGTCTTGCCTTCTCCTTTGCCACATTGTTATACGGCACCTGGCCCATAAAGCTGTGCGAGTTCTCCTGTTTCTCCCTCTCACCTTACCATAGGAGAAACTGTGTTTATAGATGGCTGCATCCAGCTTTATGTGGGGTCCGAGTACCCGAACCCAGAACCCACTCTTTTTGTTGAACGGCAATCACTTTATCCATCTCTCTCACTGCTTGACTTAGTATTTTCACCAGGGTCATTTTTTTTTTTTTTTTTACTGAATGCAGATTATAATCACACTGAGGACAGTACCGAGGAATGAGGCTAGATATTATAACTGTTCAGGGGTAGAAAAATAAGATGATAGAAATTTATGGATTTTAAATATATATTTTGGAAATCAAAGGAGCAAGAATTTTCTGCCATTGAAGGTGAGACATGAGACTCTGAAAAAATTTAAACTGGGCTTCAGAGATTCTAGCCCAGCCACTTAGCAGGAGATGGGGCCATGGACTGATAGGAGAAAGGCTACAAGAAAAGAATATTTTACGGAACAAAGTGGGGAAAGTGAGATATTGAGGAGTCTGTCTTTTAGGGAAGTCTACAAATGAGAGCCAAGAGACAACAGCCAAATCCATGAAGAAGAATCCAGTGCTGTAAAAGTAAAGTAGGAGAGTGTATGTGCAACAGTCTTACCTCTCTGACTCACATACATCCCTCCGAACAGAGGGAAATCCCACTCAGTACTGTATAATTTGACATCCAGTCTCATGCTCTAAATGTAGAGATCATCTGTTGTACAAACCAACTATTATCCATGTAGTAGCTAACAAGTAGCACAGTGTTTTACTTAAATATGCTTTATTATAGCATGTATATTTAGATTTTAAGCACTACCTAGTTACTAGGACTCACAAATGTACATATATATGTATTAAAATATAATAACCTTGTGAACATTATATTGGTGTATACCTATAACAATGAAAGTGTTCTCATTTTAAAGCACATCACCTTTTTTTTGGAAAAAACGGATAGTAAATGTATTCATATGGCTTTCAGAAAATAATATAGATGTGACTCAGAGGATTTAAACTCTCATTGGGAGGACAGTGGTGCAAGTTGCAGAATTTTTATGAGTATATAATAGTGTGTATTTTATTAGTCCTTCGTGACATGTTCACATTGTGATATGCTGAGCCTGAGTATTATTCATAAAAACAGATGATTGCAATCACCTCTGCATCCTGAATGGTCCTGACCCTGTGTTAAGACAACCATGTGGGAAAGAGACTAAGGACAGAGAAGGAAGGTCTGTGCAGTGGAGAGCCTATCATTAGATCCAGCAACAGCACCAGGAGGTGTCTGAGCTTGGCCAGACTAGACTGAGAGTGTTTCCTCTTTGAGGATGTCTAAGTGAGAGTCCCTCGTGCTGTTTTGTCTGCATCATTTGTGAGGTTGTGCATAGAGTTGGATCTGGAAGTCAATAAAGTGGTGAGCACATGGAATCCGATCTATGTAAATATCATAATGATGGTGATTACTTCTCTATTCTTCAGAAAATTAGAGAACTAGATCTCTTCTATGCTGTTTTTATGAATCATTCATCATTGTATTTTCATTATTCTCTACTATACCCCTTTACTGCATTTAGTTTACTGACAGTATATCTCTCATTACCAAATTGATCGTAACAGGTATGTGTTTGAAAGAGTCTACTTCTGATTAATACAGGTGTCAGAATTTATCCAATTCTCAAGAAACTGATTCAAGACTAAAATTATCGAATTTTTATGTTCAGACACAAATAACTTCCTCTTCTGTTTGTATTAGTCTATCATTTTAGGATCATATGAAATGATTCATTCTATGAGTAAATAGATATTAAATTCAAATTTGTATTGTCGGTAATGTACGTATTGGAATGCATGAGCTTTGTTCAGTTTATTTTCTCAACTACAAATGCAGCTCCAATTATGAGACTAACCACTCGCTGTAAAACACTACTGTGTATTTTCAAAATGAGCTACATTTTGTGTGTGTGTGTGCATATACATAGTAGCACATATCATAGAATATCTATAAAAATTTTCTGTAAAACATTAATTATTTTATATCTAGTTAAAATTCAAGGCATCTGTTTAAAAATATACTCCACAGAAGTTTATCATTGCTTTGACAGTCACATCTGCAGTGCCTGTTGTGTGACTACATATAATTTGACTTTGTAGCAGCTTAAATAATTAATCACAGAAGCATCAGCATGCCACTAATGTGTTTTAGGAGTCACAAACTTCCCCATGTCAATTGTTATCACTGAAAAGAGCCAAAGTTTAATAAACTGGATATCTAGCCAGCAGACACCGTACCTCTGAAACCATTTATGATAAATGAAGAGCTGCATTGATACCTCATATCAAGTGTACACTTGCACACCCTCTGTGATGCTAATTCTTCATTCTAAGAGCAAAAGGATAAACAAATATGTATCTCGGGTAGGAGAGAATGCTCACTGGTTAGAGACAGTGGCTGCTCTTATAGATGATTAGGTTCAGGTTCCAGCACCCATGTCAGGTGACTCACAAACCCTAAGTAGAGATCAGATGAATCTGATGTCCTCTTCCGGCCTCTACAGGCACCTGCATACATGTAGGAAACCTACATAGACAGATATGCACGCACATAAAATAAATAAGTAAGTAGATACCTAATTTTTGCTGTTATTTAAAATATCACCTACTTTTGCTTAATTCATATGAAAACACAAGTAAATCTGCTTTACTCATAAAGTATCTTAGGTTATTTTTTAGTATTTTAAAATTCAATGAGGATCTATACATTTGTTTCAGGGTATTTTGTAATTTATTTTCGTAGTTTTCTGTGCAATGAATGGAGGCTGTTTATCAATAAGTACATGCTAGTTATTCAAAGTTCACGATTATTTTCTGATGGATGACATATTACTTCTTTGTATTTGATTTAAATATGAGGTTGTAATTGCATCATATTTTAGAAAAAGAATTCCATGAAATGACTAATGTTCAAAAATATTGATTGTTCCATGCTCATGCAGTAGTTTTTTTAAATGCCAAGCAATGTTTCAGTACACAGAGCCTTTAAGTAAATATTTAGAGAAAGAACAAGGAGCCTTGAAAACAGATCTGCTTTCAGCCTTTATATTTGAACCTGCAAAATCATGCCAGACATTCCCAGTTTCAGACAAAATCAATATTCCATGAAATTCCTTGAGGTATGGAAACTTGGATGATCATTTTGGCATGTTTCAATGGACTGCTTTGCCGCCAGGTGTGTGTCTCTTTCAAAGGAGCATGACGTTGGATAACTGTCTACCAAGTTCATGATTCATATTCTTCTGCCTCGCTCTCTCTCAGTACCTTCAAGTCTCCATAGTGATTCTGTTATAAAAGTTGCTTTATAATACATTTTAACTCTAATGAAATACGATTTTTTGAAGAGTGCTATATATCCATATAAGAGAAAGTTAATACACATATAAGAAATATATAGATTCATTATATACATACATACATACATACATACATACATACATACATACACAAATACATGGAAGAGAAGAGTAATCCTCAGTCCCACCCAGTTAGGAACCCTGAAAGCTAGTGGTCTACCAGCAAGATATACCCACTGATATAATAGTGGCACAAGTGTTATAGGAACAACTAGCCACTTTCTATTAAATTTAAGGCTAGTTCCATGAAATAAAACTCATACTTGAAATTGTTAATCAGGCCAAAAACCTGTGATTAGATGTTTCCCACTGTTATTATTGTACCAAATCAATATAGCAATGAAATCATTCTTAATGATATATTACTATGCCTGGAGCACTGCACCACTCAAGCATTGTGGAAAAAGAAAACCAAAACGTTTTTAGTAGATGATTATTAACAGAGAGATGCACAACTGGTCAGTGTGCTGAGAATGACACACTTTGGTTTACGCACCCTTAAAGGGGATGTCCTTATCATGCCCCTCCCCTCAAGGCTCAAGGATCTACATTGACAGATGATCCCAAGGAGATATTGTTTCCAAATCCAGTATTATTGATATAAATATGAACTCATATAACCTGTGACAATATTCACAAAACCTACATAAGCTTAAAATAAAAACAAAAATCCTAGCATAAACAAGAGGAAATGGCCACAATTTCCTACCCAAAGCCAAGACGGAGTTTGCAATTGTTAACATCTGGGAGAAAAAAAAAAAAGATAACGTTTTCTTCAGTGGATTCACACTGTGTATATATAAAACACTCTCTCTCTCTCTCTCTCTCTCTCTCTCTCTCTCTCTCTCTCTCTCTCTCTCTGTGTGTGTGTGTGTGTGTGTGTGTGTGTACAAAAATAGAGAAGAGTTGATAAATTTGATAGAGCATCAGGGGATACAGAAAGAATTGGATCTAGGAGACAATGGAGGGAATGATGTAATAAAACTTCTTAATAGATACATGGCCTGCAAAAATATAAACAATAATACAGCTGGGTGTGATTGTTAAAACCTTGTATTCCTGCCACTTCTAAAATCAAATGAAAATAAAACAACACACCAATTACAAAACATATAAACATGATATTCTCCCCCCCCAAAAAATCTATATAGAAATCCCATGAAATTGCATGAATGCCAGATAATGTCAATGTTCTTTTTCTTTGTGTGTTTGACAGTAGTGGGGACCACAATCCAAGGAAGCTCCTGGTGCTAGTCAAATGCTTCACATTCACTGCTCAATCTTACACCTCTCAGACTAAACAGTTAGACTTTCCATTATTTAGTATTATATATATATATATATGTATATATATAATTGTGAATAACAGATTCTTCCTTATTAAAACAGTTGTTTAAAAAATTGAGTCAGAATGTTAGTGTAAGGGTGTGTACTACACACAAAGTAGTTTTAAAAACACATTCTAAGTTTCCTTCCCAATTCAATACTACTAACTAATATATCGAAGATTACAATGAAAGTATCCTTTAATTAACTGTAAATTAGCCATAGCCGTTTTGGCCATATCTTTGGAATTTTTCACACATGGTGTTTAATCTAGGACAAGAATATAAACTTTTGACAGATATACTAAATAGCAAGTGATTTATTGTCTTATTCCTCAAATCCAGTTCACTGCCAACCCACATGCAAATCTCTTCTCTTGTGTTTTATCTTTGCTCAACAAATGAAAATAAAGGTAAAACCTACTCAAAAAAAAAAAAAAAACCCAACCCACTGGCTAATTACTTAAATGATGGCATGAAAATCTTATTGTCATATATGTTACAAATGATTAACTGTTCATTGCTTTCATTTCTGAATAAAACTTTTATTGAGAATTATGCTCAATCTGTGTACTGTTTAAAAAACATATGAATGGATTTTGAACAGGGAGACGTGCAGGGTCTTACAACAAGTTTATATATGGATCAGTGGCTGGGATCATCGTAATAAATCCCAAATCATTGCAATAATAAAAATCATGTATGAAAAATTTAAAGTATCAGTTTTCCTTTACATTAAGTTAATTGAGGAATTCTCAAGCTGTTCTTTGAACATGACAATGTAGGTATATGTGTAGTTCCAAAGGATATAGTTTAAGTAACAAAATACATATCAAGTCTGCTTCAATTTAAATAAAAACTCAATCTTAAAAAAGCTAAACATAACTTTATTTAATTCTAAATGTTTCTAGCTCAAATTAGTATTAATACTCAAGAGATAAAGAAGAACAAGAAAATAGGCGAAATGTAAAATAGTTCTCTTGGTCATTAGTGCCTTGAGAAGGGATTTGTCTCTAAGTTTGGACACATGACCATTGGAATATTCTCTACACATGTCAAGGTTAAACAATCACTCATCTTCTGCATATACACAGTTAAAATGTACTCCTATGTTTCCACTGAAGATCATAATTTCTATAAATTATATAAATGTTATAGCTGCCATTTGTTTGTTTTTCAAAAGAAAATGCCAAAAAGAGCAAGTTGGGGGGCAATGTAGTGTAGGGAACCACAGCATTTGGACAGATCTATGCAACATTTCATCATTTATTTTCTAATCTGATTTTGGGTACAATTCATGACTCTGTTTTAGGAAATATTTTAGGAATTACCATTTTTACAATGCAATGACAATATAAAATTAATATTGGGAGAAAAGGTTAAGCTTTTAGCTTCTACACACACTCTGCTGACAAAATACTTGTAGTTTTATTTGTGACACTTTTGTTTATGTCAGGATAATTTTCAAATTCCTGTGGCTTTCTTCATGAAACTGTACTCAAGAGCCTGTTACTGTGACTTAAGGATCATCCTTAATATAGTAACAATGTACAATTTCAAATATTGAAATAGCATTTAAGAAGTTACTTCTTTCTGTTAAGTGTTAAAGATGCAGGTATGTGTGTATTTGTGGCTAGATGTGTGTGTGTGCGTGTGTGTGTGCACAAGCACATGTACTCAGGCAGCGAAGTATTTAAATATTATACTCTAAGATCATCTGTGATGTGACAGTATATCATATGTTTAAGTTCATTCAATTTACTCTCTTTACATTTCCTTGAACTTTTTTCAAATACATTTTCAAGATCTACTCTTAATATTGATTTTGTATTTTATTCCAAATACATTTCATTGAACAGTACCACTACCAATGCAATCTATTTGTAAGACTGACATGCTACAATTCTGATACACTGTATTTTGAGAAACTGACAAAAAAGCTAACCAAAATGAGTGTCAATCATCCACACCATCATGAAAATGATCATGGAATCCTGGTCACTAAACACATGGCAGATATACTTGTGTTGCTAGCGTCCTGCTGCCTCTGATACTACGTGCCTTAAAGGAGAAGCAACAATGGATACTGACCATTCAAATGCTATATAAAGCACTAACTTGGAATGAATAATAATTATTGTCCCACTAGGGCTTGTTAAGTGACATCCTCTGCATTCTGAAATAATGCATTTTATTCATTCATTCAGCTCATTTATTTCACAACAAAATTTATCATTCAAGATTTGACAACCAAGTAAAATTACACATAATATAAGTATGGAATCATAAAATTTTTATGTGGCTTTTATATTTCTGCTTCTAGAACTTGTGATGATCTAAAATTGTCACTACAGTTTATAACTGTCTAATTATTTTAATGCTATATAAGAATGTCATATATTACTGTAAAATACATGCAACACAAATTTGGAGAGAGTTTTAATTTAGAAGGCACAATAATGAGACTGAGGCTACACTACCATTGGTAGGATCACTGGCTGCCCAGCAGCCATGTGAAAGCCAGCATGGCTACATAAATCGGTATCCGGTATGCTGCAAAGGGGTGTGGGGAATGATTGCTGAGCATGTTCAGTCAACCTTGCCAAAACACAGGAAACTCAAGGTTCAGTAAGAGAACCTGTTGCCAGTGAGAGGGAAAGGGAAATATAGCAAGACATTCAACACTCTCACTTTCTTCTGTGTGTATATGCGTGTAAATATATAAGCACACACAAGTACTAATGGACCCCAAACTCATGTATGCATATCCCCCCCAAACCCACAACATTAACACAACAACCTAAATTGTAAATATTTACTGGTTAAGATACATCATGTATAATCTTATCTCAAGAATAGTCATATTAAAATTACATACATTTTTTTAAAAATATATATAAAATAGTTTATTAATGTTTATAAGAACCTAAAGTCTATAAGATTTTTTTCTGGCAATTTGAGCTAACATTTTAAAAATATATTTCTATTTTTATTTGATCTGAGATAAGATCAATTTCTAGTTCTCAGAAAATTAGTTAAGTACCTTCTGCAACCAATTGACAGCTTAATCTATGGTTTATAAATTCAGTTGTGAGGAGGAGAATGCAGCCAGAACAATGAAGAGCTAATTGATTTCAGTCCTTTTCCTCATAGTCTTATGGATAGCAGCACTTTTTGACACCTGAGGTAGTGGGTCCATTTCTTCCTGCATCCCAAGGCTTGGCTATTACTTTAGGTGCTTTGGTGCATAAAATTCAGGGACCCTAAGATGTATAATTTTCCTTACTTTAAATCAGCCAATCTTGATTTTTTTCCTTGAGAATGCCTATGGTAGGGGGCAGAGAAAAATGAGGAGCATGGAATGTAACCCAGAAAGCAATGGTATGATACCAGAAAGCCACTCTGTCACCCCAGGCTTGATGAAGCAGAGAAGAGACACACATGCCTAGCCGTCCATCTCTGCTGCCTTTAAAACAGACACTTCATTCAAACATATTATTCTCCTGTAAATACAGTACAAATTTTCTGCTTTTAATGAAGTGAAGCATCTCTGTCAATGACAGAGAGGATTTTTATACCTTCACGCTGTGTAACTTTACAGTCTTTATAACCCTCAGGAGACCAGAGTATTCTCTATCACAGTTATAATACACATTCTACTGTAACAAGTCAGCACCAAACACTCCAGGAAGCATGCAATGACATAAAAACACAGGAATCCTGGAATGAGGAATGCTTACCAAAACATTTCACAGCACCCACATATTTAAAATGTATTAACTCTGAGTAAATCCATATTTGTGTCTCTCAGCTTTATTGACATGACATATGCAAACTTGGAATGAACTTGGTCTGAAATTAAGTCCTTGGAAAGGATGATTAAGGTCACTTTGGGAAGATTCCTCAGTATCACTGTCTTGGGCTCCAGTCCCTGATTACTATCTGCTCCCTGGGGTCATTATATTCAATATATTTTTATATAAATCCAAGGGGAATAGAGCATTTTAAATCTAAGGGATCCAGGAGAAAAGTAGGAATAGCCTTGAAGACTTAGGGAAAAGTTAAATGCCTCTAGTAAGCTTCCTGGGAAAGTTTTTGGGGTTTTCGGGGCCCCTTATTCTTTTGAGGTATAGGTGGCATCACCCATTTTAACATTAGTTGTTTATACTTTCTCACTGGTCTCAGGCAAAGTGAAAGACTTACATTGCCTCATCTTTCCCTAATTCTGGAAATGTATGTTGTTTTGAGCTATTCTCATTTTATAAGGCTATATAATAAAATGACAGATTTTTATTTTATAAAAGGAAGAAGGAGGAGAAGGAGAAGGAGAAGGAGGAGAAGGAGAAGGAGAAGGAGAAGGAGAAGAAGAAGAAGAAGAAGAAGAAGAAGAAGAAGAAGAAGAAGAAGAAGAAGAAGAAGAAGAAGAAGAAGAAGAAGAAAAATGTTTTTCAATTATTGAGTTACATTTTTCCTGCAGCTTGCATTTTCTTGACTCCTAGTATTGACTTTGTGGTATTTCCCTTCATGCAATGAAGGAAAAAATGAGAATCACAGTACATTAATCTGAAATTTAGCTTATTCTTAAATTAAGATGCAAGCATATTATGTTATTTTTTATAAGAAAAGGAAAGTTACTCTTAGATTAATTTATACTCTAGCAACTACTTGACTCTGCTTCCATAGCTATTTTCTATTTCCCTACCACTTAATTCATGGTGTTTATAGTCTTTTATATTATCATGAGCAATGCATGTCAGATGTAAACATTATAAATATTTATAAATACTGAAGATACTACATTCTGTTCAAACTGAACTCCATTATGATCTAAGACACTTGATTCTAGACACAAACTTTGTCTTAAATTGCTAATACAACATAAAAGTTGCCAATAAAACACCTGGTTGTTTTCTGTGTGTTTATTGTAAAATTACATATAATCTTATAGATGATAGAAAGAATAATAGATAGATAGATAGATAGATAGATAGATAGATAGATAGATAGATAGATGGCATAGGAACCATGAATCATGTGCAGTGTTTAGATTTATTTGGAAATACAGGAAAAGTAAAGCACAAATTAGAAGGCTAATAGATACCTGCGTAGGAAATGAGAGTAAACCCTGTCATCCTAGATAATGATATTTGAGCCCTGGGATTCCAGACAGAAACACACTGATAGCAAGGTCCAAATCCAAACAACTGCCATTTACAAATAAAGTATTATAATCTATTTTACCTTATTATTATATATCTAGATGCCTGTTTGTATTCTAAGAATGTATGTGAGAGGGAGATTTTGGAGGGTAGGGAAGTAGGGAAGATCTGGTAGGAGTTGAGGGAGGGAATATAGTATTCGGAATATATTGTATAAAATAATTTCAGTAAAGCAAGGATTATGGGGGGAGTAAAAGGCTAGAGATAGTTTAGCAGTAAAAAGCATTAGCTGCTCTAGCAGAGAATCTAGTTTGCTTCCCAGCACCCACAAGATAATTCAGAACTATGTAACTCTGGTGTAGGAGGTCTTTCTGTCTTTGTATTGCTTTCATGAGTTAATAAAGACACTGCTTTGGGCCTGTTGATAGGGCAGAATTTAGGTAGGCAGGGAAAACTAAATGGCATACAGGAAGAAATGAGGCAGAGTCAGAAAGAGGAATGCCATAGAGCAGCCAGAGACAGACATGCCAAATCTTTTCCGGTAAGCCACTGCTGCATGGTGATATACAGATTAATAGAAATGGGTTAAATCAAAATATGAGAGTTAGTCAATAAGAGGCTAGAGTTAATGGGCCAAGCAGTGATTTAATAAATACAATTTCTGTGTGGTTATTTCGGGGCTAAGCTAGCTGGACAGTCAGGACGAACCAGCCCTCCTCTTTCAACATAACTCTAGTTCTAATGCCCTCTTATGACCACTGCAGGTACTCCATACATGTAGTACACTGACATACACAGGCAAAGCACTCATATGACATAAAATACAAAAAATTAAATTACAGCAGGATATATTGTCTCATTGATTATTTCTTTTTGTATATCTTGCAATGGAAGTGAAATATTGCTTCAATTAGCAATGGAAATCAGGTGTTACACTGATTATGTACCTATATAAAGATCGAAGACACAGAGAGTCATAGAAAAATCAATGGAGGGTAACAGGTTACACAAATAAATGGGATGCTTTATAGGCATCAAGATCTTCAGGGTTTTCAGTTCCAATATGTATCATTAGACTTACATTAAAAGTGTTTCACATTACTTTTCTACAAGATAAATTTAATATCTTTAAAAGTATTTCAAAAGAAAAGAATATCTGAAATATATTAAGCCTAAAGGTCAAAATAATGAAATTAAAAAAGAAAATATTTTCAATAAACAATAATTTGGGATGAGTTGCTTTTGTAAATTCATCAAAATTCATATTTTAATTCAATAAAACAATGGAATTAAAAATGCTTCATTCTCTATGGGTATGAGATATTTTTACATCATACATGCTAATAAATATTTAAAAACAGTGATTATTCTACAGATACTCTTTATAAAAATATTTAAAAAAGGTCATTATTGAGAATTAAGGCAACACATTTAGTATAAATACACTTTACATGTATTTCAGCAACTTAAGTTTTAATAAATTGAATGTGAATACTATTTCAAAATATATTACATTTTATTTATTCATTTATGTATGTGTATTTGTGTGTGTGTGTGTGTGTGTGTGTGTGTAGACTGTGTGTGCACTTGAGTGGAGGTCAGAGGACAGTATGCAGAAGGAGACAGTTCTCTATCTCCAAAATTTTAGTCCCAGAGATTGAACTAAGGCTTGGCAACAAGGATCATTATGTGACAGCTATTTCACGGGCCCATGAATGCCATTTTCAATTTATTATAGCGGTGTGTGTGTGTGTGTGTGTGTGTGTGTGTGTGTGTGTGTGTGTGTTTATAATGAAGTGAATGTCTATGTGATCAGAAAATAAACTTTTGATATCACACATTGTAACAAAGCTAGAAGTAAAAAAAAAATGTTACTGGTGTTAAAGAAAAATACTTTCAATAGGAGGAACATGAGAAAGAAAAATTTGTCTGTCCCTGATATGAATTTTTAAGCTATTTAAAATGGAACAATCACAGGGAATTTATAAAACATTTAAATATTCAAAATTAGAAATGGAAATTATTTAAATTCATTTGAGCTTTCCAACTTTATTATTAATATATACTAGGTGAGAATCAAAACAAAATTCAATTTGTTTTTAAAGTGAGATAAAATAAAAAGACACATAAATCAGTTACAAGTCTTCTTTACTAAAAACCCAATTCTATGTATCAAAGTAGAAGAAACAAAGTATTATATTTTAAAACAAGCTATGTCTTAAGAATTCTAATCCAGAAACCCCAAATCTAAACTGTTGTTATACAGAGAGAATGCTTCACAATGGAATATAAAGTTTTAGCATATATGGAAAAATGTATTCTATTTTTAAAGCACTAAAAATAAAACATTTTTATTTTCACAGATTAAATATTGTTAGAATCAAGCTTTGATAATTTCTACCATTATCCATAGTATCTCTCCTTTCACGGTGCCTTTTGTTTCAAGGAAAGCATTTTTAGCTGTAAAACTCTGTCATGGTTTTCCTATGACCAGCATGCTAGGTGAAAGAGGATAGATCTACAGCAGGGCAGCAGAGGCTGGAATTCCAAGAGACCCAGAATCATGTATTGTACGCGTCACAGATTTGAATTTCCTGGACCAGCTCCTGAACGATGACTCACAAAGGCAGCTCCCAGGTGATTGCTCCTGCCATTCTGTTGTCAAAAGGTTTTTCCTGCATTTCAAACCACAACCGCAAAGGGAAAGTAAAAATTCCAGGAGATTTTCGATATTCTGACATCACAGTCTCACAGCTATCACATAACTCTGTGAGTCACATCAGATTGCACTGTCCTGAAGGCAGGAGGGCAGTCGCTTTACTAATGCACTCTTGTTGTCTTCTTTCACAATTTCTTTTTCACATTAAGCATTTTTGATTATTTTGCCAAAAGTAATTTATTAGAAGCATTCCGATATTTTATCACTAGACGATAATCATAAATTACAATATAAGGGCAGTTTTAGCTAATGTTTGATTCCAATTGTCTTGCAATATGTAGACTTAAATTATTTAGTGAATACATTGTCTACTAATATAGTTACTGCAATTAAGGAAATACATTAAACAGTGATTAAAGAAGTCTTATAAGGGATAGGATATTTGATTAAAAACTATCTTTGCTGTTAGAGCACCTTTAATTTGGAAGTAGGAGATATGTTAAGAAAATAGCTTATATTAAGATATCTCCAGGAAATACATTGGTTCACTAGTAAGTGAAAGCTTTGGGGTTGTAATATACATATTACACACATACACTTATGTAGACATATGTGTGTATATGTGTTTTAAAAAATCTCAGAAGGAAAGATTTAAGAAAGTATGGAATGACTTCTTGAAGGTTCTAGTCAGGATTAAACCCAGGATTCCAAGGGCTAGGAAAAATAATTGTTGCTATTTAGTTTATAAAACTAAATCAACACAGTATCAGGCAATTTGTCAAACAAAAACTTTTTTGGAAAGTCAACTATAATTCATAACCTTACAAATAATTTCAATATTCAACTTCATAACTAGATTTGTAACTTTTATGTAGAGACAACTGGTTTAATATTCCTCTACATGAATCTTTTAAAAGTTACCCCAAACCTAATAATATGTGTGTATTTGAGTGAGTGTGTGTGTATGTGCATATGTGTGTGTCATGTCTATGTGTGCGCACATGTGTTTGTGTGTATGAATGTGTACTGCATGTGTCACTGTAGGTGAAGGCAAGACACATTGGATCCCCCAGAGCTGGAGTCACAAGCAATTGTGACCTCCGTGGAGTGTGTACTTGGCGTCTAATTTGGATCCACTAGGAGAGTAACAAGAACTCTTAACCACTTGAGCCATTTCTCAAGCCCCTGTCTTCTTTGTTTTAAAGAGCTTTTTAAAAAGAAGATAGAAATCTTCTCATGAGAAAATTACAGGAGTTAATAACAAAGTTTTACCGTGAACACATCTTTGGGGAATGAGAGGTAAAAAACAGAAATAAAACATGAAGAAAAGAAACTCCATGTAAATGTGCTCTCCCTGAGAAATTTAAACAAACTTCAGAGTGCTCTGGTGATACAATCATACCACAAAAAAAGTAACTTTGAGTTTAAAATAAATTATTTGCTTTGCAAATTTTACATTGAAGACATTTGGAATTTTTGACCATAGTGCAATTGAATTTAAGAAACAGTTGGCACACTCTTTCTCATCTCTTTGGTAACCACATACAGCTCTTAAGGGAATGTCAACACTAATTCCCTAAGCATCAACTTTTCAACTTTGGAGCTGTCACTCTTTGTTATGGTGGCTGCTATGTTCATTGCAAGGTGTGCTGTAGGACTCCAGGGTTCTTCCACTAATGCCAGCCCTGCCCCTTACTTCCAACATGACAATATCTTCATAGATTGCCAAATGTTGCCATGAGGTAGAATCAAAATATCTCCCCACCTCCACTTCATCTCTTCACCCATTGCTCTAAGTGGTACTCAACTTTCCTACCTCTGCAACACTTTAACACAATTCCCTTATGTTGTGGTGATCTCCAACATAAAATTATTTTTATTGCTGCTTCATAACTGTAATTTTGCTACTGCTATGAATTGCAATGTAAATATCTGATATGCAGGGCATCTGATATTTACATTTTTTTGAAAGTGTCATTTAATCCTCAAAGGAATTGAGACTCACAGCTTGATATCCACTGCTATAAATCAATGAAGTATGAGTTTCAATGATTTGATATGCTAAGATATTTTACTCTTACTACTTTCCTCCGAAGGTTAAAGTTATAATTTAGTTAACATAAGCAGCTCAGTGAGATGCCCTGGGTCATAAGGAGTTAATTGATTAAAATAGAACACTCAAAGTTTAGTTATTAAATGTTATATTTTATAGACATTCTTCTAATAATTTTTGACAATTGTTTGCTTAATAAGCAATTATGAACACAAAATGATTGTATCATTATTTTTTTAAAGAGGAAGGAAAGAGTTTGGACAACACAAATAAATTGATCCAGGCATAAGGTAAATACCAGTAATGTCTACTCTAGAAGATGAAAACGATTGTGAGCTCAAGAACAGCCTGGGCTAAATAACTGAGTGGTGGATTTTTTTATGCTACATACTGAGACCTTGTCTTAAAAAAAAAAAAAAAAAAAAAAAAAAAAACAGTAGATCAAAAAAGTGAAAGCTGAGCTCCAGGTTCATTTAAAGGTCTTGTCTCAAAAACAAAGCAGAGAAGAATAAAGAAAGATATGTAAACTCTGAACTCTATCCTACACACACATACAAACACACAATAAATGCATGCACACACATATACACTCATATACATGTAATTCCACAACTATATACGTATATACACACAAACACACATGCACACATGTACACACTTGTATGCATTTATGTACCACACTGAACACATTATACCTACCAACACACACACATATAAATGCACAAATACGTAAACAACCACAACAGAACTTTTTCCTTTTTTTTCTTTATTGCCTGAAAATTATGTGACAGACTTTAAGCAATTGACCTGAATGTAGAAAATCATATCCCCAAGAATAAAAGAAGGAAGAAATAGTTCAGGGAAATTGTCTATCCCCACACAAGGAAAAAGAAGAAACTGAAAACTATACATTGAGGAAAACAGGGAGACACCTAGACTCCTCTTGGTTTATGTCATGCCTTACTTATTTTATCATAAAGACTTTGAGATTAATAAAAGGGAATTTATTAAATTACATAATCAAAATATTAAAGCGTCTATTTACTCTAATTCTTAATATCTGGGAATCTATTATCTTTATGTCATTTTAAAAGGAAAACACATGGTAAAATGTTTTAATTTCCTATGATTAAAAAAATAGCTGCCTACAGGTATATATGGTGTAAGTAACTATGTCAGTATGGACTAATATTTCTTCTATACTTAAACAGTAGCTTTCCACAATAGGCCACAAGTGATATAATGAAAAATTCAAAGACACAAAAGCACAATTGGGTATAACGTTTTGATAAAATAGTATTGTAAGTTCTCCAGGTCAATCGTGAGATTTGGTTTATTTTCCTGACAATCAAAGTTGTGTTTTATCCCAATTATTTAATTCTCTTACAACTATAGTATAGACAAATCCTGGCTAATTTCATTCTCTCTCGTCCACAGCAGCATGGAAGCCCTGATGATGGGTTTTGGCATTTAGTCAGTGTCAAGGTGTGCCAGAAAGAAAAGCAGACCCAAAGATGACAGACGGATGAAGTATCGTTGACAGAAAACATCCCTTTGTGAAGAAACACTTGATAGTACTGGGAAAGGAAGTTAGCATGTTTAGGTATCCAAAAAAAAAAGATGGATAAAATAATAAATTATAGCAATTAATAGCACTTTGAAAAGAATACAGCCACAGACAAAAAGAGAGCACGTGAATTTGTTTCAATGGGAAATACCTCAAACGGTGTGTATTTTATCCAAACTATGCTCACAATGAAAGTGTGATAAATATTTATTATAGTTTTGAGAGGCATGAGACGTTTCCAAATTCATGATTCTGTTTTTTTAAATAAATAAATAAACAAATATAATTTTCTTAATTAAGAGACTCATTATAAACATGTGGAGCACCAAAATTCCATACAGCTTAGTAAACTCTGTCTGGACTGGCAAAGTTTAAAACTTATATGAAAAGTTACAAATTAAGGCAGTACTGGCTTTAGCATCGAAATAATATCAAGTTTTGAAACAATCTCAACACGTAAAAAATATTCAAAATAAGTGAGTGGAGTATATGCTTCCACAGTTGAGTAATGGTCTTTATTGTAGTTGAACATATCACCATGGTTAATTTTTAAGGCTATAACTTGGAAAATTACCGTTACCAAAGAATACACTTGGAATGTAATATGAAACTTCAAAGTCTTGTCAATTCACTTACACTTATACTATCACAAAATATACTAAATAACCATACTTATATTATCCATAAAATGCCAATAATTAAAATATTTACTTATCCCAGTGCAGCAAGTAATGTATCCAGGAGAAAAGCAGTCTAGAATTTTCTGTAGCTGCATAGAATATCAACATTAAATGATGCCAGTCCATAAACTGACACACTCATCCACAGATCTTTCATAAGTCCAGAGATTCCTCAGAAAATGCATTGAACATTCTTTATTTTCTCTGAGAGGAAAAAGACAGCATCGTGCTCTTTTCATTGGTCAACTGAACTTACCCCGTGTGATGGGTAGGAAATCCAGCCCAGCTCTCCTTGAATTGTTTTTGAATCTAGAAGATTAACTGCAAAAAAAAAAAAAAAAAAAAAATAACACAAAGAATGTAAGCTCAATGACCTATCTCTGTAGCCGCTTCTGTTAACAATGTCTGTTTTCAGTATTGTTGTCTAATAAACACTACTGTTCTTTTTATTTTAAATACTTGGTACGTACAACAAGCAAGCTACATATAACTGTAGAGAAAGTAAATCAAAAATTGTTATGGTTTTTAAATGTGTGCATTTAGAACAGACTAACAATTATATAAGGATACATCTGACAGAAGGAAACTCTTACAAGGGAAACAATAAAAATGCAAAATAGGCAAGAAATTAATTCTAACACAAAGTAACTACAAAGACAACTAATTTGAATTACCATAGGATTCCCCTATAAGCTTTCTTAAATATGTACTATTGTATTTTTCATACTTACTACCACATCACAAATACCAAACATATTATACAAATTATATTTGCAATGTTTAAATTATTAGCACATATAATAAAGTGATTCTTGATGGATCTGGGGAGTAAGTAAAGCAATGAAGGCAATGTTTTAGGATATCACCTTAATTATGTATAAAGGTGTTCCACTAAAAGGCATAAGAGATTCTTCTTATAACATTATTACTGATTAGTCTGAATCCTAAGCCATGTTTATAAAGTAAAAGTAAAATGTAATTTTCATGTAGTTATATTTTATTAAATATATATAAAAATCATTTTTGTCAATACCAAAATTTTTGTGGTTGTTATAGGTCAGATATCAATGTACTAAAATGGTGTTTCATTTTTTTTGTTGTTGTTGCTGTTTTGAGACAGGTTTCTCTGTGTATCCTTGGCTGTCCTGGAGCTCACTATGTAGACCATACTGCCCTTGAACTCACAAAGATCTACTTGCCTCTGCCTTCCAGTGCTGGGATTAATAGTATGTGCCACTACTGCCCAGCTGGGTGCTTTGAATTTAATCAACTAAAGCTCATTTTTTGATATGATATTTTACTATTATTAATCGGGCCTATTAAATAGTAGAATCTATGGTTTTGCCTCATCCTTCCACATTAGAAAACAGCCTCACAATTGACTAACGGAAGGTGTAAAAGAAGATTACATAAACTAAGAATCTATTATTAATGTAGACCAGAGCAGGCAATCAATATAAACAAGAATTACATTTTAAAAACCCCTAATATGCCTATGTCAAAACGCAATATTAATCCCCACATTATATACTGCTCATCGGTGTGTTGAGAATCTGAGAAAATTGCTGAATTATTTCAAATGAATCCCAATTAAATTGTTACAAATGAAATAAAACAATGCAATATATCAAGGAAGAAAATATATGTGACAGAGTCTTAAATATTAAAAATGACTAAAAATTTCAAGGAACATGTTTGCTTGGACTGTTGGTTAATAAATACATTAAATAGCTATAAAGCTTTTGACCATTCACCTAAAATTACAAAACTTTAAATAGAATTCTCTCCTTTATAATGAAGAAAAAATATAAATCCAATCTATTTCTTTTAAAAATGTAATAATTAAAATAATAAGGGTGTCTAAAAAAGTCATATTATACTACTAACTACTTAACTAAAAATGTCTCTGATATATGTAAGTCAGTGTGTAAATATGCATGAATAGTTAAAACTAAATTCTCCCATCTGAGATGGCAATATTCACCCCCACACACAATGAACCATAGACCACCTAACAAAAACTCCAGCAACAGTTGTGAAAAGTCTTCTTTTGAGTTGTTGGTCAGAGTTATCCAAGAGACTCCTAAAACATTATAGGGTTAATGGCGTTTTTTATTGCCCCTCAGAAGTAGAAGTTCATCCCTACCGCTGAAGACACAATAAACTTAAGAACTGCTCCAAAGTGTACATAAGCAAGACCTGACCTGAAAGCTTCCTCCCTGAGGACTGTCTTTTATGATAGCGAATGGAGACATATGAGTTTACAAAGGAGGTAAGAACCAAAATACCTAAGCAGCTGTCATCTTATGATTCACAATTATAAAGCGTGTCACAATAACTCTAAGCATGCAGTAGTGGCATGCATACATTGGTGACAACCTAGGCTCTCTAATTAGACCTAGCTTAACAAAAGAAAAAGCATTACTTCATACTGGAAATCTAACCCACAGCTAGTGAAAGTGTGGATCATGGAGGGGAATCTACATCCACCTCTTTACTAAACCAGTATAATCCATAACTGCATTCTGAATATTTGTCCCTTTGTCCACAGATAAGTATAGTCCTTACATCTCATAAAAAAAAAATACTCTGCAAATGGTGAATACTGTTAAAGAAAACCACAACTCGTCAAAATGCAGAGTTGGGAAGCCCAGTCCCATCTTCTACATCTACAATACAGCTCTTGCACTCATGGCTCAGAGATAATTGTTGAAGAGTGAGGGGAAAGATTCTTAGAGTCATAGGAAGAGGGAGTTTGCTGTGGGATTGCATCTCCTATGCAGGGCAGAAGTTACACTCATAGTCTCACTGACATGACTGCCTATACATGAGCTGAACAAGGACATCAATAGGAATGCTAATACTCAGAAAATAAAAGCCCAGGAAGTCTTAACCCTACATAACTTGGCAACTGAATAATCCCAACAGTGGGAGAGACTTCCCTAGGGAAAAGTACACAATTAATTATCCAACACCAAATTATCAACCCTGAAGGCATATGTACAAGTAACATTATATAGAGTGAGCTGGGTATAGTTATGTATTTAAGACTTTGTATGAATATATATATATATAAATATATAACAAAAATTAACAAAAAAGAGACCATGAATTTGAAAAAATAGGAAGAAAGGCCATATAAGAATGTTTGGAAGGAGAAAAGGGATGAGGAAAATGATAAAATTATATTATAATATCAAAAATAAAATAATTTTAAAAGAAAATGAACTTTATTATGAATTAAGAATATTCCAATGGGAATCATTTCTCTTTATATGAGAAAATATAGACACTGCATGGATTAAAATTTTCATAAACCAACATTTTCTACAATATTGGTTTAAAAACTGATTATGCATTTATCTACAGTGCAGTTCTCTCTCAAAAAGCAATGAAAAACTAAAAACCACTTACTGATATCTACTCTTCTAATTATACTTAAGAATCTGGGAAATATAAAAGTACATCTTTACTATTAAATTTAAATTCATTGTCATAATTCATTCTGGTAAAAATATATTAAGGTTTGATTACAGCTCACAGTCATTACTTAATTTCTGTGTTTTACGTGATTTGCATAGGAGATTCTTTCTTGGAAGTATCTGTCTCAGTGAGGGCTTCACAGAATCTTAAAATAACAAATGGTCCTGCCCAGTTTCCACAATTATTAAGTCCCAAAAAATCACACAGAGGTCTACATTAACTATAAACTGATTGGCCCATTAGCTCAGGCTTCGTATTCGCTCTTATAATGTATATTAGCCCATTATTCTTGTCTATGTTAGCCATGAAGCTCAGTACCTTTTTTAGTGGGGCAGTCACATTTTGATTCTTTTGTGGCTGGGCAAGGACTGCGTAGGAATGAATGGGCTTCCTTCTTCCCAGAATTCTTCAGTTCTCCTTAACCCAATTCTAATTCCTGTCTGGTTGTCCTACCTATACTTCCTGCCTGGCTACTGGCCAATCAGTGTTTATTTAAAATATAATTGACAAAATATAGACAATTGTCCTTCACCAAAATAGCCCTATTAGAGTTCTTAAACTTCCCTCTCAAACTTCAGAAGACAGGACTTCATCCTCTGCACTACTCTGAATATTCCTATTTCCTAAGCTCCCACAGAACATTCTTCTAGCCTAAAGTTCCAAAGTCCTTCCACAATTCTACCAGAAACATTGTCAGGCCTGTCACAACAATACTTTACTCTGCTGGTACCAACTTCTGTCATAATTAGGGTTTCTTTTGCTGTTTCAAAGCACCGTGATCAACAAGCAAGTTGGGTAGGAAAGGGTTTATTCGGCTTACATTTATAGATCAGAGTCTATCATTTTAAGATGTCAGAACTGAAACTCAAGCAGGGCAAGAACCTGGAGGTAGGAGCTGCTGTATGGAAAGGAGCTGTTTACTGGCTTGCTCAGTCTACATTTTATAGACCCAAGACTACCAATCCAGGGATAGTACCACCCACAAGGGTTTTGCCCCCACCCCCACCCCCCGTTGATCACTAATTGAGAGAATACTTTACAGCTGGATTTCATGAAGGCATTTCCTCAATGGAGGCTTCTTCCTCCTTGATGAGTCTAGCTCGTGTCAAGTTGACACACAAAACCAATCAGTACAGTACATTATGTCATTGTCACCAGTGTATTTAGGGTTCTAAACAGATCAAGGTGTTTTTATACATGTGATAGCTGAATTGGTACTGGACAGTATTGGTGTGCCACATCACATACTATGATGAATAATTGACTTAATTTCAATATTTATAATCAGCAAAAAAGCAATGTGTGAAGCAAAGAAGAAACAATTACGACATGGTCTCTTAGTAAATAATTCAATGTAAGGCAAGTTTAAAACTAAAGAATTACCTTAACTTGCCCTTCATGTTAATGATATGGGAAAAAGACCAATCACACCTGCATATGGATTCTGTTCAAAGAACAACTAATCCAGAATGAATATTAGTACCACAAGTCAATTAAAATAAGTGTATAGATTAATTAAAATATTTTCACCTTCTTATAAGTTGCACTTTTAGTGTACTTAATTTATGGTGAGTAAAGAAAACACCACCATTACTCACAATTTTGATCCTGCTATTTATCAAACATAAAATTTTGTTAAACATGGTTATCTTGTGATATTACTATACTGATCCAATCACAAAAATATACTTTGAACCGCTATGAGCTTATAACAAGCAATGGAGCCAGTGTTCTTGTAAAATTACTAGATGGAACAACACTTCCACTTTGACTTCTGAATTGTGTTTCTATCAGCCATCAACACATGACCTAATGGTGAAGACTGGCTGACATCAAAACACTTTTTAAAAGTTCTTCATTTAGGTTTATAAGGTGCTCTCTGTTTGTATCTAAAATGAGAACAACACAGTCTAAGAATCATAAACACTTTAAAGTTAATGGTTGCTGAATTGCTTAATTCCATAACAAGTCTCTAGTTACATGCAAGTGGTCCTTTTACAGTGAGCACTGTGTACAGCACACACTCGTACTGAGATAAACACATAAAGCTGGGGAATTAGAGTCAATCTGTGTGTGATTTTTCTGGTGCAATGATTAAATCTCAGAAGAAATACACTGCTTTAATTCTTATATTGCTAGAAGGAAAGAACTTGGGTACTGACGCTTTCTTCCCTCAAAATATATGAAGATCCTACAATTTCCTCTCCAGTGTTACCATCATTCAAATACCAGGGAGGAGGGGAGTTATCTAACTAAATGTTCCATAGAAGTGTCATATGGTAGTCTGAGTGTTAAACACAGCTCATAAATGGAAGAGATTATTTCTATTTCTACAAAACATAAATTCACAATTTGAACTTTAACGAAGAATTAGGAAATTGTTTCTGAAGGATGTTAGGTTCCTGTGAATTTTTCAATTCTCTGATGTCAGACTCATGCCAGTTACTTACAAAAGATATACCATATTTGTTATCATATATCATATTCTAATGAACTGAGTTTCAAATGTGTTTGGTGTGAAATGTGGAATTGGATTGTTTTAATTATTTGAGAATATATTCTCCTCTAACAGATATATGGCCCATGTTAACGTTTTGAACTAAGAAATTTTTAAAGTGGAAGCATTTTTCAATGTCAAGATTCTATTTTAGTGGGGTTTGACAGTAAAATTTTATTTGGAAATCACTGTTCTAAGTTTAGAAGTACATGGTTTTGCATTTCAACATATTTACTCTCTGTAATTTTGGAGCTTTTATATAGGGGTGAGATGGGGAGGCCGTTCTCACTTGGACTTGACTCTTTATTTGGCACTAATTTGAGAGCTGGTAAACCCAAGCAAGTGTGGTCTTTAATGGAAATGTTAGAACTGACTAAATTTCTAAGAAGTAAGTCCAGAATGTACGAACTCAAATTGGTTATAGAGAATTCTGGAAAGGAAAAACCTTCTCTGTCATTCCTGTGAATAATTTTACTGTCACTGTCCCTGCTACACTGCACAGTTGAATTAGGATTCCTGAAAGACTCTACCCCTTTTCTTTTCCTATCATCTGCCACAATGGAGAGAACACATACAAAAATCCCTTCCTTGCCAGAGCTGTATCTCAGTGATGGTCGCATGAGGCAAGATTAGACTTTCAGCATCATAAACAAATTCACCTATGGCATCACAAAGAATTGGCTATAACAAGAATTTGTTCCATCTTCTCTTATTATTAATAGAAATGCATTGAATTTCTTATCATAAAAAAACTCATTTTATTGACTTACTTTCTGGGTTTGCAGTGCTGGAGGTTGACAAGCCTCACACAAGCTAAGGAAATAATCTCCCACTGAGCTACATCCCAAAGTTCAAAGGTGAAGGAATAAGAATCAAATTTTAAGATAAATGTTGTCAGATGGTGTGGATGATGAAAATCTCACAACATAAATCTCTGGAGTTTCCACTCTTAAAAAATACATAAACACATTAATATATTTAAAAGAACATTCTAATATCTGATTCAGAATTGTTTCTTGCTTACTTACAAAGACTGACAGCCTACTGGTCACAGCTACACACATTGCCTAAGTGCTGGTATGTACAATGTAAGAAACTGTAAAACCTAAGTGCCATAGTATCTTGCTGAAGCAGATATTTTCAATTGTCTAATCGTTCACCAGTCCACTTTGTGATAATATGGTTGCATTTCATAAAAATATGGAGTTATTTATAATTATTATATAATCATTCTATGTGGACATCCAGCATTAATAGCTAAAGGATTTCAAATTCCTCTAATAAAAGACATATTTTCTTATAAAACCTTCTCTTATAAGCAGCCTTTATAGCCAGTGAAAGTAACTATAAAGTCAGTACAACTGAAGACAATTCCATCCTTTCGTTACCTTTTGCTTTGACTAAAGAATAATGGCTTTCTACTCTGTTCACGTCATCGCCTCACTCGCACAAGCCACAGTTCATAACACTTATCTTTATCGTTTTCAACACTTCCTATTACAAGAAAGAGCATAGCTTTGGTTTAGGTTACAGAAAGCAGAAGGACCTTTTAATCTGCTTCTAAATGATACTTAAGCAGCCCTAAAAGAAAATGACACAGAAAGGAATACATGTTATTATTCTTGGTATTGCAAATATCTCTGTAGTCCTCTATCAAAATCAAGATATTTATTTCGAGCAAAGGTTAACTATAACTCAGCTTTCGTTTTCAGTGTATTTGTATATATTGGGATATTCTTTTGAGGAGAAATTTAGAGATGTCACTTTTGTTTGATATACTTCATCCTGGATTTATTGACTATTTTTAAATTTTCTTAACTTAAAAGTTTCTACGGCATTCATTTTAATATTTTATACCTTTCTAGACATAATAGAACATTTAAAAAGAGGTTTAGTGCTTCAGCTAACAACTGTTAATATGTTAATGACAAAATAAAATATTTTAACTGTTGTATATCATTGTTAAATTTAATATATAGTGTCCTATAAGTATTTACTTATGACTAATTTTCAAATTTTAAATAAAATATTTATAAAATTAGTGAAAGATAACAATTCTTAACATTTCTGGATTTTTAAAGTTATTCATTACATGTTACCTTGATGGATTTTTGTGTATAATAAAATATTTCTGGACAAAACATTATGCTAAAAAATATTGTTTTTTCAGAATTTTCTTCTAAGAAAGATTGTTGGATTTACAAGAGTTTACAAAGGTTGTTGGGTTTCTGTAAAGAGCTTAATTGTAAGAGAAACTGTAATTATGTGCCTTGTCGAAACCTTTACAAATAGCAGGGAGAATGCCTTTAAATGGAAACACACAAAGTCTCACCCTGAGACTTCCTATTTACCTGTTTACACAGTTCCAGGAGGTCACAGCCCAAATTGCACTTGTTAAGGGAGGTTTACACCGGCATACACTGTACCAATTTTAAGTTCTGAGCACTTTTAAGCATTTCCTTGCTGTTTGCCTTTTCTAATAATAATAATAAAAAGTTCAAAGGTTATACACTGGCAGTGTTAATGTACACCCACGAAGCTATCAAAATCTCAATTCAGGGCTGAGGGGTCTGGGTCAGTATTTTTTAACAAATAGTCTTTTTATATAAACTAGTGGGGATTTTGTCAGTGAAGTTTTTGTAAGTGATCCACCCCAAATGTAGAAACCATCACAAAATAGTAGGGTTCTTTTCCTGTACAGGGCAGCTATTATATGATTCATTTATATACATTTTCCAGTTTACACTTACTTTCCAAAACGTGTCTAACAAACAGTCTAATATTACTCATTAGGTTAAATGGCATCTTCTCGCTGCATACTTTCTTTTGGAATGTTCTAGAAGTGAAACAGCTTGTTTACTTTTAATTCAGAAAGGCTTTGGAAAGAACAAAGTTTTAAAAAGTGAAAACGATGACACAGAAATCATAATTAAGGCAAAGATCACTTTAAGTATCTAAAAATATGCGGTGTCTTTGTCTTATCAAGTCAGGTTATTTTGGTTACATTCTATCAAACGATCATGTAATCTTTATTATTAGATATCAGATGGTGAAGACAGGCTCTTCCGAGTCAGGGTTTGACCGCTGGCTGTGAAAATGCCATAGAACCAACTCTAATGTAACACTCTTTTCAGAAATAAAAAAAGTTCATGGAAGTTCTTAGACATAAGGAATCCAAACTTTAGAAGCAGAAACAAGACGGCAGGAGAAAAGAAGATACATTTCACCTTAAGAATAAAACTCTGGACACTGTAATATTTCAACACACATTTTCTTGACAAAGACTCTAATTTCATTATAAATACTTTTAAATATCTGGAAAAGCTAGAAGCAAGATACCATTTGAATTCTTGATATTCAGGAAGATGTTTAAAGTGTCATAGGTTATAAATTTTACTAAAAAATACAAATTTGAGCAATAGCCACACACACACACAGTTTTTTTTTCATGTAACACATTTGGATCGTTGTAATAGTCTATTGAAGATCCATCTATGTAAAAACTCCAGCCATTTTCTTCAAATTTGAGGATTATGGTGTCAATGGAAAATATCAAACTGACTGCTGGGGACAGTCAGAAAACACTTAATTTACTGATGAAAGGGAAGGTAGAGTTCAAACGAACTTCAGTGTGGTTTTTCTTGGTAGTGTAATTACATTGTGAAGAGGTCCTACAGAAGCTTCTATTTTGGGATGGTCCTTTTGTGTTGGTCACATGTGTTTCCAATATACTCACATGAACACATGCAAGCATGCATATCCAAAACAGAACTTACATTCACCTTACATCTGTGCTTGCTGGGAATGTTTCTCAATATTCACTTTTTCAAATGTACTTGTTTATTATGAGTTTGTTTAAATTATTAAAGTCTAAAAATATTCACTAAAATCTAAAACAACTTAAGTTATATTCACGTCTGTCCAATGAAGTGCAATAGATAATTAAATCCATCTTTTCTAGAAGTCAAATTTGCAACAATAATACACCTCCTCTGTGGATTTATGTCATAATTTTCACTATTTCAATATGCATCACTGCATAGATTTTTATCTAAGAACTCATACCAGGGTCATCTTTCCCACCAGTATTGATATTTACAAGGACATAGAGCACGCCAAATTTACAATATTTTCCAAAGTTTAGCCTGAAACTAATCATTAA
Source organism: Alexandromys fortis (assembly GCF_014885135.2). Classification (NCBI taxonomy): domain Eukaryota; kingdom Metazoa; phylum Chordata; class Mammalia; order Rodentia; family Cricetidae; genus Alexandromys; species Alexandromys fortis. The sequence continues at coordinate 17,113,170 of NW_026067944.1, read as the reverse complement.
CTTTACATTCTTGGTAAATAGACATAAACAAAGCATTGTAATTATGAAAGATGAGTTCTTATAAACAAGAAATTCCATGTATCTTGGTTTTTTTGTCTCCTCTCAACAGTTTCCAAATGTGGGGATTTGAAATTGAATTTAATTTTTTTTAATTATTTATATTTTATTTAGTTGTGTGTTTGTGTGTGAGTCTGTGTGAGCTTACGTGCACCAGGAATGTGCAGGAGCCCAAAGGTTCTAGAAGAGAGCATTAGATTTCCTAGAGCTAGAGTAACATGGCATGAGGTTGCAAGACGCCATATGGGCACTGAGACCTGAAGAATGGTTAGCATTACCAACCACCAAAGAATCTCTCCTGCCTGATGACCCTGGCCTTCTCATTATTAACATTAAGGGTAATAAATCTACTATAAATACAAACCTGGTCATATAAAAATATTCATAACTTGCAAAGGTGATCTTTTGCAGAGGAAAAAATATCTGAAGATATTAGAAACTATACCTTTTGCTTTTTGTTTTTGCACTAAAACACTTAAAATGATTTTAAATATCGCCTTTGGGGTAAGTAAGAAAAAGCTCTATTTTACAATGCACAAGTGTTTCAGAAGGGCAATTGTACCTCAGAATATAAGGAACCCATTACTGCTGGGATAGACTAAATTAATCAGCACAGAGACCTGAAATACACATCATTACCCAAGTAAGAATTTATTTTTCATAAAACGGGGGCGCTAAAGGACTCTAGTCTAAGACAGAAATGTTGATAACATATGGTAAAGGCCATGAGCTTTTCGTTTGAATTATCAAATGTAAATGAGTCTTATCGATGATAAATCAGACAGAAAATGTAAACCGAGAATAAAATAGTATGCTTTAAAAAGTATTTGTCGTATTTCACAGCCGCTACATTTAATAGGATTCTTATATTTAATAAAGCAGCAATATTCTAATTTACTGCCAGCCTTTGGTTAATAGTTTTAGTTCTTTTCCTTCTTAAGAAAATACTACCTAAAGTTGCTTTGGCATATTTGTGGAGATATTGTCATTATTAGAGACAGTGGGTGAGTGATTGGAAGTCCAGATTAAACTATGGCAAATAGTGGTTGTTATAACTCTTTATCTCACTGGTTATTTTTCAGAAAAGAATGTACAGCATCTTGTGTCCACAATAGATATACTCATCCATAAAACTATAGTTACGGTGTGGGAACAGCTTAGTTTTTCAAGAAAGCTCTGTCATTGGCAACACCACACACACACACACACACACACACACACACACACAGAGCCTGTGCTACAAACAGACATTTCCTCAGAGTAGTGTTTTGCTTATCCTAAGGATTAGTAAAATGAACCACTTGGAAGCCTTAGATTCCCAGCCTGACTTTTCAGTGTGAAGACTGTCTGCCATCTTTTGAATTAAGGGACACATCTTTCTAATAAAATACATTTTAACATTATTACTTAAAAGATATTATCAATTGCTAAACCAGGTTTGCAAATCAGGAAATGCATTAACTACTAAGAAGAGATGTATTTCCTTTTAGGTATTCACAGGGAGATTGGGATGTTAAAACTCCAAGGGAATTAGAAATCAGCCAACTTTGTCAGGAAAAGAAGTAATTAAGAATTGCACTTTTTAGTCATGTTTACATTTCCCTTGATTTGGAAGTGTTATCTGAATTCATACAAGAATTTTAAAAGTCATATTTGAGGGAAACAATTGCTGAGCTATTTTCCAGACGTGAGGCTGGGGAAAAGACCTATCTAAGTTTTTCTCTTTTCCCAATGACTGAGTGGGTAGATCCCTCTTGGAGAGCAGAGAATATGATAGACAACACATTAAAATTTTCAAATAAAGGCCAGGGTTAGTGACCTATTTCTCCAATCCTAGCACTTGGAAAGATCAAGAGTTCAAAGCCAGCATGGGCTATATGAGACCATGTTTCAAAGAAAATAAAAAAAATCAATAAATAACATTTTATAGGTTAAACATTGACATTACAGAAAGAGATGAAAGATACATAAAAGAAACTTGCTTTCTTACTTAGAAGCCTGATGTCATCAATATGCTATTTTTGCTTTTTGGCAGGTAAAGGGAATTTATTGCCTCAATTAATGTTAAACATGTGTGCCGAAATTCTCCATGAAAGGCATAAATGCCCCCTACTTAATTTGCTACTTTCCAAAGTGCTCTTTTAGCTACCTTGTAAAAAACAACTCTCTTCAGCAGGCTGCAAGTATTTTTAATGTACACAAAGATAAATCACTTAATTTTATTTTTTAATCTTAGGCAACACACACACATACACACATTTTGGAGCATGCTCTATTTTCCCCTCTCCCTGACTTTCTGTGGCAATTCCCAGAGTAGAATCACACTCCATCCTTATTACATAAAATCCTTAATCTTCACAGCCTGGTTATGGTGACAATTTTCTCACAATTTTTTGTCTATGGGATCCCAGAGAAATCTTCATTTTGGGGTGAGTTCTGTGGCATCCGAGTATTAGGAAAAGAAAACAGAGGCCCAGGTGGGTGCAGAAAAGGCTGTGTGGGCCTTACCTCCTGCTCTCTGCATCAACTTCCTCTAACTAGCAGATACTCATAACTGTGACTAACGAACAGATAATCATGATTTATACGTGTCACCACTTTGGGAGTTCAAACTCCTCTTACTGATTTAATTTCCCCTGCCAAAATTCTCCGCATTTTGAAGTTAATTTTGCAAAATCACAAAACAAATTAGTTCAGCCCGAGAGAGCCAGGTTGACAATCCTATTCTGGAATGAAAAGGATACTTGACAGGTGTGCAGGGTCTGTAGCGAGGAGGAAGGAGTCAACGTGGAGATTCAGAGGAGCTGGAACCTGCACTCAGTAGTGGTATTGTGATCTGTTCCCTCGGCTGTACCAAAGAGATGCCCTAATACTTATTTTAAGGGTGACTGATGTAAGGTCCAGTAAGGAATGAATGAATGAATGAATGATCTAATGAATGAATGAACGAACAAATGAATGAATGACAAAGAGATAGACAGTGGGGCCGTGAGATTGTAATCCCGGCGGTACAGGACGTTGAAAACACACTTAGCTACTGGATTCAGCCATTACTTAAGAGAGAGATATATATTGACGGCCCGACACGGCCACAAAAATATCAGAAGCATTCAACCATGAATCCACTTGGATTACACCACTTTGAGGAACCCCTCTATGGATCATTTCAAGTTTACCAGACTCTGAAGAGCAAAATGGTGCCAATCTGAGAGAGGACTTTGGTAGGGGTGGAAGGTGGGGGGTTGGGTGGAGTGGGGGTGGAGGGCAACACTCCGACTGCATAGAAGGAAGGGAGGCTCTATGAAACATTACATCAGCAATGGGTACATCAGCAAGGTGGTGCCAGCAGGTGACTTTAAAGAAAACTGGAAAAGAAAAACAACTCCTTTATTTAGAAACTGGAGGAGAGAAGACTGTGGAGAGAGCAAAAAATAGCAGAGGGTCAGACAGCAGCGAACACGACAACTGGGTCATCAGAGATCTCTGTGTGCTGCAGCTGAAAGAGAGGATGCTTTCCCAGCCCATATCCTCTGCCTCCCCCTGTCATCGGATGAACAGATGAAGGTAGATGGAAAAGACACCACCGCTTCACCTCCGGACGCCAGATTGAAAGGTCTGGTTGACAGCAACGGAAGACGCGGCAAGGGAATCAGAGATCTGGGGTCTCCTGCATAGAACAGGACTTGTTGGAGGAGGAAGAGGGTGGGGGCAAAGGAGAGGGGGTGGCGTTCTCTCTACCCCTGATCAGGTGCAGGTGTCGGCCAGGTGAGGGAAAAAACCCAAAAAAAGGGAGAACACGAGCAAGGATGTCAGGACCACGTGGGGTGCACCCACCCACTGAGACAGTGGGGCTGATCTATTGGGAGCTCACCAAAGCCAGCTGGACTGTGACTGAAACAGCATGGGATAAAACCGGACTCTCTGATCACGGCGAACAATGAGGACTGATGAGAAGCCAAGGTCAATGGCAAGGGGTTTTGATCCTACTTCATGTTCCGGCTT
>NW_026067944.1:17090846-17108908 GCF_014885135.2 Alexandromys fortis | reverse complement strand
AAAATGAAATAAAAAAAAAAAAAAAAAAAAAAAAAGCCCTACGGCAGCCCCGAGGCTGCAGGCAGAGGGCGCGCGTTCGTTGTTTGCTAGCCAGTTTTGGCTTGAAAAGGCCGGAGTTGTGTTCAGGCGCTCCTCTCAGGCTGTAGCCAGTACAGGTGACTGTGCAGCCAGAAACGCAGGCTGTGGAAGGCAGGGTGCCCAGGGCCGCCAGCATCCCTCCACCGCGCCACGGTCATCCGGGCTCCGCGCTGCGCTCCAGACGCAGTTCTTCGCGGCGGATTGAGGGGAAATTGCGTGAAGAGTTCCCTGGCCCCGGAGGGCTTGCAGCTGGCTGTTTCACACCCTGCCTGGGTTTTAATGATGAGCGCTTCCAGTGAGAAAACAGTGAATGGGGCTCGGGAGGGAAGCGCCTGACTTCCTTGACTCCACTGGTCTCCACTACAAGCAGCCGGGGCTTAAGACGCCCTGGCGTGGGTGTGGTGGCAGCCAAGGGTGCTTGATTCCTTTGTGGCCAATCTTTACAGCCATTCCCTGTAAAGTGCCATAATGCTAAACGTTTACTAGGACCCACAGTTTTAGAACTTAATCAATAGTGCATTATCAAATGTAGGCAAAGTAATGCAGAGAAAAAGAGGCTCAGAAGCCTCCTCCTCTGGCCACCCCTGCCCCTGATGAAGACTGCTCACAGCAGTTTGTTTGTACAGTGCTGCGATTTGTTTCCCCCCTCCTTCCTCACCTATTATTCTCAGTTCACCATGTTGGTTTGGATTATGTGGATTTTCACCCTTTGCTTTGACTAGAACAGCAGGACGTGGTTTAGAAAATGAAGGGGTGTGAGGGGGGTGCACATTCATGGCTTCCAGTTTAATAATGTCACTTCAAGTTTGAAGCTTTATTTGCTGAACTGGTTTTGATTCCATACACCCTCCACGTGCATGAGGCCAGGCTTTCAACAGGGAAAGCAGACTTTGGCTCAGACTCTTAAAACTTTCCTGGACAAGGCTTTGCTTCTGGAGAAGAAAAAAAAAATTAAGAGTAAGTGTGTAAACTCGAGAGGAGAAATAAACAAAGCGGCATACCCATTTTTTTGAACTGTAGGTTTAAGGAATTTCATAAAAAATTGATTACCCCGATGATGTAAGCGACAAATATCGTTTAAGCAAAACATTCATGTATTATCATTGGCTTTAGAACCTCTGTTCTCTCCTCTTGATCTTTCTAATCAACTTCTTATTTTCTTTTCACTTGCATAGACATTCTTTATAGGGAACTACCTTCTTAAAATGTAATTCAAAGAAAAAATGTTGGAAGAAACATAAAATTGCTGATGCTTATATTTTTCCTGGGGTGGGGGTGGGGCAGATATCTGCTAAGTTCAAACAACTGCCTAGTAGTGGACAGCCGCGAGCAGACCTGCAGAGTTTGATCAAGAGCACACAAGAATCCTGTCCTTTGAATACAAGAGCAATGGCTTCCAAGAGTGATGGATTCATGGTTTGGAGACTGTTGTATTTTATTAAAATCACAGCACTGTTTTTATTTTAAAGTCATTATGACAGGATCGCCGAAGATTTTTTTTTTATTTATTACCTTTTTTATTTTTTGAGGAATAAATATTTTATTCCAGCTTTATATATACCTGGAAGAATAATTTAACAAAGGCTTCACACCAATCAACTCTTTATTTGAAAAATGTGTGAAAAGCTACTTGCACACTTGCTAGAAGCCCCTTACTGACCCTCAGTGGTGATAAAATCCAGATCTCTTAAAACAACCAAAGAGAGACACCGAATCTGCTCTCAATCTCGCTCAAGCAAGAATTGAAAGAGCAAAGTTTATTGAATACTTTTCTGACAAATGTGTAGGTTAAAAAGTAAAGTTGGAGATCGTGACAAAAAAGAAAAAAAAACTCTCATAGAAGTTAGCATTCTTCCAAGAAATACATATTTCTCTGTACATCTAGTGTTTATGCCAAACAAAACCATTGGAAAATGACTCAAATCAAAGGTAGCCCACATCACAGATCTCTAAGTAAGTTCTGTCTGTAAGAACTTATCGGGTTTTGATGATTTGTGGAAAGTTTTATTAATACTTTCTTGAAGATTTTATGACTTGGAAAATGTAACTTTCAAGAACATTTCTGCTGCTTCCATTCCCATTCAAGTCACTAAATCAAAAATATTGTAGAAATAAGCTTTGCCTTAAAAATCCTTTGCATATGTAACTGATTATTTGATATTTAAAAGCTGTGTATATTTTATTTCAGAAAAATTTTCAACATTCCCCTAAGAAATTGAACATTCAGAAATATTTATAAGGAAGAAATACTTTTAAATAGTATTAAAAGTAATTTGACCATTAAAGAATATACAGAAATTTCAATATTCAAAAGGGGGTAAAACACACTCAAGATAAAGAATTCTACTAAATATTTACTTAAATCCAAATAATTAATAATCAAGTTAAAACTACTACATTTTATAAAAACAAGGTACCAACCATGATGACATTCAAGTAACAGAAAACTTTATGTGAAACTTTATCAAGTTAGTAAACACTGGTAAATACCTTTAAATTATGTTTTTATTTAACACTTTGCTTTAAGAATGAGTGGGTATTGGTTTCAATTTTTAATGAAAACTTTTGATTTCTCCTAATTCATGGAGAAGATATGTTTCTGTATAGTATATCCACGACTTAAAATGGCAATGGTATTTTCTGCAATTTTCATTTTATACGTCTAGTCAATTCTGACTTAGAAACATAACTTTTTACTTCAAGTGGAAAAGAAAATTGTATGCATCATAGAATTAATAGAAAAAAATGATTTCAAAGCCATGGTAAGGCTTTTTTGTATGTCTAAATCCACTATACTTGCTAGAATGCTTAGTATTTTAAAAACATTGCTAATTTTTCACTTCTGACAAGAACTGGTGTCAAAATGAGGTGAGTATGGTCTTAAAGGGAATATTTCCTCACTTGAATTTAATGGTATCAGTACTATTCTTTAGGAAGATATTGATTCAAAATGAATTAATTTCATGATCAATTTTGAGAGGTTACAAGAACTTTCTTTTTTGGCACAATCATAATATTATCATAGCAATTCAGATTGTCAGTAAAAGCTTAAACAAATTTGCTGATAATCCTGTTAATGACCTAGGTCAAGTGTTAACTGTTGTGGGTTATAAAACAGTGAAATTAAGGTTTCTCCTACCTCCAGGCAAACACCACAGTTATAACTATTGGGGGTGGGTGGAGGGGCAAGCTATTAGGCGAACTATTAAATTACAGAAATGTATAATGCATTCAATTATTTAGTCTAGCATGAAGAAATGCTATTAAAAGCAAATGTAAGCCTTCTTTGAAAAAAAAAAAGCCCATAAAGATGACATGATAGCTTAGCTCTTTGTTAATGTTTCAATCACAGGGAGTTTTTATTTGAGTGTGAGAGTATATAGACATTGAAGGTAATATCGGCTCTGAGTAACGTTTACAAAGAATACATTTATTATTTAAATATTTATTGTGTCAAAGTTTGCCTACTAATCTAAGAAAAGTATATGGCATACATCTGCAAGTTTTACTTCTAGTCTTCAAACACTCACATAATGGTATCTTATACTTAGCAGAGATTTCATAGACAGTGCTATAGCCACCCAGAACAGGGTATCCCAATGAGAAGGATGTAGGTATGTAGACAGAATTTTACTGAACTTTACTTTAAAAACTCTCATTTTCAGTGTAAAGAGTGCGTGGTTAAATGTGAATCCAATTTGTGAGGACTGTTGGATGGAAAATATTGCATATAATATTGAATAAACTGTGCATTCTGCTTCAGACTGCTACAAATATTTGTGAATAAAGAGTACTTCATGCAGTTCTAAAGTTGGCTGAACTAATAAAGGTCAATCACTTTTCTCTGTATCAAGTTTTAGCTTCTTTCCAACCTTACTGCTCACCATTCTGAGTCCCTGGAAGATGGAAACAGAGTAAGCATACAGAACAAGCATAGGATCTATCCTGATAAAAGCCAGTGCAGTTCTAATTTTGCTTTGAAAAGGAAGTGATTTCCCACTCGAAGTCTCTTGTGCCATGTGAGTGGAAAGAACTGATCACGGTTAGCAAAGTCTTTACTAACTTCTGTGTAGGTCTTCAGGCCAGGTTTTAAATGGTCCTCCAAATCACGCATCTCTAGTAACATTCAGAAGACCAGGGAGAGAAAGTGGAAGCTGGAATTACTTTCTTAAAAGCATGTTAGAAAGTCACTTTAATTAACGGATGGGTTGGAAAATTCACATCAAACTCAAGTTATTTCTTTACTTTAGATGCATGGAATTTCAGTAGTTTTATTTAGTGATCTCAATTTTTGTTTAAGCTCTCATAAAGACAAGTTCCTTAACAATCAGCTCAATTGCCTGGTTTTGTTCTACCATTTCCATCATGTTTAATTCCATGATAGGAGAATGTATTCTAGTAGTAAAATCGATGAGCTGTAGTAAAATTTTTGTAGTATTAAAACATAGTTTTCAGCATACTATTTTAAGCATAATCTATCCTCTCAGGTATCTTCAGTCTTCAAAATGAACTGGTTCAATTTATCTTAGCTCTACCTATGAACCCAGATTACTTTGTTAGGGGAATTGCATAGACATTGTGGCACAGATTTGGAATTTTCCCTCTCCATAGGACTCAATTGCTAAGAGCCAAGCATGTGAATAAATATTTAAAGTATCATTGAAGTATTATCTAACTGAAACTATTGATCATAACTTTTGTTTTAAAGCCATAGCAGCCTCATAAAGAAAACGAGACAGTAGCCATATAATACTGTCTGAAAGACTAATCCTGTGAACAATAGACACATAAAAACTTTCGCAGAAGCAAATTAAATAATATTTTATGAGTATTTTACCAATATATATGTATATTGTTAATTTGTACCTGACTATTGACATACATTATGCAATCATACATACATAAATGTGGTTTAAAGGCAATTAAGATTTAATTATACTTATTTAATTAAATTAATATGCATTGTTTTTGTATGAGTGTGAATAAGGTTAAGGGTATTATTTTTTTCCAATTTAAATAAAGCTTAAATTGATATACAAGTATAATTTCATCTGGATCCTGTTCATCACTAAGTCAGTCAGATCATTGTGTGGATAGTTTATATGCATTCCATTTTGAAAGATACAACTCATCAAAACAATGTGGCAGTTATATTGTTTTCTAGTAATTATTGGTGATTTCATATATTTGGAAAAATAGTTGAAAACTCTTTAGCATGTTGTGTTACTCATAATCATATGATGGCTCATGCCTATTTTCTTCATGAAGAACGGCAAAGCATTCATTACTTTCAAATGAATATTTTAATTTGTGTTACCAAAACAGTTATTTGAGCAAAAGATGATTTTCCCCGTCACCGCGATGAAAATAAAATTTATGTTTTTAAAAATCAGACAAAACTAATAAAATCTGCTAAATTAATAAAGACAGTCAAGGCACTAGGAGAGAAAATTAAACCGTCCCATTAACAGTAAAAGTAGGTCATCAAACACTTGAAGCAGTCTTTGTGCAGACTGTGCTTACACTTTTTCACATGGACGTAAAAACAATGCATATAAAACATTGCTCTACAAAATATTTTTAAGTGAGTCTTGTACACCTACTGTGCTTCCTGCCCATCAGCTGCTCTCTATTGTTAACTTGTTCAATTAAATTCTAAATGTTCAAAATCATTAGGAGGAAAACAAAGTTGTACGTGTTGCTGCAATGCAATCAATTGAATCAATCTGAAAAGTTACGTTTTAAGAGTTTGTATTCACAAACCATTAGTACCAGATCGTGAAAAGTCCACAGAAATGGGTGATGCGTCTGCTCCGTCCACACAAAAAAAAAAAAAAAAAAAACAAATATCCTCAATATTAGGCTTACACTTTGAACCACTGAAAAGCCAGGGATGCCCGTTACACGGACAATAATTAATCCAACATCAAGGAAATGCCGTTAGCTGCCCATGAGCGGTCTTTCTAATTTGCTATTCAGTTATTTACTGTATCCGCCCAGGAGCTATTCATCAATCAATCACTAAACGCCTTCTGCTATTTGTCCAAAAGTCCTTCATTTAGAAGAAGCCAGCTTAAACTCACTTATATCCGTGCAAACATCCCTGCTGTTGATGTGGCATGCATATGCTGCCCATGGAACCTGTATCGCTGAGCACAGCGTCGCCCGGCGGGATCCACATCACTTCAGTAAGGCGGTTGTTGTAACATAAACATATGCACACACGCGCGCACACACACGGATCCAAAGAGCCCCTTTCCCTGCAGTCCATTCATAAATGCCAAAATCTCTAAGTAGGAGCAACCTGTCATTATCTTTAAAACACACGGCGGGGTCTAAAGAGATGACTAGCCTTTTCTTTGAAACTTCTCAGAAGACCACATGGTCATAATTAGAAAATAAAATGCCGCCTTGGCTATTTGGCAATTAACAGAGTGGGTTGTAAAAGAACGGAGGGTTTTCTTTCTTTCTGCTTCAAATTGGTAAACGTGGTAATCGCTTGAGTGGCTATCAGATTAAAAACAGATTTTTTTTTTTTTCTGACGGTTTCCACAATCCCAAATCATTTCCCCCCAAAGTATATTGGGACCGCTACTGGGCAAAGACCATCTTTCGCTGCCTCTGGATCTGAAGGCACCTCGTGGGGGCAGAGCGGGTGCAGGGGCTGCGGGCTCCGTTCCGGGGCAGCGCGGGTACCTGGCTTACCTTCGTTGGAAGGCTGTGGGCTCAGTTCCCCGGAGCAGCTGAGGACGCAGCAGATGAGCAAGACGAGGATGGAGAGGTGACAATCCATGTTGCTGGTGCACCGGGCAGCGAGAGGAGCATATCTCCACGAAGCATGCCACTGATGTGAGGGGGAGAGCTCTGATTGCTGGAGAAGTTACCATGCTCCGCTCGCAGTCTGATGTCAAGTTTGACACTGGAGATAAGGAGGAGTCTGGCTGCCTTTCCGCGAACCCCGCTCTGGGACTTCGCTGGGTCCTAGTGCCGTCGGAAACGGACGCTGAAGAAGAGCAGGGCAGCCTGTGGCTGGCAGGCAGATTCCGTGCACCCAGTTGCGGAGGAAGGCAGTGGGTCGGAAGCCGAGGGTCTTGCCAATGGGTCGCGGAGGCTAGGATTTGTCCTGGGACAGCGATAGAGAGTCGTGGGAGCCATCCCGTTTTCACTGAAAGGCAGCTAGTTGTTTGCTATGCTTATCATTTGTCCGCTTAGGAAAGAAGAGCCCAGATAGAGGTACTGTGAGTTGAAAAGAAACTAACGTTCAAAAAAAGAACCCAGCAGTATTACTTTAAAAACGGGAGGTATTCGTTTAATGTTTATATAACGACAAAGACCATTGCAATTATCACTTTACTGTGTTCAGTGTAATCACACTTCTCTTCGTGGTTCAGCAAGACGAAAGTAGACATCCTAGGTCAGAAATTCTGTCCAGTCCACCACATGGCATCAGTCTGTTAAAGGGATTTGGCACAGCGATTTCAGCTCACCAGGGCACAGCTGGAGTCCGAACAGTGGGAAGTAACCTTCTCCCTCCTGGGACAGTAGCAATTCTGGCCATCGCAGTAGCATCCGGCCACCAATCACTCCATAGGGTGCAGGGATTGTAATATAAATCAAACTCTAAGTTCTGAACAATGAATGTCCCTGCCTACACTGTTCCGTGAGACTCAGAGCATGCCTCACAACTTCCCGGTCAGCCTTCCAGCCACCACTAATCTAGTAATATTTGAAAACTGCTCTTTTACATTGAAAAATCCACTAGCTGCTAGACAATAATGCCCCTACACTTTCCCACGTATTTTGCAGTATGATTATTAACGGTCTCAGGCTGAACAATCTAATTGCAATCTATTTCAACCACATACATTTTGCAATTCCAGATGAAAGATATTTCAATTATCTCTGAAATATGTCCCAGAAAGTGATTTCGCACCCACCCTCTCACCACCCATCCATCTCAGCCTATCCTGAAAAGAAACAAGACGATTACCTCACACAGATCCACAAAGCAGCCCTAGGTTGGCAGCATTAACAACAGTGCTGAATGTTTTAGCTGAGAAGGGAGACTGAGGAAGTTGTAAAAGGCCGCTTTATTAACACTGCACGTTCGGTGACACAGAATAATTTTCACGTGAATTTAGGCTAATGGCTTCTAATACTGTTTGTGGGCTGTTTGGATGGAGAAGGATTGGGATGAAGAAGCCAGATGGAAGAGACGGGTCCTGCGATTGCTCTCTTCCATGAGAGACTTTTCTGTCTGCCTAACTCCTTCTCATAATATGCCACCAGGGGCTGTAGAGCCCACCAGTGTTAAATCTGTCTCTGTTCAAATTAGAGATACTGATTCAGAAACAGGGGTAAGGGGACCTTGTCACAATATTTCCAGTTCCACCACAACAGTTACAAATGAATATGATTTTTTCCAGAAATTTGAAAGAAATGACATTAATTTCAGATTGCAGTTTCAAAGCATCTGGAAAGTTCATGGTGATATGCTTGTCCTGCATGAATGTGCATGGGCTTTTCCTTTCCCTATCCCATTGCTTCTCGTTCACATCTAACGAACACTGATGACTGTGAAATGGACATTCATGTTTGAACAATGCTACAAGTAGGTTTTAAAAAATAAGAGCTAAAACCAACGACTGGGCCAAGCCCATAATGTAAATGATACAGGGCTTCTTACCTGTATACTCCTGAGACCAAAAGACATCTGAAAATGAGTTTCTGGATCTGAGGATGTAGCATGGTTGGTAGAGTGTTTGCATGAGGCCCTGGGTTCTAATTCACAATGGAATAAACAGAGTGTATAATGCACCACTTGGGAGATGAATTTTAAGGGATTTCCATCACACAATCCACTAGAGGACATCCTGGGCTACATGAAACCTTGCCGCTAAAACTAAAAGAAAGAATGAATAAATGAAAGGAAGGAACGGGAATGAAGGAAAAGTGCTCAAAACCTCACTACTGTTTTGGACAGATGTGGAAAAGAATCCGGCCAATAAGCAGAAGAGCAATGAGTCTGGACACTGTAGGAATGGAAGTACAGACATGAGGACAGTGGATTCTCGTCCAAAGGGAGAGGTAAAAGTGTAACAGTAAAGATGGGCTCAGGAGGCACTGTCGGTAGGCAGAAGGAGGACAGGCAAAATCAGAATAATGTCCAGCTGAAGGGGAAATACTTTATGTGCTTATATGTGGCATAGAGCACTTTTTTTGGAAGAGTGTTAGTATCAGAGGACAGAAAGGAAGCCAGAGTGGATAGTGACTTTTAAGGAAAATAATCTTCATAGGGCAGATTGAAAACTGCACAGAAACCTTCACACTACAGGTCAATGACTTTGCAACCTAACCCAGACGAAAGAGAAAGAGCAAAAGCAAAAACCTGAGAAATAAATTGATTCTGTCTGCATTTTAGGAAATTATTATAGTCAGAGGATAGGCCAGAGCATTGTCACGTGATGGTGAAGCACCACTGAGAATGAGCACAAACAGGGTTTTTTTTCTACCCACCAAAGACAGTGAGTCTGAACCAGGGACTGTGAGACCCAGGATTTTCCAACTGAACCACTGCTTGGTGAGAGACAGGAAAATCCCAAGACATAACGCTTACATCAGAAGTCATTTATAAAGTAAAACCAAGTGCAGGAGAGCATTAAGATCTATCGGGGAAAAATGAACATCTCCTGGGAGGGGAAGAAGCAACACTGATTTAGAAGGTAAAGGAACGTTCGTTCCCGAAAGAACTAGCAGTTGGGCCATATTTAGGAAAAGGAGTGGGGATAGATAGTAAGGAAATTCCCTTTGGAAAAAAATGTGGCTGTAGAAAAACAAAATTCTTGGAGGAACTGGAACTTCTTTTTTTAGAACATCTATGCTGAGGCGGCATCAGATGTTTGTGAGAGAAGAGAGAGAGGAGAGCCTGATAAAGCCAGATCAAAATTTCTGAGAGCCCTTACATTGTGGGGTGATTTGGGATATAAGAGACAATTTGCAAAATAGGAAAGTTGAGGCAAAAATAGCAATATCTGTAGCAAAAAGAGGTAATACACCAACACTCCTTGGTGCTGACTGACTTGGCTGACACTGTAGGTCTCCTGTGGAACTCTTCATCCGAACAAGTATACAAAGCAGTTGGTTTGGTTATACTGGCTTTTGGTGAGACTTTGGCACTAACATATGCTATGTTTCAGGGATAGTGTAAGCATTATACAATATGTAGGATGCTATAGAGTAAGTGATATCCTAGTATCTGACATACTAAAAATTTTATGACACTTCATGCAAAAAAATAAATCACTAGCCAAAGTAGAGTCTAGACTGTATGACACTAAGTAGTAGCAGACTTCAAGTCATACAAGTTTAGCTGGGCGTGCAAAGCTACAGAGAAATCCTGTTTCCAATAAGAAAAAAAAAAAACTGAAACGTCATACAAAAGTCATACAAGCTTAACTGTCAAAACTTCACAGTAGTTCATTTTAAGAAATGGTGAATACTGGTGTCTAAGCCGCCTCTAAATTCTTGATGGAGTGCAAAAAAAATGAATTGAGGATGGAAAATGGCAGAGATTGTTACATTTACAGAAATCTTATTAGAATAATCCGAAAGAAAGTCAAGGTAAATCAACTATCAGGAGACAGAGAATTTACCTGAGATGTTTTTATTGTTATTATTATTATTACTAGTATTATTTATTTCGGATTTTTGAGACAAGATTTCTCTTTGTTGCTTTGGAGCCTGTCTTGGAACTAGCTCTTGTAGACGAGGCTGGCCTTGGATCACAGAAAGCCTCCTGCCCCAAATGCTGGGATGTTCTGTTAGAGATTATGTGTATCTAGATAAAGGTATCTAGGCACTTGCGAGTAAGGAAACTGTAGGCAGGGAGCTCAGTTAGCCGAGTATGAAACTGGGGTACACACCAGTATCTAACATTTTGAGGCAGAAATGGAGGACAGGGGCTAGATGAGATGAGCTCGTTAGAAGACTGGAATGGTCTGGAGAGTTTTCACAGGCATGCACTGTCAGTAGCTTTGCATATGCAAATGCAAGTAAGATCCTCATGGATGAGTGAATTCTGGCTGCAATAAATTTTATGATAAACCCTTTCCGCTGTCCTGCACACGGCTACTGCGGCCAGTCACTGTTGTCCTCTGATTAATGACTCTCTCTTTTTCAGATATACACGGAATAGTGCTGAGATTATGGTGACTCCTATTGGCTGATATCTCTTAGCCTAACATGTCCAGTTGAGAATCCTGTGTTGTATGTATTTTGACTCAAGGACTAGTACTGCTTTTTACTTATCTTGACACTTGTAACATCTCTTTCGTAGAGACTTTTCCCTTTCTCCTTTTTAACAATCTTAGACATTTCATTTGCTCTTAGTTTTCACACATGCACACACATACACACACATGCACACCTACACCACATATTTGAACTACAATATTATATCCAACATATGTACAGTAATCAATATAAGCTACTTAAAATTTCCATCTTTTCATTTGTAATCATTTGTTGCAATCCTTCACATTATTTTCTGACAATTAGCTGTCATGTGCTGGACTTAACCTGTTGTATATTAGAACTCCTTCACCCTCTGTCTTCTGGTTCTCATTATGTGCTTTCTCAGTCTTCCTCATCTTGCTTTCCCTTCCCGGTCTTCTGACTTTAGACTTATATGTAGTAACCTTTCTGCTTCCACAAAGGGATGGCAACCTGTGGTGCTGTGTTTCTGTGCCTGCCTTATCTCACTTTATGTAATGCCTTCTACTTCTATCCACATTATCAAACATAACAAGATCAAAGCCCTTTTGGACTCAAAAAAATATTCTATTGCCTCTATCCAACACACTTTTAGGTTGCACACATCCATTACAGGATATCTCAATTGAGTTCATGTCTTGGCTAATGTGAATGATTTTGTACTAAGCATGAGCATATGCAGAGCCTGTGCCATAAAGATTTCTTTCCTTCTAATATATACCCAGTAATGGAATTACTGAGTGGAAATATGAAGACAGTGATGATAGAAGTCTTGCTAAGAGGCCAAAATCTGCAAGTTGAATCTCAATAATGGAGTAAAAAGAAAGAGGACACTAAAAGTGTGGTTATGTGCTTACCTGACCACTGATGCAAAGAACTGACAGAAAACCAGGTAAAACACAGTTGAAGAAATGGCTTCTGTTTAAGACACATTGAGACCCAGGCAAAAGTTTGGAAGGAAGCAAGAACATAAACTGCATTTTAGATGAATGGAGAATCGTGAGTAGCTTAATTTACAGAAATAGATTTAATTTTTCCCAAAAGATCACATGCAACAAGGGGAAATGATGCCTCTGAATTGAATTCTGATGAAACAAAATTATTCAAAATACAAAAGGAGGTTGAATTTATTATGGTAAACTGGAATATATGTTGTAAAAAATGGTAAGGAGAGTGAGTCAGAGGGGTCAGCAGAGATGCAAACTTCAGGAAGGGAAGCAACCAACCAAAAGTAACGGGATGCTTCCTCCAAACTTAACAGAAAAATCACCTTTATAGTTAATGGTCTGGACAGAAGACCAAGAATCTCTTCCTAGACTAGGATTTCAGATGCAAAACACCTCTCAGACTATGTTTTCTTAAAGAAGGATAAGACACCAGGGACTCCATTATGCTATGGGGACTCCATTATGCTCATGAGGTGAAAAGCAAATGCAGAGAAAGAATCTCAAAGAATGTGCTGTTTTGCAAGTAAAATGTAGAAAATGATACTTGCTGCAACCTTTACAAGAAATCTTCAGGAGGAAGACTTGATGGAAGAATGCGTTCAGAGAGATGATTCCCCCCCCCCAAAATGCTTAGTTTAGTTTGCAATTTAGAAAGTCTGCATTTGTCGTACAAATCAATTCACTCTATATTAACCTCGGTACACACTGAATTACTTTACTTTGAATTTAAGCATGAAAGTTTATGTAATCCGTGTAAAAATTAATCTGTCTGGATTAATTGAAAAAGAATAAAAGTAACTATAAGTTAAAACTTCTTCACCGAATTGTTAAGCTCTCCAAAAAGAAGCGGGAAAAAAATAGATCATAGATACGATTTACTTGATATAATTCACATGTATTCTTACATTCAGTTTTTAAATTGCCTCTGAAATATATTTTTACTTTTTGAAACAGACTTTATGACCATGATTACTGCTTGGGCTCCAGTTTCTCTTATCAAAATAGCACCAAAATAATCCAGGAGCTTGTTTTAAAAATCTGAGAAAATATCCAAAACTCAAAGAAAACTCTGAGCTAGCACTTTGAGGCTGACGTGTAAGACACTGAGGAAGGGTGATGGTTGATGTGGAATTTATAGTTCCATAAAGTCCTCATGTAAGCCCATTGGTGAAAAGTAATTCATGCACACTTAGAGATTTATCCAGATAGACTCATTTATCATTCAAGTACCCAATTCATGTATGGGATTGGATGCTATCCATCACAATTCTCTGGAGTAGATCTAGAGACCTTGTTAAAAGACAGTATTGGCTTTACCAGATGTGGAGCAGGGCCTACAATACTGTTTCTGCCCACAAGTTCCTCCTGGTGTCTGTATGAACACCTTGGCAAAGTTCTAGAATACTTTTTGTTATAGTTACATGCAAGTAAGTCTGGCATGATCAAAATGGGGGAAATGTTAGAATATGGTTCCATAAATTAAAATGTATCTCCTCTGGAGATCAACCTATTGCTACAGTAGAACACATAACACTAAATCCTCTCATTTTGAAGATATGTAACTGACACCATGCCTTTCTTACTGTGAACTGGTATTACTATTGCCAAAACCACCATTATACACTCTTTCCCACTTACCTATCTGCATTATTATAATACTTCTGAATTTTAATGTATGAATTGCCTTTTGAGTATCATATGTCCTTAAATGAGAAAATAAATACCTGCCACTTCTGTTAAAGAAAAACACAACCTAACAAAAAAAATATAAAATCTACTTTATTTATTTTAGATGTGATGAATATGTGATATATTAAGAGGCCCAATTTCAACTATACAAGAGATTTTCAGAGTTAATAAATATAAGAACACCATTAATTAAAACAAACTCATGGCCAAAGACAATGATTATCTTCCTTTCATTTCTTTCTTTGTGTGTGTGTGTGTGTGTGTGTGTGTGTGTGTGTGTGTGTGTGTGATTGGACTTCTCTTTGTAGTCCTGGCCATCCAGCAACTCACTGTAGACAAGGCTGACCTCCTTAAACTCAGAGATCTGCCTACCTCTGTCTCTGGAGCGCTGGTATTAAAGGCGTGTGCCATCACCATCCAGCTAATAGTATGTTTTTTTTTTCTTTTTAAATTTTAAAAACAAAACAAAACTGTACTTCTTGTCAGTGTATTCAGTGTATAAACTGGCATTTTCATTTTCTCGGTGTATTGCATTATGATTCAGTAAAGAAATAATAGCAACAAAGACTTCACGTTGAAGGTAATTAGTTTCAGGATGCTGTAACAGGTGATGCATTAATAGCTCAGGTAAAAGTGGAGGTGCATTCGATGAATTTCCTCACATTAAAAGATGAGAAACAGATTCACAAAATGTTCTGTGTTGATGCAATGAAGTCAAACTACATGTGAAGATCACATTCCTTCAGTTTTGTCTTCTAAGTATCTGGTGAGCCTGAACAGAAAATAGCATTACTCAGTACAGAATAATTAACCGATTATGTGCTTGTCCACCCAGAGCCATTAATTCAGCTGGGAACCAGAAAAGCAGTCCATAGTGAGCTATAGCGCTCTCCTTTCAACAATGTGAAACATTTGTGATTTTTCACGGATGCTCCGGTTTCCGCAAGTGCCCATGCTACCTCACCTGCTTTTCTAATTTGTCTCCGAGACTATGCTCTGGGTCGATGATCCCTATTATGTCATGTCAATACAGTGGCTAAATGATGATAAATAATTGAATATGTGGCAAGTAATCCACATCTGATTGTCAATCATCTTAGTCAAGTACTATTTCCCCAATTGAAGGGAGAGTGGCTGCCGTTTCAAATTCTGTATTTCTATATCTGTAAACATCCGCAAATATACCCGTAAAATAAAAATATGCATTCGCAGAGATAATTGACATTCAAAGAAAACTGACTATGGAAAACAAATTGTTGTAAAAATAATTACAATTATGCATTTTAGAAAAATATTATTATACCTTTCACAATTTAGTGATAGTAATGAAAGAATGTAAAATGTGCATTTTATATTTTAATATTTCAAATGCATGGAATTTGATATTTACCTTATTTGTGTAGTTTATATAATCCAGATAGTCTGTCATTTTTAATCATGTGCTTGAGTGGATTCCCAAGAAAATGAGTTTTAAATTGTTTCGACATTTAAAACCATCTCCCTAGTGAACAAAAGTTGCAATACCTTTACAAGTCCAACTCACACACAGGGCACCATTGAAGGTACCATTCTAGCAAGAAAGTAGTAAAGGAGCAGTACTACATACAACCCCTCCATCTAATATTTTTATTGTTAAACCCTTGGCTTGGGAAACTGAGATGTAGCACTCCCCCACTAGAGGGCGGAAAAGAGGCGGCAGCCACTGCCGCTCAGGTGTTCGATTCAGTTCAATGTTCTAGGTAACTGAGAGACCATTGAAGAAAACAGCAAAGATTTATTGCTGGTTCGTTTTAGCTAGTTTTGAATTATAGAAAATTCTAAAAAGATTTCAAATGTTCATGCATATCTATAAGATCTGTGTAATCACCCAATCTTGTTCTTCCCTGGCCTAGATACTAGCTTGAATTCATCAAGGTTGAAAAACCAAGAGTCATATTTGATCCTTGGCCCAGAAAAATCTACAATTTTTCACACTTAAAAAGCACAAATATGGGTGGTACATTGTCTCTTTTATCATTCTCCTTGAGATATAACGTTTTCCAATTAAAATATTTAATCAAAATGATATGGGTATAAATTTAGCAAAATTTAATGTAAATGAAAAGGAAATTCTATAAAATGATAAAACTGAGACTGAAGTAAGGCAGGGATCCGAATGAGCAATTATTACATGTTTCCAATGCAGGAACAATTAGAAGAGGAGCCCGCTGTGACCCTCACAGTGAACATATCCAGAAAAGTAACTGTTAAAGATACTTCGGAGGCTTTTACCCTGGTCTTTAAATTAAAGGGGTACAGGCACCTTTCAGAAAGAGCAAAGAAAATAGACCAAATGCCGCTCCTGTGTCCTGGTCCCATCAATACAAAGGAATTACTCTGACGTCATTTCCAACTGTGACAAAAAAGCATGTTTTGGGTAGGAATAGAAAACTTCTTAGAACGATTTTGAAAGAATAACAAGACAGCTAAGAATATGAAGGATTAACCTAAGACCAATCAATTGATAAACAAAACATATGAAGCTCTTTTAACCCTGCTGTAAAACGTAGTACCTAACTATCTTAAGGACCTGTAGAGAACGTGCTTGAACATGATCCGTTAACTTTTAACACTGTTTTTTGTTTGTTTCTTTGTTTAGCAATATTCTACCTCAGCATCTTACTTGATTGGGTGTTACTCTTCATTTATAGAGAAGTATGCCAAACGACATAAAAAGCCAAATAAATCCAGAGTTTTTCACTATTAGAAACATAAGAACCACACAGAAGTACAGTGAAGACTCCCTGATCACCCGTAACCAAAGTTTCTGCCAAAAAACTACTTCATCCAAGACACCATACAATTAAGGAGGCAAAGCACAACTGCCAGGGAGCCGGTTTAGTCTGGCTGTGTTTATCATCTTACTCACAGCCTGCAGAGCAGTGTCTGACACGTCGTCAATCTGCAATCCAATTTTTGTGGGTAAATAAAAATATAATTCAAATTCATGATAATATATTTATAGTATAATTTTGCTATTTTGTCACTTTTCAAAATATTTTATTTTAGATTATGTATCTATGCAAGTGTCTGGGTGGGGGACTGTGTACATGCCATAGTACCTGCAGAGGCCAGAAGAAGGTGTTAAGGTGTTAGATCTTCTGGAGCTGGAGTTATAGGTAGGTGTGAGTCACCTGACCTGAGACTGTGATCCTAGGCATCAAGCACTCTTGCTCACTCAGCCATCTCTCCAGCCCCAGCTTGCATTGTTTTCAGAGTTCATATAATTCCTTACTTAAGCCCTCTGCTTATTTGTTTAGGTTTTACATTCCCTTTTCAAACACTTTAGCACAGTTCAGAAATGTAGGCAAAAGAAGATAATATCAGAGCCATAAGTAGTTAAGACTTTTCCCATCATATTTGAGTAAATGAAGAAATTGTGACAACCCTGGAAAAGTTAAGTCAGTAATTTTGTAACTCTTCTTTAAAAAAAAAACAGATATTTTTTCATTATATGCATTTAATTCATTTAACATTCTTTCTTTATATTAATGTTATCATTTATGATTTGTTGATTCTCATATGTAGGAAAATAAATTTCTCATTCAACAAAATTATGCAAATATTTTCCATCTGCAGGATTGTTCTAGTTCTTTGTTTTTAGTTCCTTGACAGTAATATTTTAAAATTATTTCTTTAAATAGAACAAAGGTTGTTTTATATTGTTAAGCTTCTATCAAGTCAGACCTCAGACAGAGGGCTCTAAGTCACATGTAAATAATAAATGATTAGCTGTCATGTATGGATATCTTAAATACATGCAGGCATAATCATTACATCATCCAAAGTTCAACTTTTAGACTTCATTTATAAATTTGGCAAGAGTGGGAAAAATGAAGTTTCCATGGGTCAGTGAAATTTTCTGTGGGATATAACAATGAAGGATGCATATGTATCAAGGCAAATATAGGGCACCAATGAAGGACTCCAAACTATAGTGACAAATGTCCCCTTCTCTCTTTTTTTATTTTATTTTATTTTTTTTTATTTAAAATAAGAAAAAAAAAGTTTCCGCCTCCTCCCAGCCTCCCATTTCCC
>NW_026067944.1:17047727-17090316 GCF_014885135.2 Alexandromys fortis | reverse complement strand
CCTTAACTAAGATATGTGCTTCCCTGCTCCCCTATCCAACCTTCTTTATCCCAATCTTCCTGTTTCCCCAAGTTCCCCCAATCCTCCCCTTCTCACTTTTCTCTCACCGTCCCCCCTTATCCCCAACCCACCCCACTCCCAAGATCCCAATTTTCTCCCCGGCAATTTTATCTACTTGGAACGTGTGTGAAATCTCTGCTCAGTCTTGCTATGAATCACAACCTGTTCAAAAAATGACCTTATAAAATGATTTGATGCCTATGAAGTCTAAAACATAGTTTCAATTTCTTCTACGACAGGTTGCATTCATCAAATGAGGCACAGATAATCAGCAAGTTAACGTTATTTTAAAATAAACACCAAACATCTAAATGCAGGATGATAAGAGTAATAACTATAACATCTTGTTTTCAGAGAGAGCCTGATTGGCCATCAGCAAACTGAAAATCTTCGTCTTTCCTCAGGGTTAATAGATAACAGGGAAAGTCAGTAGAACATAAGTTTCTTTGTGCTACTTTGAGTACTCATGACCTGATTCCCACACACATGACGTCACCTGTTGGCTTTTCTCCTCAGTCTTCCATTACTTCAACCCTTGCTTCACCACTTGCAACTTCTCAGCCTTTCAGCTATACCTGGGGAAGAACTTTGAGTCCCCAACCTGATGGAGTTAATTGTAAGAATAAAACAGAAAGTGGAAACTTTCCATCCTTGTTCATACATTTATTGAGGAATTTACAAACCAACCCGGTGAAGAAAAGCTTTCTAGAAGATGTCATTGTGTCAAGACACCAACAGGTAGCAATAGCTTTTCTGAGTACTCATTTTAGTTATTCAACAATCTACATGGTATTATATTATCATTTCTGATGAGTAGATTTTTCAAAAAAAAGGAAATAAAACTGCAATTTAAAAAAAAAAAATTCAAATTTTTATAGAGAGGTTTTCTGTTTGGAGAAATGAGTCCTTAAATATTTTCTTGGAGGTTCCTATGCTTTACAGAGCACTTTATCTTCAGATGTTCAGTTGTCATTACTATACTTTTTGAAATCCTTTAAATTATTCATCTATTTTATAGTTGGTTATATTTTTAAATAGAAACAAATTATGTATTATGAATTTTAATTATTTGAGATATAACCAGGCAATATATATTTCTTCTCATCCATTGCTCTACTTTTGTGTTGTCTTAATATTATATTGAAGTTTAAAAAAATAAAAAATAAAATTTTAAAATAAATTTATTTTTAAATAAAATTTTTGAATCTGGAAAAAATCCAGTGCATTAGTTTTATATTGATAAGTAAACTTTGTCTTAAAAATTTAGGGGGATATTTTTTCTTTGAGTGTACTTTTGAAAACTTAATTCTCTAAATATTTCAGTACTTAGTCAATTTATAGCTATTTATTGGGTATGACATGAGGAAAAATTGAAATGTTTATATTTTCTCTCTGATTGATGTCCAATTCTACAATTGTTAAAACATGTTTCTTTACTCACAGAATTGTCTTGTAATTTTTGTTGTAAACCTAACAATGTATTTTTTCAATTTATTTTTTATTTTTATTTATTTATTTACTATTTATTTATTTAATATTTGATGGTCTTTAGATTTGTTTTTTTCACTAATATCACACTTTCTTAGTACAAGTCTTAAGACCAGGTTATTTTCAAACTTTTCTCTTCCCTTCCATTTGAAAGTTGGCTATTCTGGATAATTTGTGGATGTTTTTAAGTTATATGACTTGTATTGGTATTTTCCAAAGAAAGTGTGCAAGGAATTTTACTACATATAGAGCTAAGAAGAGTTGCTTTGTGTCATTGCTCAGTCCTTCAATCTATAAACATGGATTTCTTGACTGATCTCCTCTGCAATTTCTCTCACTGAAAACTTCATAATTTTATACTTTTCAGTATAAATGCCTTGCCCAGCATTTCACCAGTTTCTTTTTGTAACTTTGGTTTCTGGTCATAATGTACATGTAATTTTCAACTGTTTTATTAATATATAATTCTTCAAGTTTGTTTGCCTTGTATCTTTCAGCCTTGATGAATTCCTTAGTTGGTTCAAATAGTTTGCATGTGCATTATGACTGCCTATGTGTGTGGAGAGAAAGGTTTTCACTTTCCTTCTCACTTGGGCTTTATCTTCCTTATTATGATGACTTGGAACTCTAGCACAATGCTGAACAGAATTAAAGAGAGTGCTCAATTTGTTCTTAGTATTTATTTTTCAGGGGAATTATTTAATAGAACTAGAGTTTGTTTCCAGAGCAATGGAACCGTTGTAACACATATACTTGTACATACATACATACGTGCACACATGCACATACATATGGAATAACAAACAAAATATAAATATTTCATATGTAATTATATAATTTGTGTAATGCATAATTTATATACTAATATTAATGATAATATTTTAAGGACATATAATAAACTGACTAAAGAGATAATACAGGCTATCTAATTGAAACCCTGGAAGTCCTACTACTGTTCTGGAGCCTTAGTATAGAAAGGGTTGTAGTTGAAGCAGTAAGAAGTTCCCGTGTGAAGGCTGCCTACTGCAGACCCAGAAAAGATGATTTGCTAAACTCCACAGGCAGTCTGCAGTCAAGCGAGTGAGAGATGATACTGAAGATGGAGTCTCACGCTTCTTCTGCAGAATCCTTCCCTGACTGATGGGAAAACTCTGGTATTTTGGCTCTATTCAGTCCTTCAAGTAGATAATCCATATGGAAAGCAATTAGGTTTACTCAACCAGTATTTACCAATTTAAATGTAAATCTCTTCCCTCCAGCTATCCCAAACAGAGCTTAAACACTGTTGAACATCTTACTACCTAACTGAACAAATAATAATATAAGTTATATTATAAATCTGTATATAATTTATAAATTTATAAAATATTATAAATAAAAGTATAAATTATTACAATTATTAAACATACTACTAAAATTATATTAGTTGGTGACCATTTCTTTTTTTTTTTTGGTTTTTCGACACAGGGTTTCTCTGTGGCTTTGGAGCCTGTCCTGGCACTAGCTCTGTAGACCAGGCTGGTCTCGAACTCACAGAGATCCACCTGCCTCTGCCTCCCGAGTGCTGGGATTAAAGGCGTGCGCCACCATCGCCCGGCTGGTGACCATTTCTTTTCACCAGACAAAAGTACTTCTTTAACTTGAGAATGGTTGATGAACACCACCAAATGCTTTTTCTTTTCCTCTTGAAAGAAGTAAATAAATTTTCTGTTTTATAATTATCCTGATTGATTTTGAATTTAAAACAAATTTGTAGTCCTGGAATGTATAGTCATAGTCTATTATTTTAAGACATCTTTATATCCCATTTGCTAATGGTATGTACTCACTTTTGAGTCATATTGATATTTTTCTACCTCATCACTTTTGTTTTCAGGTTTTAACATTAGATGTTAAGATGCTCACAAAAACCATTAGGGAACACTTTCTCTTGCTTTGACAATATTTATGGGTAATTTGGTGAATATTTATTACATTTGATTGAGGAAATATCTGTTTCAGAAATGTCTTTATGGGTAAATTTTAAAGAAAAAATTATGAGTCTATAATTGCTTGGTTTTTATTTTATTTTGTAATAGGGTCTTGCTATCTATTCCTAGCTGGCCTAGAACTCTCTATACTGACCTCATTGGCCCCATAAAAAGCAATTTGCCTCTGAGTCCCAATTGCTGGATTAAAGGTATGTGTCATCATGCTTGACATTTTAAATATTCATTTTATCCCTCTCAGTAGCATTTTTAAATTCATACTGCAATTGTTTCTTAGATTTATGCAATTATTTTACTAAGCATCACTTAAAGAATTCTATTTAATTTCTCACCGTTATTTTGGTCATATTTTAAAACAAATTTAAACTACATCTATTTTATTTAAGTTCTTGATTTTCTTGACATATCCACTGATAAATTTATGATAGAATTTATGATACACATTGTTAGCCTTTAAGCTGTATTAATTTTTCTGGATTATTTCTTTGTAACCTTATTAAAGCTGTTAACATTTTATAGTGTGCTCCACTGAGAAATGCCTAATGGCTTTGTTGGGTTTAAAAATCCCTAAAAGCCACTTTCCCCACACTACTTTAATGAACATTTTACAAGTTTACACAATGTGAGTAGCAATATCCTATGACTGACTGTTCTATTATCATTTCTAAAATTCTTTTACTTAGATCACAAATATAATCACAAATTATTTAATAACCAAAAAGTAAATCTGCATGGTTTTATGTGTAACTTGTAGAGTTGTTTATCTCATTAAATCTTTATTCTGGTCTTGATAAATATAATTCAAGTATAAATAATATGCATAGCTCTGTACGTTTAGCTTAAAATATATATCATTATTGCTTAAAAATGATGGGAGCTGGAGTATGTAGAGAAGCAATGCAATTAACAATGAAATCACTGTATCAACATAACAAATCATAAAATACATAGAAATTAATGTTAATTAATGTGACAAGAAAATGGACAAAATTCTTTGCAATTTATTTAAGCTTGGTTATTTTTATATCACTAGTTATTTACTGTGTTATCATTAAGAGGGGTCTTTATTTTGTCTTCCACTGGTATAGAAAAATGGACAGGCTGGATTACAAGCACCAAAATTATCTTTTGGAGTAGGTAGCCACATGATTTTTTTCCCCCTGGCCACCCAGACTCCTGAAATAATCACATAGAAACTAATTAATTAAATCACTGCTTGACCTATTAGCTCTAACACTTATTGGCTAATTTTTACATCTTAATTTAACCTGTTTCCATTATTTTATATTTTACCATAATGTTTGTGGCCTACGAGTAAGGTACAGCATATATATCTCTGGCTGAAGCTCCATGACTTCTCCTTAACTCCACCACCTTTCTCCTAGCATTCAGTTTAGTTTTTTCTGCCTACCTCTATTCTGCTCTGCACAGACCCAAGACAGTTTCTCTATTAACCAAGGGTATTCACAACATACAGAAGGGAATCCCACATTACCTTGCCTTTTCTGTTTAAATAAAAAGGATGTTTGTACTTTAACATAGCAAAATTACATAGAAAAGACAAACATCAAGCAAGAATTATAATTACAATATTTATACCTATTTGATCTTTTATCATAACTAAGGAAAACTACAACTATACTTATTTATTCTTCAAGTCTACCAAAGACCGCAGGAGAATATATTACCTAAGTAAACAGGAAGTGCATTGTAAACAATTTCCAAACTCTAGAATTGACAGAGACATCTCACTGCCTCGACAGTCACCCAAAGTTCTTCTGTACCTTTGGGCTTCCAATCTTCAGCCCACAGGCCCACAGTATCCACCAGATTTTTCCATGAATCAGGAAATTGCAAAGACAGTTCTGCCTATATTGGCAGTTGTTAGTCACTTTCTTCTGTGTCTTGCAGAATGTCTAGCAGACTCTTTCATGAAGCAGAAACTCTGAAGGACCATCTTACTTTTAGGCAAGTTTACCCATCATTTCTCTGTGAGTCCTGCATGTCCTGTTCATAGAGCATACCATCAAGAAGTCCAGGCAAGAAGAGTTTCTTGCCCAAATAGCTAACAAACTCCATAAGGACTCTTTGATACCCATCTTCCTTTTGATTTAGCTTGAGCATGTTGCTAGGAGCAAATGTGTTTCACTGTCATGAAAAGTCCTAAGTTCTTAAAATATTTTAAATGCCATATTCTGAAAGTCTTTTAAAGATTTGAACAATACCTATCCATTTGAAATATATCTCTGTACATCTAGAAATCCTAAAAAGACTACAAGTTGACTATTATAGATGACTCTCTATTAACCTATATTTCTTAATTATACATTATATTTTTAAATGAGCTGCACAAACACAATATCTTATTCAAGAGCAAAAATACATATACACAGTATGACAAAATTGACCTTATATCTGTATCAATAAAGCAAATCCCCTACCAATGCAAATTCCTATAGCATATACCCTTTAAATTTAAACAAACATTTATAAACAACATTTGGGAATGTGGGCATAGTTCTCTCTAAGGTGCTTCCTGTTTTGTTTTGTTTTGGATGAAGTATTTTCTTTTTGTGGGGTGTTCATAGTGACCTTTTAGGGGGTCTTGGTCCATCAACCACATTTTTCTGGAAGGATTCCACAGGTTCTCATCTTCTGTGGAAACAAAAGAAGGATCTCTTTTCCAAAACAACAAATCCTTATACACAAATTTGGAAGTCATAATACCTTTACAACATATATGCTAGTTTAGTTTAGCAGCCCTTACAATGAAATGTCTCTGTACTTAGCTATTTCACAGTAAAAAATTCAAAGAAAACACAATAATATACATAATTCAGATGCTCTGTGTATATTACATCTTTATGTGGCTTATTTATTTTTTTATTCTATTACTTTTTAATATTTTATTATTTTTACTCCTTTAATCTATGGATGTCTGTACTGTCTCTTTAAATATTTTGTTTTTAAAACTATTTATTTGTCTTTATAATTTTCTACATTTTTTTCTCTCTCCCAAGCCTACATACATTTATCCAACACTCCAACACAATGACTCATTTAGAGTTCTTTTATATCTGAATCTCTCCTATTGTGTACCTGTAATTCTTTTCTGATTTGAAGAGCTTTTAAAATGGTAAACAACTTGGTTATAGTGGCTCTGGGTTCTGGCTCTGCTTCTCTCCACTTTCAAAATGGTGGAGGTACGATTACTGCCCTTGCTGGGACTTCCAGGTTGGAGTCATGCTCAGCATTTTGACTCTGAGAATGAGCATGCAGTACATAAACCCTTTTTATCCGAGTAATAGCTAGATATGCCACGCAGAGCATTGCATGGCCTGGAAATATCTCTGTGTATGGCAGCAGGAATCTGTCATGCTCTCCTGCCCGTGCACTCCTAGCAGTCCTGATCCTGCTGCCTGCCCAGGTTGGGGGCACTGAGCTGCAGGCATGGTCTCAGCTACTTTCCTCCTAACCTGGGCCCACAAACCCCACTCAAGTGCTCCATAGCCAAATCTCCCATAAGAGCCAAAGCCATTCATGCTGCCCAACCAGGAAGCCGCCCTTTTGAAACTGCATATTTTTTTTTTCTACCACTGAGTCAAGAAGACCTCTCTTAGGGGAGCTGAAGCAAGCCGCCATCTGAAAAAATATGCTACTAGACTTTGTGGAGTCTTTTTTTGTTTGTTTGTTTTTGTCTAGAGTTCCCTTTCACGTTCTCTCAGGTTTAATGTGGATATAGTCGACCACTTTGAAGCACCAAATTTGTGGTAAGTGGCCGCTTGTTTATTGTCCAGC
This sequence comes from Alexandromys fortis, assembly GCF_014885135.2. Classification (NCBI taxonomy): domain Eukaryota; kingdom Metazoa; phylum Chordata; class Mammalia; order Rodentia; family Cricetidae; genus Alexandromys; species Alexandromys fortis. The sequence goes on along the minus strand of NW_026067944.1, from coordinate 17,082,982 downwards.
CACCCAGACTCCCAAAATAATCACATAGAAACTATATTAATTAAATCACTGTTTGGTCATTTAGCTCTAACTTCTTATTGGCTAGCTTTTACATCTTAATTTAAACCATTTCTATTATTTTGTGTATACCATGTGGCAGTGGCTTATGGCCAAAGTTCTGGCATGTCTGTCTCTGGTGGGCAGCTCCATGGCTTCTCCTTGACTCTGTCTCCTTTCTCCCAACATTCAGTTTAGTTTTCCCCTCCTGCCTCTATTCTGCTCTGTGAAAGCCCAAGACAGTTTCTTTATTAATTAGTGATATTCACAGCATACAGAGGGGAATCCCACATCATTCTTTGGCTTTTGGTTTTAGGAGGTGCAAAGTCCATGACATCAGCTTTAGGAGAAAGTTTTCTATAGCTTTTCTGGAAGCAGAAAGAGGGCATCTGAGACAGAGATAGGGAAGGGGAGCCCAAAATCGTTGGGTTCTATTTCACTCCCAGCAGAAGAAGATTGTTCTACACATCAGCTCTCAGGAGCGAAACAGCTGGGCCATTCTACACTGTTACAATGACAACTAGGAAACGAGACATCAGCTGTTTCTGTGGATGCTCCGTCTGAGCTCACAGTAATGCCGTCACCACAACAGTTCAGAGGGAATGTTTACAAGCACAGTTGAGGTCGCAAGTTTCCTTGGTGGAAGATAAAATTATCACAAAGATCTTTCTTTATTCATGGGTAGTGATAAAAGTTGTAGAGAATGTTAGTCTTGTTTCATGTTGCAATTGAAGAAAACTTTTCATAAAGACCCTCCTACATAAAGCTTCCAAAAACATTAGGAAAGACTATTGTCATTTTCAGAGTCCTATAAACATAAATGCTACTACCATGTTCTTTGCACAAATAATAATGGGATTTAGCTTGAAGTATTTTCTTGTTTACTTATGAAAGCAAGAAAATAGACCCCAAATTCTTATTTTGTCCTTCTCTATATCAATAAAGGCATGGAAGCACTAATGGTTGTTTCCCATTCCTGCAGGAAAGCAAAAGGGCACAACTTTGCTAAAAAAAAATGGCTATCTTTTTTTCTGGAAACCTCAACAAATCCAGCCTTTCTATAACAGATATGGAATTGTATCTGTGAGCTTTAAAGAATCTTTCCCATCTTGGACCTACTAAGTCTCTGGGTATCAAAAATCAGGTCATTTATCTAAGAAAGTTAATTTTGCAATTTTTAAAAACCATTTTATAAGCAAAATCATTGATAAATGCAATAGACATTATTTAAACATCACCCATTTAAAAACCAAAGTTCAATTTTTCTTAGCATATTTGCAGAATTGTGTGGCTGCCACTACAATCTGAATGTAGAACATTTTAACAAGTTCAAAAAAGCCTCATACCCAGTCACTCCTGAATTAGCCTTCCTGACTGATTGAACTCTTTTCTAGACAACCACTGGTCTATTCTCTCTATATAGTTGCATATTCTGGAAGTCATATAATGATAAAATCACAGAGTAAGCCTGTAGTAAACTTCTTTCATTGAATATAACAAACAACTTTGTCTGTCATCAATGCTAGGACACTCAGATATTTCTTTTTGTGTTAACAAATAATATTCATTGTATGGCTATAACACATCTCATTTATTTAATATGTTGGTAAACATTGGGCTGTTTTCATTCTCCCATCTGTTCTTCTTCCTTCATATTCCTCTTTTGACAAAATCCGGCTGTGTATCACAGGCTGTCCTCTATATTATATATAATATGAAATATAAATATGTAATGTATTTTATATTCTCCTCCCCAACCCAGCCCTTCCTGAGTGCTGATATTGGAGGTGTGCATTTCTATTCTTGCTTCCTTTCAATTACGAAATTCATTGACAGTAAAGCAATACAAATTTGTACCCCAGAGCTTGCACGCACATGTGTTTTCATTTTTCTTGAAAATTCACATAGAAATTTAATTGCCAGGCCCTTCTGAAACTCTATGGTTGACTTTATAAGTAAAGCAAACCAATTTTCCAAAGAGCTTGTTCCATTTTACATCTATCCAACAGTACCATTTGATTTTTCTCCAGGACCTTATATTGTTCATAATTTTGTATTATTGCTTTCACAGTGAGTGTGAGATAGTATTTCTTGGTGGGTTTCATTTATGTTTTTCTAATGATGTTGAATAATGTTCTCTCTGGGCAGATATGAACAATCTTCTGTTCACCTCATATAAAGAACCAAGACAGACCAAAGTACCAAAGTAAAGTACCAAAGTAAAGATACCAATGAAATAAAACGAGTACATTGAGGGTACTTCAGGTATAAGTATGTGTGAAGGATTACGTTCAGGAGCATGGATGGCTCAACCTTAAATCCATCACCTAAATTTCATCCCACATTGGTAACAATTCATAAAAGCTGAAACCCGGGAAATCTTCACATGATGTACTGTAGCTTGACAGGTTACAACAACCTATACAGGCAGTTTCAAGGTTGGAATATCTTTCCTAAGCAGATATTTTCTGGAGAGAGAGAAAGAGAGAGAGACGGAGAGAGAGAGAGACATAGAGAGAGACAGAGAGACAGAGAAAGACAGAGAGACAGAGAGAGACAGAGAGATCATGTGTGCAGGTTTGACATAAATCATGCTCTAGCTCTCTTTGGTTGTAAGGTTACTTCCCTAGTGTCATAAACTCAGGAAAATAGTTAGTGGCATGTATCTCAATTAGGGTTTCTCTTGATGTGAAGAGAAACCATGACCATGGCAACTCTTATAGAGGAAAACATTTAATTAGAGTGATATACAGTTTCAGCGGTTTACTCCATTTTCATTCTGGTGGGACATGGCAGCATGCAGACAGATATGGTGCTGGAGAAGTAGCTGAGGGTCATACTTCTTGATTGACAGGATACTGGAAGTGAGATGTCTACCATGCTGAGCATAGCTTGGGAAAAAGAGGAATCAAATTCCACCCACTTTCTCTAAAAAGAACATACCTACTCTAACAAAGCCACGTCATAAAAGTACAATTCCCTTTTGATTTCCTTCTTTTTCTTTCATTTTTTTTTGTTTATTTGAGAAAGGGCTTATCTATGTAGTTTTGGATCTTGTTTTCAAACTTGCTCTGTAGACCAGACTAGCCTTGAACTCACAGAGATCCTCCTGCCTCTTTCTCCTAAGTGTTGGGATTAAACATGTGTGCCTCCACCACCCAGCTATCCCTTTGGTTTTCTTTCAAACCACCACAGGGTTGATCATTTTTCCATATTGAATTTTTTTTAATATTTTCAGTTAAAAAATAGGTATTCAAAGAACTTCATTATTTTTAACTGAACTACTAACATTTTTATTAAGTATTGTTAAGTTCTTATATATTTTGAATGTTAATAATTACCAAATATTTCAATATTCTATTATAATGTCTTGCTTCATTTTTTCATTATGCTACTAGTAATAAATTAATTAAAATATTAATTCTAATTTAGTGTTTTTGTTTCACAACATTTAATTTTGATTGATACTCAATACCTAAGAAACCATAAACATTATTGCCTAACAATGAGTGAGTCCTATGGTTTTTTCCAATTTATTTATAGCTCCTGATCTTACATATAAGGTCTATAATTATTTCAATTAATTTAAGTATCTTTTGAGAATTATAAGGTATCCATTTCAATTTTCTTTCAAGTGGGTATCTACTGTAATAGCATTTCCTGAAGAAAAAAAAATCTACCATTTCTTCATTCTATTGTCTTGGGAATATCTCCTTAATCATGTCCTTTTGCTTATTTGCTTCTTTGATATGTTCATTTGATTCCAATCAGTCAAAATGTTGGCTGCCATCAAATTTTCTAAACTCTAATCCAAACTCTAATCTCTTTTCACTACATAATAGCAGGATTTTAATAAGAATATTTTATTTAAAACTCATAAGTAGAAACCAAAATGTAAACAGCTCTCAAGACCAATATACTTCTATATTTCTTTCTTTATTTTTTTTTGAAAACTGATAATGTCTGGACTTGCCTTCAGGCTGCCCTTAGTATGCATCAATTTTAAATATAACATATTGTGAATTTCTTGATTCACACCCAGCGCTGCTTTTCAGTTACCCTCATGCTTTCTCCATCCACAAGACTGGGGCTCATCTGTGAGTGGGAGTATTTTCCAGGCCCTTTCCAAAGTTCACCAACTGTTTCCTTATTTTATCACTAAGATAGTGTTTCGCCTGTGGGAAATGTTCGTGGGATCCAGGAATAGTGTGCTGGAAAGAAAGTGATAGCACTTAGTAAACTTTCTTCATGTGCCTTCAGCTTGAATGCACAAGATCAAAGGAGCAGATGTATTTTAAAGACTTCTTGGCATTCTCTGGAAATTGTTTTGCAATACATATGTGTGTGTGTGTGTGGATAGATAGATAGATAGATAGATAGATAGATAGATAGATAGATAGATAGATAGATCGATCATAGAGCATTCTTAAGATTCAATTAGTAACATAGTAAGCAATTAAAAATAAACACAGCCTATGGTCTTCCCTGTGACTCTGCAGAGAAATTTCTGGTAAGAATTTCTGTGCCCCTTTCATTTCTGACTGTTATATTAGAAACAAAGTCAAGTTTGTTTTACACAGATCGTAATCTTAGAAATACAGTTGCCATATTCGCTGAAATGGTCCAGTCCCTAAAAGCTGGCTATTTATCACCTAAGGAATTTAGGAAGATTTACAGTAAAATCAGCTTTTAAAGTATGAAAGATGTTCAATATCGATTGTGGTAGGAACAGCAAAAAGTCTGCATTTTAAGCAACTTTGTCTGCCTTGAACATCAGCAGATGCTGTTGATGAATCCCAAATAGGAATATGTGAGATTTATCCTCCTCTATGCTCTCCTCTAAGCCAACATTATCCATTCACTCAGGAGCACTTATGTTCCTGGAACAAGAACAACAAAAAGAAAGAGCTCTTGAAATGCTTCAGGGAAGAATATTTCTGCCTAGAGAAAAGAAAAGCATTGTATTGCTGTATTTCATTTATACAGTATATGCAAGTAGACTTATAATATTGCCTTTAATGCTATCAGAGAATATTTTGGTGCAAAATTCCACTTATCCAAATAAAATGATTTCCAAAGTAGCTTTTAATAGCCAAATATTTATTTTGACCTCATTATGCTCCCTTTGTAATGAACCTACAATAGCCTACAATGGCCCTATTTTCTGTGAATATTATATTGCTTTTTCTTATTTGTACATGCGTGGAATGTGTGCTCATGTGTATGTATATGCATATATGTGTGTGTGTGTGTGTGTGTGAGTGCATGTGTATGTGCACACATCTAGAGGCTGGAGGTCAATGTCAAGTGCCTTTCTGTATGCTTTATCCATTTTATATATTTGAAATAAGGCCTCTCACTGAATCAGGAGAGGTTTGTCACTTGGCATTCATAGCTATTCAGTGATCTGCAGCCATCCCCTTAGCTTCTCCCATACAGTGCTAGACTTAAAGGCACTTATCAGGCCTAGCTTTTTATAGGTCCTGGGCATCCAAACTCAGGCCTTTGTGTTTGTACAAATCCTTTACTTACTGGACCATTCCCAGCCTTGATAATGGTTTGTCTAATCTAGTAGGGTTAATAATACATTTTGTATATTTATTCCCCACAGTATAGGCAAGTTTAACAAACACGTGGCAGCATTTGTCTTAGAGCGTGAAGACCCGCAATGTTGTAGTAAGAGAAATCAAACTAAAATGCAGTTACTGGAACATTATTGACATCAGTGTATAAGCACAAATTGCAGTTACTTTCTTCCTGGCAAATTAGTATAAAAACAAAACTCTAGAAATAGTTATAAAGATAGACTTAGACAGAAATAAAGGGAATAGTTATAGGATGCTAGGAAATAGAAAATCTTCATGGACTTTTTTTGACAATTTCAAAATAAATTTTAGATAGGAAGTGTGGAAAAGCAGATTGTAGAATTAAATACTTCATTAGCTGATGCACTTGGAATTAAAACCATGTGGGGAAATAGATTAGAGGAAAACAAACACAACAAATAACAGATGATTACAATGGGCAGGGAAATAAAGAGGAATTTTAATGTCCATTGATGCATATCCTTCATTTTTAATTCTGATATTTGTATAATATAATACATTACAGATAGAAAACAACATTACCATTTGCTTACTAATGCAGAACGTTTAAAAGAAATAGCAGGATACAGTAAAGCAGATGGATCATCATAGAAGGTTAAATATTCTGTGGTTTTCTCCCATTAAAACTTAAATATCAGTGATTATTCTGAGAAAATAATGATTCCTGCCAGGAATCAAACAAAAATTTCAGTCTCAAGAGAGAAACTACTAGATACTTGTAATAAGTCCAATAGACAATTATTAGAATACCACACCCAAGGAATTTTATTTGCCGTATTTAAATATGTATAATTCACATATGTATGAATTATACATGTATATTTATAAATTTATGTGAGTATAGTAGTCACCTCCCATACCTGAGGTTTCTATATCCATGATGTAGCCAACAATAAATGGAAAACACTTTGCAAATAATTGGATCATCACTGAACATAAATGACAAAAAAAGCAAACTTTCTTGCTCTTATTTTTCAAAAATGACACTAGGATTACTATTTATATTACATTTCCACTGTTCTAGATATTATAAATTGGAGGTTATCTAAAGTATATAGTAGCATATGTAGAAGTTATTTGCAGAATAGGCACTAGTTAACCTAAGGGACCGAAGCACCCATATCTTGGTAAAATATGGGTCTGTTATAGCTAGAATCTGAAATGCTGCATATTTTGAATGTTTTGTAGCTTGTGGCAAGTGTGTAATTGTCATGGAACCTTTAGGAGATGAAGTCTGGTTAGGAGGTGAAGATGGTTACAAGAGATGGGTATTCGACAATGACATGTGTCCCTGATTCTTATCTGGCAGCTTCCATGTAAACAAGACATTGTGTCACTTCTCATTACCACTGATGGAAATGCTGTGTCTTGCCAAGATGGACTGAAATTTCTCTGGAACACACATGCATGTACAGACACCCCTCCACACATAAACACACAAACAATTTGGTGAGGGTATTTAAATATGCACAGCAGGCATAGTGAAGTGGAAGGGTTCTGCAATAGAATGTCTTCCACAAAACATAGAAGTCTATGCTTTTATACCATATGGAACAAGCCCAAAGTTCCTTCCTTCCTGTAGCTCTCCTCAAGCTGTTGCACTATTTTTCATTTTATTCTGCCCCGATATTCTTCAATTTGAGCTTATATTTTAAAAAATAATGATTCTGATTTTCACCACAGATTTCATTTCAATCTGTTCGCTTAGTTTTCAGATGCAGAAGTTCTAGTCTTTTCTGGAAATGCCATCTTGACCCAATCCTCTCCCCTATCCAGAATATGTCCTGTTTCTCTTTCAAAGGGGCCATAACTGCCTACATAGAGTCTCAAACTAAGAAAATTATTTTTCAACAATTTCTTCTTTCTCACTGTATCAGCATACAAACACATTAGCATTCATACATTTAATCAATAGTTACTGAATAGCTGCCACTTCCAGTTATTATTCATATTACTAGGGACACAGCACAGACAATGATAAAAGCACAAGAAGTCCATCCTCTACTGCATTACACACTCTGATGTGAGAAGAAGAAGGAGGGTTAGAAAAACCTTTGCATTTTTAGCATGTTGAATTGCATGTTATTGTTGTAGAAGGCCACTTGTTCATTTCCTCTCTGCCCAGACTCCCAAAATAACCACACAGAAACTCTATTATTTAAATCACTGTTTGGCCCATTAGTTCTGGCTTCTTTTTGGCTAACTCTTACATATTAATTTAACCCATTTCCATTATTTTATATTTTACCATGAGGCTTGTGGTCTACTGGCAAGTTTCTAGCATGTCTGTCTCCAGCAGCAGCTCCATGGCCTCTCTGACTCCACCTTCCTACTCCTAGCATTCAGTTTAGTTTTCCCCACCTGCCTCTACTCTGACCTATCAGGCCAACCCAGTTTCTTTATTCATTAACTAAGAAAAGCAGCACACAGACAGTAGGAATTCCCACATCATTTCCCCTTTTCTATTTAAATAAAAAGGATGGTTTTAACTTTAACATAGCAAAATTACATATAAAAAAGAGCTCCCATGCAAGAATTATAGTTAAAATATTTATGTATACTTTATTTTTTTATTATAACTGAGAACAAATATAATTATCAAACATTGCCAGTAGGCCACAAATTTTGTGGTAAAATATAAAATAATGAAGATGGGTTCATTCTAGATGTAAAAGCTAGCTAGCAATATGCTTAAGTAATTGGCCAAGCAAGCAGTGAATTAATTAATACAGTTTCTGTGTGGTTATTTCGGGAGTCTGGGCAGCCAGGAAATGAACAAGTGGCCTCTTACAACATGTTATAACTGTGGGAAAGAAAATTCAGAATATCTAAGTGATAGAAGCAGGTGATCTTTATTAGCTACATTTCTATTGCAATAACAAAAGCCATGAACAAGAAAAGTATTTAATAAGACCTACAGTTTCAGAAGATTAAGCATCCACAGTGGCAGAGAATATTCATGGTGGCAGTTAAAGTTGAGAGCTCACATCTTGATTGACAAGCAGATGACAAAGATCATATTGGAAATGACAAGAGTCTTTTGAAACATCCAGTCTCTTCTCTAGTCACATACCTCGTCTAACAAGACCACACCTCCTAGTCCTTTTCTCACTAAATGTGAACAGAGTATTCAAGCATATGAGCATGTGGGGGCCATTCTCACTCAAACTATCACACTATTTAGATCTCGCCTCTATGAATTCACAAAAGACTGGTGGGTAATTACACAGGCAAAGTTTTACAACTTGCAAAGGCAAAATTTTGACGAGGGAAGTAACTAGGATACCCAGGTGCTTATAGCAGAGTTAGCAACGTGGAATGGAGAACAGTGAAGTTTGATGGATTGTGCCAGAGACACCCCAGTGATACTGATGCTCAGAAACTGCAGTCTGAACTCTGTGCTTCATTCAGAAGGAAACGAGATGTGACTAGACAGTGCAGGATAGGGGAGGATTATATCCTTTCTCACCAACAAACTTCTTGAGAATATAATCCTGGAAAGAATGCTCCTCAATTTCCTCATCTAACTTTATTTGTACTACAAGATGCTTCTGCCCATTTTGTTTTTCTAAAACCTGCAAACAATGACAAGATCTCCACAGATTTTCCTTTTTTTCCCACAGATTTTCTTATTGCCTTGTTGCTCAGATTTTTGTTTGATTACCCATCCACATCTGCATGTAAGCAGTCTGTCAGACTTCTGTGTTTCAGGCTTTTTTCACTGTAATATCATTATGAGAGTATCTCCAGCTCATTACCAAACAGCTCCATGTGAACCTTCCATAGCTGTAATATCATTATGAGAGTATCTCCAGCTCATTACCAAACAGCTCCATGTGAGCCTTCCATAGCTGTAATATCATTATGAGAGTATCTCCAGCTCATTACCAAACAGCTCCATGTGAGCCTTCCATGGTCTTCTCTGTGTCAGATTTGGAAAGTCAAGCCTATTATTTTTAACTAAACATTTTTTTTGTAGGACCCTCATTTAATGCTATCAGTGGTTATAACTTCTGTCATATTTATATGGATTTCACTTTTATTCACAATTATCCTCCACTGAATAACATTCACGTGTAGTTTGCAATTAAACTATCCTTAAGACATACCTCTGTGATCTCACCTTTCTGTTTCCAATTGACTATGTCATGCTTTTCAAGAAAATCCATCTCTGTGTTCCCGCATCTGGATTCATCTTCTTACATTCTTTCAAGGAAAAGTAAATCACAGTAACATACCCATGTCTATGATTTTTTAAAAGAAATGTCATCACCTTTGTTCATGATCTAAAAGTGTTTCTTCAGTTCAGATAGAATTAAGTCTTGTCCTTATTGTGGGATTCACTGTCTGCAATATGGTCAAATTTCTTATTCCAAAGATTTTACATCACAGGGTAAGCTGAACTCAGGGTTTTAGCCATTTTTGTACTATTCTGACATTTTTGTATCCATAATTTTTGGAAAGTATTTTAGATTTATTTATTTTTATATGCTGACTGAAGTTTCCCCTCCCTCTTTTCCTCTTATCCATTCCCCATCCACTCCTCCTTTGATTCTGTTCAGAAAGGGGAAGGCCTCTCATTCATAAAATATGGTGTATCAAGTTGCTGTAAAATAAAGTACCTCCCCTTGAATTAATTTATACTCAGTATAAAGAGTAAGCTTCCAAGAGCCTGTTAAAGCATTGGAGATGGCCCTTGTTTCCATCGTTAAGAGTCCCACAAGTACACCAAGATAAAGAACTATTTGTAGATAGCCTCTATGTCAATATATGTAGAGGGCCTTGGTTGGTCCCATGCAAGTCCCTAGTTGTTGGTTCAGACTCTTTGGGTTCCTCAACTGACAAAGGTCTGATCTCCAAAATATATAAAGAACTCAAGAAACTAGACCGTAAAAGGCTAATCAACCCAATTATAAAATGGGGCACTGAGTTGAACAGAGATCTCTCAACAGAAGAAGTTCAAATGGCCAAAAGACACCTAAGGTCATGCTCAACTTCCTTAGCGATCAGGGAAATGCAAATCAAGACAACTTTAAGATATCATCTTACACCTGTCAGAATGGCAAAAATAAAAAACACCAATGATAACCTTTGCTGGAGAGGTTGTGGAGAAAGGGGTACACTCATCCATTGCTGGTGGGAATGCAAACTTGTGCAACCACTCTGGAAAGCAGTGTGGAGGTTTCTCAGGAAATTTGGGATCAACCTACCCATGGACCCAGCAATACCACTCTTGGGAATATACCCAAGAGAGGCCTTATCACACAACAAACGTATATGCTCTACTATGTTTATAGCAGCATTGTTTGTAATAGCCAGAACCTGGAAACAACCTAGATGCCCTTCAATTGAAGAATGGATGAAAAAAGTATGGAATATATACATATTAGAGTACTACTCAGCAGTAAAAAACAAGGACTTCTTGAAGTTTGCAGGCAAATGGATGGAAATAGAAAACACCATCCTGAGTGAGGTAAGCCAGACCCAAAAAGAGGAACATGGAATGTTCTCACTCATATTTGGTTTCTAGCCATAAATAAAGGACATTGAACCTATAAGTTGGGTTCTTAGAGAAGCTAAATAAGAAGGAGAACCCAAAGAAAATCCTGAATATTTCTCCTGAATATTAAACTTCATCAGGCGATGAAAGGAGACAGAGACAGAGAACCACATTGGAGCACCGGACTGAAATCTCAAGGTCCAAATCAGGAGCAGAAGGAGAGAGAGCACAAGCAAGGAACTTAGGACTGGGAGGGGTGCACCCATACACTGAGACAATGGGGATCGGGAACTCACCAAGGCCAGCTGGTCTGGGTCTGAAAAAGCCTGGGTCAAAACTGGTCTCGCTGAACATAGCGGACAAGGAGGACTACTGAGACCTCAAGAACAATGGCAACGGGTTTTTGATTCTACTGGACCTAGTGGTTTTGTGGGAGCCTAGGCAGTTTCGTGGATGCTCACCTTACTAGACCTGGATGGAGGTGGGTGGTCCTTGGACTTCCCACAGGGCAGAGAACCCTGATTGCTTTTTGGGCTGACGAGGGAGGGGGGCTTGGTTGGGGGAGGGGGAGGGAAAGGGGAGGCGGCGGGGAGGAAGAAACAGAAATGTTTAATAAATAAATAAATAAATTAAAAAAAAAAAGAATTTTCTGTGGCTTTTTTTTTTTTTTTGTGATGACTTTGACCCCTATGGCTCCTATAATCCTTCCTTCTTCTCTTCATCAGGATTCTCTGAGCTTGACCTTAAGTTCAGCTGTGGCTGTCTGCATCTGATTTCATTAGTTACTGGATGAAGGTTCTCTGATGACAATTTGGGTAGTCACCAATCTTATCACAGGAAATAACCAGAACAGGCTACATATTCACTATTGTTAGAGTCTTAGCAGCAACAATCCCTGAAGATTCATGGGAGTTGCCCTTGCATCAGGTTTCTACCTGACCCTGAATTGCTCTGACTTTCCAGTCATCTCTTTCAGTACTCTTCCGTCCATTAAACCCTCCCCACATGATTCCTCAACCCAAACTGAACAACCTCCTGCTTGCCCACCCAGAAGATGCCTTCTTTTTCCTCTTTCCAGCGAGACCATGAATCCCCCCCTTGGGCTTGCCTGTTACATAACCTCTCTGGGTCTGTGGGTTGTAGTACAGTTACCCTTTAATTTACAGCTAATCATGTTTGTCTGTCTGAGTCTGGGTTACCTCACTCAGGATGATGCTTTCCTAGTTCCATCTGTTTGCCCTCACCGTTAACAGCTGAGTAATTCTCCATTGTGTACATTTACCTTATTTTCTTTATCCATTCTTTTGTTGAGGGTATCTAGGTTGTTTCCAGGTTCTAGTTACTATGAATAAAGCTGCTATGAACATAGTTGAGCAAGAGTCCTTGTCTCATGGTTGAGAATCTTTTGGGTGTATGCCCAAGAGTGGTATAGCTGGGTCTTGAGGTAAATTCCCAATTTTCTGAGAAAGTACTTTATTTATTCCCAAAGTGATTGTACAAGTTTGCACTCCGATCAACAGTGGATGTGTATTCCCCTTGCTCCATATCCTTTTCATCATAAACTGTCATTTGTGATTTTGGTCTTAGACAGGCTGACAGTTATAAAATGGCAGCTCAAAGTTTTGTCACTTGACTGTTCTCTCTGTCTTTCTCCAAAGCACAATTCTCACTTAATATATATTCTATTGATATTTGATCTAAAGACGTTTATTATTAGTTACTCAGCAACAATATACTAGAATATATAGCTAGAAAATACTACTATATTTTTTATGAAAGTTATATAATATGATCAGCATTATGTTTATACATATAAGTCCTTATCATTGCATAATAAGTATTAGAAACATTTTAATTTTCTTGTTTTTGCTAAAAGAATCACTGCTCTTTGTACATTAGAGTGATTCAAACAGTGAATGTGAAATTTACTGAACAGAGCATATATTCTCAACTGTGTTTATATAATAGTTTATATAGGATAGTCACAACAAAAATAATTTAAACCTATGCAGACACTGTTATAACTAATAATAATAATCTATGTTTTGTGGACAAAACACATGGTAGAATTATGACCTACTAAACCTCTTGATGACAGATACAGTTATGTTCAGTCTTTCATTCAGACATAGGAATAAAAATAAAATATAATTTTTATGGTGTCATAAAATATATAGAATATATCTTAAATATATTCTATAATTTTTCATTATCTCTCCTCTTGATGATACATTATAGTCTATTTAGTAAGAACCTTTATCTACCATCTTCAATTATACTCAATTCAAAATAATGATGAATTTGTATGCTGAATAAGAAATAGAAATTCTTATTTTAAGCAATTAATGCATGTATGTTTCCAACACCGAGTAAACTAATTTGTAAAGAATAATATAGCTTTTGATTACACATCTTTAAATGGACACTAATAATAGGTTGCTTGCACTTCTAACTGTGATATGACTTACATAATTCAGCTCATTAACTCTAATAGTAGAGGATGAGCTACTTATCCATAAACAAACAAGGAACACAGACAATTTGAGAAAAGTGAGTTAGCACACCCAATTCCACATATTTATTGATGTGGGAAGTCAAAGATTCTCTGAGATGCTGCTCAAGTATTTAACTACTGGGAAGAACTGGGTTCTATTAAATTTATTTATTAATTCATTCTAAAATTTCAATACATTTTGCCTTTAATAATTCTGGACTCAGGCAATTTTGATGGAAATGTCTATTCATCTCTTGTCATATAAATTGTATCTGTGCATGGATGATTTTTCCTTCCTGAGTCTTTATTTTCTCACATTTTAGTATGGAGAGACAAAAAGTATGTATGTCATGGACCTATTAGGAAGGGGAAAAGAATTTGGTGTGATATTCAGTATACTTATATATTATTCTTTCCACTTATTCATGATACTGAGATAAAATTCCATTAAATCAAATGAGTCATAGTTCTTATTCATTTTTATTGATTTTTACTGAGCTCTACATTTTTCTCTGCCCCTCCCTGCTTCTCCCCTCCCCCCTTAAACTCTCCCTCAAGGATCTTAAAGTCCTTATTCTTAAAGAGAGGACAAATTATAAACCAATAATTGTTAACTAACATAACATTATCTGAGGCTGATCAAAAGAAACAAAATGCTAAAGTATTCTTCTCTTTGTATGCATTGCGTGGCATAGCCTTCTCAGCTTCTGTCAGGGTTGAAAGCGTGTTGACTTGTTGCCTGAGCCAGTGATGAGTTATCCCAGAACAGGATGCGAGGGTGGTGTGACATAATCAGAAGACCTCTCTTAGATCAAGTCCATGGAAATAAGGGAGGTACTCAGAGAGTCCTCGGGTATGACATCAGAACTAGAACACAACACTGAGTTCATACAGAAAAATTTTTAGAGCCCCTACCAAAATGATGCTCCTGTAGCAGAGGAGAGAGCTTCAGAAGTTATCAAGAAAATAAAGTTGGTATTTATTCTCAATCAGTTGACTGATTTGATATCTTCGAGAGGACGAAACAAGAAGTGGAGAATTCATATTTTCTGCTAAATGTCTACCATCCTACATCACACAAAAATACAAATGACAATCTATGTTAATAATTTCTGTAGTGATGGGGATGCCAGTGATATGGGTTGTAAAGCAGTCAGGTCATAACAGGGTGATGTTCCTCACTGTATAATGCTAGTCTCCTGTAAAGACAGTCTGCGATTTCCTGAGCACTGCACACAGGAAGGTAAGAAAGAAGGTTACAACATACACTGTTTTAAAAGGCCTATTGTTTGATGCAGGATAAATGAAAGAAGATAATTAAGAGTAAATAACTCCTCAATGAATAAATATTTAACAGGCATGTATTCTGTATACTTCCAGGTGTTGCAAAGTAAGAATCCAAGATTAGATATGGATTCTTGTAGAGCTCAAGTTCTATTGGGAAAAGAAGATAACACAGTGAAATACATAAAACAGACCCCAGGAATGATTTGTATTGTTGGTGGTGTTACAAATTGAAGTATTGGATAACACAGGGACAAGTGGACGATGTGTAAATCTGCTATCAAATATGACTATCTAAGTGGAGAACTGGAAAGGGAGGACCATGAACATGTGAGAAGACATGGCAGAAGAGTCTTTGGGTACAGGTCTGGGTCTGATGTTGATATTGAAAGGAGAGTAAACTCAGACCATTTCAAGAAATGAGCCCTTCAAAGGGTGGAAGAAGAGGGTCTTGGAGGAAGTTGAAAGAGATATATGCTTTGCCTGGGGGACAAGTTTTAGCTTTACAGTTTATTCTTAGGATTAGAGGTCTAGTAAAACAGATTGGAACCTAGCCTAAGAGAAAGTAAAATCAGAGAAACCTTTTAAGTAGAAACTAGTAAATTCTACCCTTTAGGTCAAGACTGATAAATTTTTGTTAGTTTTTTTTTAAAAACACTTATTTAAGTATAAAATTTGTATACCATATAGTGTTCTATTTTATAGTGTACTTATCAGCACTTTTTAGTATATTAACCAGTTTATTAAACCATCACAATGATCAAATTTTAGAGAAATGTCATCATCTATGAAGAGAGCCCTTTGGCTCTCTGGCTCTTTCTTCTTTTTGTCATTCAATTTTCCCCCAAAATGAAGACATAACCATATGGGTGCACACACACACACACACACACACACACACACAACCACACACACACTCACACCCACAGTGTCTGAGCAAATTCTAGTCTATGTCGTATATATGTCTTATATCCATAATTCATCTGCTTTGGTCATCTTTGAACAATACAATCAGTCATGTGGCAAATTTCGAAGACATTTTGGTTTACAAATGAAGTGCCTGCTGACAAGCTAATGGGTTGAAGACTTAGTCCAAACACTCTAAGAGTCAGAGTAGTGGGAGGGAGGGAAATAATTGGATGAAGAGGGTTCTGACTTCATCAGTGGAACAATCCATCTATTGATAGATTTATAACTACATTGCACTATTGGGATGTAGTGGAAATTCTAAGTGGAAGGACTTAGTTGGAAGAAGTAGGTCTTTTGAGAAGATATGTTTTATTTTTATCCTGTCCGTCTCTCATACTCCTGTCTGTCTCAGGATGAGTTCTTGGGCTTCAGTATGTCTTTCTGTCATAATCCATTGTGTTATGAAGTATTAGAAACAATGTAGCCAACTGACCATAATTTAAAACGGCTGAAACCATAGATGAGAATAAATAACTTCTCCTGAAAAGATATTTATACATATTTTCATGGTGGTCAATAGCTGACTGAAAAAGAGGTAAAATGAAAATCCAGGATGAAAAGAACAGCATATTTAGAAACTGGGATTTTGGTCAACATTAAGAAGAAAGGAACTGTAAGGCAATTGGAAATATATGAGATATATTCACATATAATATATACCATGTTTCAGTTAAGTTCTTTCACAAAACTGAAAAGATTATATATTGTAGATTTCAAATATATGGTTTTTGGAAACATATCCAGTGGGGAAAAAATGATTGAAAGAAGTTAGTAGTAGGAAAAATTAGTAGGTGCAACACTAAGATCTTTTAAAAAGTAAAAGTGTAATGTCAGAAACCATAATAGTGAAGGTGCGAAAATGTTCAATATATGACCACTGAACCTTAAACTATGGAGTCTAGATATCATTGGTCTATTTTGTCCAAAGGAGGGCATTAGTTTCATGACAAACATATATTCTTATGTGAGACAACAATAAAGAAAGGGACTAATTATCAATATTGTCAAGACTATTGTAAAATCTTTTTACTTTTCACTCAGTTTAAGAATCTAAAAAAACGAAATAATGAAAACAATAAAACAATCAGAACAAAATCCCTTGCATGCAGTGTGCTGGATTAGGAAGAGAGAAAAAAAAGTGAATATCTGAGTTTAATGCTTAAGCAATTAGGCTAATTAATATTTAGTTTTTACTGTATCAATGAAATATAGGGAGGTCTCGTCTCACTTTAATTCTTGTTGGTGTATAGGAATGCATGGCAACAATCAAGTTTGTTATATTACATGTTTAGTAGAAGGTGTGGTTTTCACATGCAAGGAGAATTTTACATAGGCTCAGAATTCACGCATTTCTGAAATCGAGGAGGAAAGTAATAGGACACAGAGGTTTCAAGCTGGGCCAAGCTAGTCTGTGTCTTCTCAGATCCACTCATCCCCTTTGCCTGTTCTGCTCTGCATCACGGGTATTCCACTCAGGGATTAGATTTATGTGAGTCTCTCTTAGTGTCCTCATTGTTGTCTAAATTCTCTGGGATTATGGTTTGTAGGCTGACTTTCTTTGCTTTATGTTTAAAAACCACCTATGAATGAGTACAGGTGATAATAGTCTTTCTGTGTCTGGGTTACCACACTCAAAATGATGTTTCTAACTCCATCCTTTTTTTTTTTCTGAAAAATTTAAGATGTTGTTATTTTTTTCTGCTGTGTAGTACTCCATTGTGTAAATGTACCACATTTTCCTTATCCATTCTTCGGCCGACGACCATTTAGGTTGTTTCCAGGTTCTGGCTATGACAAACAAAGCTGCTATGAACATAGTTGAGCACAAGTCCTTGTGGCACGATTGAGCATCCTTTGTATATATACCCAAAAGTGGTATTACTGGGTCTTGAGGAAGGTTGTTTCCTGATTTTCTGAGAAGTTGCCACACTGACCATCTAATCATAGAGTTTAACTAAAATTCCTTCTTAAATCTTAGGGAGATTATTATTTTTTTTCTTGAGTAGATCCTAGCTTATAGATGTCATCAATGTGTGCTCAATGGTGTGTGTGTGTGTGTGTGTGTGTGTGTGCGCGTGTGTGTGTGTATGTGTGTACTTAAAGCTATAGGAAAGAAAAAAATAAAACAACAGTTGTGTTTTTTTTTAAAATAGCACTCATAAGGTAGAACATTTGTCCTTTTTTATTATAAATTTCCAAGCATTTAACAGCACTTAAGTTTCACAAAGATTCAATAAAAGTTTTAAAGCAACAAATCCATAAAATAATTAGGTGATTTCTGGAACCACTGTTAACATTTTATTTTATTTGAAGTTATTTTTAAGCTCAAATGATTTTTTTTTACTTCTTAAAAGTAGATTTTTTTATTTTTTATTTATTTATTTTTTTTAATTTATTTATTTATTAAAGATTTCTGTCTCTTCCCCACCACCGCCTCCCCTTTCCCTCCCCCTCCCCCAATCAAGTCCCCCTCCCTCGTCAGCCCAAAGAGCAATCAGGGTTCCCTGCCCTGTGGGAAGTCCAAGGACCACCCACCTCCATCCAGGTCTAGTAAGGTGAGCATCCACGAAACTGCCTAGGCTCCCACGAAACCAATAGGTACAGTAGGATCAAAAACCCATTGCCCATGTTCTTGAGGTCTCAGTAGTCCTCATTGTCCGCTATATTCACCGAGACCGGTTTTAACCCAGGCTTTTTCAGACCCAGGCCAGCTGGCCTTGGTGAGTTCCCGATAGAACATCCCCCTTGTCTCAGTGTATGGGTGCACCCCTGGCGGTCCTGAGTTCCTTGCTTGTGCTCTCTCTCCTTCTGCTCCTGATTTGGACCTTGAGATTTCAGTCCGGTGCTCCATTGTGGGTCTCTGTCTCTGTCTCCTTTCATCGCCTGATGAAGGTTAATATTCAGGAGGAAGCCTATATGATTTTCTTTGGGTTCTCCTTCTTATTTAGCTTCTCTAAGAACCCGAATTATGGGCTCAATGTCCTTTATTTATGGCTAGAAACCAAATATGAGTGAGAGCATCCCATGTTCCTCTTTTTGGGTCTGGCTTACCTCACTCAGGATGGTGTTTTCTATTTCCATCCATTTGCCTGCAAACTTCAAGAAGTCCTTGTTTTTACTGCTGAGTAGTACTCTAATATGTATATATTCCATACTTTCTTCATCCATTCTTCAATTGAAGGGCATCTAGGTTGTTTCCAGGTTCTGGCTATTACAAACAATGCTGCTATAAACATAGTGGAGCATATACTTTTGTTGTGTGATAAGGCCTCTCTTGGGTATATTCCCAAGAGTGGTATTGCTGGGTCCATGGGTAGTGAAAATAAAGAGACAACATACTCAAACCTATGGGACACGATGAAAGCAGTGCTAAGAGGAAAGTTTAAAAGTAGATTTTTAAATGCTAAAAGTTGGAAATATGCTATTTGTTTGTTTTCTTTCTGTACTTTAATCAATACCACTGTTTCTCATTAATCTTTCAGAGACAAATTTAATAAAAAAAGATTAAGTTGGACTCAAATGGAAAGAAATACAAATAATGATTCTAATTTCAAATACAACATTCACCATATAGGTTTACAAAAATCAAAGTTTGAGGGGAGAAGGATTTTTGTTTAACGCTCTTTGATATTTTAAGTAGCAATCCAGAAGACACAAATTGAGTTTCTTTCTACACTTTACCATTCATTTTTAAAGTTTATTTATTTATTTACTTACTTACTAATTTCTGAGATGGGGTCTCATTTACCCAAACTGGATTTGATTCACTAAGTAACAGAGGATGATCTTGAACTCTAAATCTGTCTGCCTTTACCTACTTAGTATTAGTATTGCAAATGTGTGCCATCATATCTGGTATGTGCAAAGCTAGGGTATTGTACATGCTCTGCAAAACCCTGCCAATTGAGGTATATTTTCAACCCTTAAGTTTAATCTATTTTCAATAAATGGAATTATCTCTCTAGAGATACTTTATTTTTTTAAAAAAAATGCCATGGTGAAGATTGCACATGCAAAGACTGTACTTTATTGCTGAGCAAACTTTCTCTATCCCTCAAAGACACATGTGACATATCTGGGGTACAATGGGAGGAAAAGAAGTGAGAAAGAATGTTTATCTGAAGGGAGTGAGTTGGCAGGATAACTATTGGGAAAGAAATTTAAATAATCATTTAATTGATAAACTTAAACCAGGACACATGTGTGTGTGATATACATGATGTGTGATATAAGATATATTAATGATATAAAGCTCCCTAGTGGTGCTCAGCCTAGCTATAAATTCTTGTTTTCAAAACATCCTCTGTCCCAGCACTAAGAATTCCTGAAGCTTCAGGTATGCAGCATGGTATTCAGTTTGCACTCAGATATTTTTAAATTGCAAATTTATTTCTCATCTTTTGCAGAGTCTGGTTCCTGAAAAGTGATAGTAACTTAGCAACTTTTCCTTTTATATTCACATTTTATGAAAATACTGAAATATTTCAATTCTATCCAGTGGTTTATATTCACACTGGTACTATGTCATTTCTAACCCCTGTTGTTTCTATCACAGAATGGGTGTTCATTTTCTTCCAAAGACAAATTTAAAGGGACATTGATCAACATTTTCCTGCAACTAGACTCTTCCTAGAAAGTATAATTCATGGAAAAATCATAACAAAACTGTGAAAGATTACTGGCAAGAAAACCTGACATTTTGATGTCCAAAGAGAGTTAAATAAAGATGATACTATTTTAATTTCTTCCGTAATGTATGTCTCTCAACGGGAATGTTTAATATAAAATTATAATATAAAAGTTCCTTCCTGGTAATTATTTTTATTATAAATAAAAATTATTTTTATTGTCAATATCTCTGGCATGAAAGAAAGCATAAAATTCAGTTATGCATTTCAGGAAAATTTAAGTTTTAATTATAGGATATGGTAAAGTAAAATTTAAATGTTTGAGATTCGGATATATTAATGGGAGAAAGGATTTTGTTACATTGGAGTTGTGATACAGTCCATTGGGAAGCATCCATCCAGCTTGAAAAGACAGATCTAGCTTATCAGATGCCAAGGACAATTCTCCTCTTTGTGAACCTGATGCAGCTTTCCTAATGAATGGAATGCTACCCTTACTCCACATCCACAGGAATAATATGGTGCCTCCTATGTTATGATCGAACCTTCCTTGTCAGGGCTAGGAAAAATGGCCCAACTAGGAAACTTCTTGCTGTGCAAGACAGAGGACCTTAGTACAGATCTGAAGAACTCACATAAAAAGGTGGGTGTGAGGGGATAAAGAGATGACTCAATGTCTAAGAGCACTCTTCCAGAGGACCTACATGCACATGTTGACTAACCAGAGCCATCTGCACAGCTCCCTCTTCTGATTTCTGACCACATGGTACACTCACATGCTCAAACAAAACACTCATATACATAAAATAAAATTAATCAATTAAAGAAAAGTGTGTTTTGCTGTACTTCCTTAATTATAGTTCTGGGGAGGAGTAGACAGGAGGATTCTAGAGATTCACTATTCAGCCAATGTGGCAGAATTGGTTTACTCCAGTTTCAGAGAATGGCCTTCTCTCAAAAAAACAAAGAAAACAAAACAAAAGAAAAAAAAAAACAGGTAGAAAATGACAGAAGCAATGCAATACCCCCAATGCAAGTCTTTGTATCTACACACACATGTGAATATGTACAAACAAAAACACACATACAGCACCACTTTTCTCTAAGATAAGGAATAGATAGACCTGGTTTAAGAAAACTCTGATCACATCAGGGCTTCGTGATGCCTTACTGGTAAAACTACTGTTTTTGTAGAGGAACTGTTGTATGGAAGAACGTGGGGACCCTTTGTTCCGTCCTGCCTGGGTAGCTTACACCCGAAATAATTACATAGAAATTGTATTAATTAAATTACTGCCTGGCCCCTTAGCTCTAGCCTCTTATTGGCTAACTCTCACATCTTGATTAACCCATTTCTATTAAATCTGTGTATCACCTCGTGACTGTGGCTTACCGGGAGAGATTCAGCATGTCTGATCTGGCAGCTGGCTCCATGGTGGGTCTCTTCCTCCTGGAATTCTGTTCTGTCTACTCCATCAACCTAAGGGCTGCCCTATCAAAAGGCCAAGGCAGCTTCTTTATTCAGTCATTGAAAGTTACACATCCTACACCAAGGAACTACTAAATACATGTTTACAAGACCTTTGTTTGATGGAACAGGTCATTTTCTGTACCCTTGGTTGTCTCTCAATAAGACCAGGATATCTTCAAATTTATAATAATCCTCCCATCCTCAGATTTCCTAGTTGTGGGATGAGACCACACCTGAAAAACGCTCATTATTTTTTGTGTGCTATTCTATAAATTTTAATAGTCATTTGAAAGACAGTGTACAATCTGAAAACATTATTAAAGATTTCTTTCATTTAAAATATATATTGTAAAGCTAAGAGTTAAAAATGGATTGTTGATGGAATAGATAAACCTCAGCTTAAAAGAAAGAACCATCAAAAGTGAGAACTTACCCTGGGTAGTAGTGGTGCATGCCTTTAACCCCAGCACTTGGAAGAGAGAGGCAGGTGGATCTCTGTGAGTTCTAGACCAGCCTGGTCTACAGAGCTAGTTCCAGGACAAGCTCCAAATAAAACTACAGAGAGAAACCCTGTCAAGAAACAAAACAAAACAAAACAAAACAAAAGAACAACAACAAAAAAGTGAGCACTTAGGACACTTCAAGCTCTTAAAGTTTATAGAAAATTATGGTACTCAACTAATGAGATTGTTTTGTGAGCAGGTATTTGTTAAAGAAGAATCTCTAGCCAGTCAGCAGAGATCACTTTATTAGCACTTTGTATTGATTGTGACATAACTTATTTTCCAGATCTTTGCTCAGTTTCTGAAAGTCTGTCAATCTCCTTCTCAGACTTGAGACATTACTTCTACATGATTTACAACTTTTCGATGTGTATATATATAGAACATTCTCATGGTGATATGAAAGACAATCATAACAAGTGACCATAAAATGCAGTTTTCACTTCACATGGTTTTCAGAAGTGGTCCCTTATTTATAGATGAGGTGCTAAAATGACATTTATCTGTGGGAGCAATGGCAAATGTTTATGAACTGTGGTTGGGGATTAGGCTAGTTTAATAAATTAGTGGCTGTAGATTCTCATTCAACAATCCTGACTTCACTAATAACAAATCATTAGTTAGGTTTCCAGTACCAGATATGGTAATCCTCTTCTTGTTCAGGTCTTACATTCAGTTGTGGAGTTAAATCCAAAAACATTGTTGGGTTATCTCCAAGATATGAGTACTGTTACTGAAACCTCAGGGGTACTGTGATATGCTGCTCACTGATATGATTAATCTACGTCATTGCTGGGTAGAACTGCCGGTTCCCCCCTCACATGGACTGGCATAGAGCCTTAGAGTACATGAAAGTTAGGGAAGGGAGTTGGACTTCAAATGACATTTACAAAATTTATACAGAGTGGTTTTACTCTTTTCTTTTACTTTGATAAGATCAAAAAGACACATAATGAAATTAACAAAATGATTATTTTGCCGTACCCTAAGTACACATTAATCCAGGCACACAGCGCATCTTATTCTACACATGTGAATAGTGTTGTAGGGAGGCAATTTTTGTATGAATCTGCTTAGCAATCTCTGCAGAGACAACTATCGATATTGAAAACATATAAGAAGTAAGTTTTTTACTTATTTATAATCAAAGGTAGAACAGGAGAACACAACAAATGTTGATGTATACTTACAAATAAATGTGTATATTTACAAATATATATGTGTGTGTATGTAGTCTCAAAGTTAAATGTGTGATAAATTGTGATAAATGATGTCTCTTTATTTTGAATGCAGTTTCTATATTGGAAAAGATTTAATCAGCATTAATTTGCATAAGGCTAAGAGTATACTTGTAATGCGATCTATTTCAGCTAATCAGGTCAGTGAGTAAAGGTGATTGCCCCCATGTCCAACAACCTGAGCTACATCCTCCATACTTACGTGGTGTAAGGAAAGAACTGACAGCTCTAAATTGTCCTAGAACCTACAGACATAAGCCGTTGCAAGCTCCCCCCATAGGTCTTATAAATGTATGTTTGTATATATAATTATTATACATAAATATATACACTATTGTACATATTACATTATATGCCACTATCTATGCATACTATACAATATTATACAAATTACACACACATATACATGATGCAATATATATAATAGTTGAAATAAGTCCCTTTTGGAAGGTCTTTACCAGGTTCCAGAGCTTTCATTTTTATAAATTTTATTATTTCCCAAGTAGCATATGTGAATAGAATAAAATATTTAAACCTTTGGAAAACCATATTTTCCTCTAAAGAAGACTTTGGGATGCAGTACATTTGTGAGGTTGATCTGGAAAGTAATTGGCCTTGGACTAATTCCAAATGGTAAAATACAGAACAGATTGGCTCTTTATTCATATTGCAAAAAAAGGAACCTTTTTTAGGGCAACTCTATAGATAGTGTAGAATGCATGTACACATCATCCTTTTGCTTTCTGTAGTGGCACTTTACTATTTCCTGTCGGCAGATTCCAGAAAAGTGCAAAACAAACTCTTTGATATTTTTTATATAAACTTCTGCAAAGCTCTTATCTTTGATACCCCATTCACACATTGTCAGGCCAGTTGACCCCTGTGTTTGGTAGATTAATGGCACAGCATCAAGCAGATCTCAAACAAACGTGGCACTTCCAAATCCACAGCACCAAACTGCAAATTGGAAATGCACCCTGGCTCGACTGTCAACAAAGGGGACCCGGGGTGTGTGATTCCACTCGTGGTTCCTTCGTCTTAAGCCGTTATCCGACAGCTGAGATCAGACAACGGCGTCAGAGCGAGTGCTCGATTCTTAGCATGTCAGATGTGCCTTATTAAAGCCAGTGGGCACAAGGGGAGAGACGAGGAAAGGAGCGGCCGCCTTTGTTTATTTGTAAGAAAAGACATCTAAGGAGAATCATAGCTGACTCCCTATGACGAAGGCCTGGTTTTCTTCTGTTCATTAGAGGACGGGGTTGGAGGGATTTTATGCTACATAATGAGAATGATTGGGAACTTGTTTTCGCTGCTTACTCCTTCTTATCAATTTTCCCTCACAACTCATTTCCATCCGGTTAAATTTGTGATTGTTTCTAAAAGAATGGGTTTGATTAACTGAGACCGCTTTGAATCCCTGCCCCATCCCCAAAGTGTTCTGCAGAGTGAGGAAGAACAACGAAATTTGTTTCTTCTTCTAAGTGTGAAGCTAAAAGTAAAACTCAATGAGAAAACTTGCTGTATATTTTAAACACAGAAGGATGCAAAAAAAAAAAAAAAAGAAGTTTCAGAGGAAATGTATGAGAATCTGAAAATATATCAATCATATTTTTGGGCTTGAGAAAATGCCTGTATGGGATTCAGAATGTATGCATACACCACACATTTATGCTATTATCACAGACAAATACGTTGAACTACTGACCATAAAGTACAATAAAATTTAAACAATGTGAAATTTATTAAAAATGATATCTTGGGATGTCATTTATATAGAAGAAAATACAAATACAGGAGAAAAATCTTTTATACAGAATTTTTTATACAATCCTTTATACAAGAGAAAACATAAATACAGGAGAAAAAAACAAAATTCTATCCCCAATTTTGAAATATTTGTAAATAGAAAACATATTTTATAACCCCTCTAATACTTTATGTTTTTTAAATCTTTCTTTACAGATTTTTAAAGATTTTTGCAAAAAATTAATTTCAAGGTAGTGAGATTATTTATTAGTACAATTATATACATAGTACTTAAAATTATAAACCTACCTGCCGAAATTACTATCTAAGGTAGCATGTTGTACTTCAAATTTCTCTTTCATTATTTTATCATAACATAACAAAAAATGTATAGAAAATAAAAAGGCCTATGAAACCAATTCTCATCATTATCATAGGCCGTTGGCTTATTTGCATAAATCTTGAATGATCGAAAGTTCAATATTGAAATATTTATTTTAAATATGTATGGCATGACTGATATGGTACTTTGAGAAGAATAGCTGAATAGATCCCTGACATCATCGAATTTCTTATTTCCAATATTTCTGGTGATCAGAAGAAATACTGTCTTTTGATATTTCTGCCACATTGTCAAAAGATGATTGCTTCAGAATGGAGAGATGGTCCAGTGGTTAAAAGTACTTGCAATTCTTGGAGGCCTGAATTAAGTTCCTGGCAGCCATAAAGCTCAAAACTGCCTGTAATTCTAGCTCCAGGAGATCTGAAAACCATCTTCTATCCCCCATGGGCATGAGCATATGTGTGGCAGACCCCCTACACACACATGCACAGCACAAACAGTAAATACTGAGAAAAGAGAGTTATTTCAGCTCTTAACTGTCACATCTAGCTTGGTAGCTGAGTGAAGGAGCCACAGCACACTTTTGATAATCTGTCTGCATTGTCTTCTCATAACTCATAAGCCAGAGATTCAAGGCATGGTACTTTTGACAGAAAGAAATCAAGTAACAAAAACATCTGGCACATTGCTCTCTCTGCGGAAGATATTGAGTGGTGACATGGTGGGGCCAAGAAAGTACTTGCTATGAAAGAGTGAGGGCCTGAGTGTGAATCTCCAGAACTCACAAAAAGCTGGCAATAAATAGCATGTTTGCCACCAGTTCTCCATCATGGAATTGATAGGCAAAGACAGGAGAATCCCTCAGTGTAAAAAGAACAAATGGATATTACCCCAAATAAGGTAGACTATGAGGACTGGTACCTTAGATGGTCCTTTAAACTCCGAAACACAAGCATCAAGAGTATGCCTATATCTATTCACACACAAGCCCGTGCCTTTGGACCCACCCACATACCCTCACCAGCACATCCATATACATAAAACACAAAGCAGTAAAAGAGAAACAGAAAGTGAGGGGAGCTGCTTGAAGCCTAGAATCATATGCTAAAGCATAAGTTGCACAGATATGTTTTAAAACGGACTCTCTGTACATGGCTGACAATGAGTGCTGACTGAGAAGCCAAGGACAATGGCACTGGATTTTGATTCTACTGCATGTACTGGCTTTGTGGGGGCCTAGTCTGTTTGGATTTTCACCTTCCTAGACCTGGATGGAGGGGGGAGGTCCTTGGACTTACCACAGGGCAGGCAACCCTGACTACTCTTTGGACTGGAGAGGAAGGGGGAGAGGGTGGGGTGAAGGGGAGGGGGGAAGGGGAAGGAAATAGGAGGAGGGGAGGAGGTGAAAATTTGTAATAATAATAATAAAATAAAAAAATAAAAATAAATAAAATGATCCTTTTGGTCATCAGTAATCATCTTCTTCCAGGTACAGTGGCATCTACCTCTAATCTCAAAACTCAAGAGGTCTTGGCAGGGAAATTGTGAGTTAGTCAATATAACTAGATGCTTTCTTAAAACAAACAAAAATATAACTTCTTTAAATGTAGTCAAAAGGGGATAAAGTAAAATGTACGTTGGGAGACAACCGTGTCAGATACAGCCTCTACTCCCACTGTTAGAAGTCCCACAAGAAAACCAAGCTACACAGCTGTCACATAATATTCCAATGGAAGGGCTGGGACACCAACTCAGCTACATATTAAATCTTCAGTCTGTCCTGACTGTGGGATGTGCTGGGGAAGGATGACACAAAGATTGTAGAAGTGCCCATCCAATGACTGGTTCAGCCAGAGACTCATGCCAAAAGAGTGAACCCACCCCTGACACTCCCTGGAATGCCAGGAAGCAGAGACTGGATGACCAGAGACCTATGACAGAACCAAACACAACTGGTGGATAAAATGTCGATGTAATGATGCCTAACAATATTCTGGTATACTTATTGATGCCTATCCCAATAGTCACCAGAGAGTCTTAATCCAGCAACTGGATTTTTGAAAATAATTAAGAGTCTGCAATCTATCTCTTCTGATCTCTGCCTTCTGTGGTCTAGTTTTTTGTAGATATATTTTATATCCTAAATAATGAATAGAGTATCTTCTTTGAATTTTTTTTAGTGATAGTTTGTAATTCCCAGCAAGGCAGAACTTTTTTCACTTCTTCAAACATCTTTTCTAAAGTGTCTGCTGTTGCAAGGAGGAGCCCGCTTGTTTGTCCCGGACACCCAGCTAGCTTAGCCCTAAAATAACCACACAGAAATTGTATTAATTAAATCACTGCTTGGCCCATTAGCTCTAGTTTCTTATTGGCTAATTCTTACATCTTAATTAACCCATTTCTATTAATCTGTATAACGCTATGTGGCAGTGGCTTAATGAGTAAAATTCAGCACATCTATCTCTGGCAGAAGATCCATGGTGCATCTTCCAAACTCTACCTTTCTTCCTCCCAGCATTCAGTCCTGTCTTTGATGTGGGAGTCTTCTGTTTTGTGTTGATTTCATTGGCTAAATAAAGAAACTGCCTTGGCCCTTTAATAGGACAGAAAATTAGGTAGGCGGGGTAGACAAAACAGAATGCTGGGAGAAAGAAGCCCAGTCAAGCAGTCGTCATGATTCTCCCACTCCAGACAGATGCAGGTTAAGATCTTTCCTGGTAAGCCAGCTCGTGGTGCTACACAGAATATTAGAAATGGGTTAGTTCCCAATAGAACATCCCCATTGTCTCAGTGTATGGGTGTACCCCTCGCGGTCCTGAGTTCCTTGCTTGTGCTCTCTCTCCTTCTGCTCCTGATTTGGACCTTGAGATTTCAGTTCGGTGCTTCAATGTGGGTCTCTGTCTCTGTCTCCTTTCATCGCCTGATGAAGTTTAATATTCAGGAGGATGCCTATATGATTTTCTTTGGGTTCTCCTTCTTATTTAGCTTCTCTAAGAACCCGAATTATAGGCTCAATGTCCTTTATTTATGGCTAGAAACCAAATATGAGTGAGAGCATCCCATGTTCCTCTTTTTGGGTCTGGCTTACCTCACTCAGGATGGTGTTTTCTATTTCCATCCATTAGCCTGGGTTAAAACCGGTCTCGCTGAACATAGCGGACAAGGAGGAATACTGAGACCTCAAGAACAAGGGCAATGGGTTTTTGATTCTACTGGACCTATTGGTTTCGTGGGAGCCTAGGCAGTTTGGATGCTCACCTTACTAGACCTGGATGGAGGTGGGTGGTCCTTGGACTTCCCACAGGGCAGGGAACCCTGATTGCTCTTTGGGCTGATGAGGGAGGGGGACTTGATTGGGGGAGGGGGAGGGAAAGGGGAGGCGGTGGTGGGGAAGAGACAGAAATCTTTAATAAATAAATAAATAAATAAATTAAAAAAATAGTACATGTACACAATGAAATTTTGCCCACTTGTATAGAAAAATGAAATTTGAAGGAAACTGGATGGAACTGGAAATACTACACAGAATGACATAAACTGGCCTAGACAGATAAATGCGGCATCTTATCTCTCAAAAACAAAATAGAAATGGGTTAGATCATTATGTAAGAGCTAGCCAATAAGAGGTTAAAACTAATGGGCCAAGCAGTGTTTAAAAGAATACAGTTTCTGTGTAATTATTTCGGGTAAAGCTAGCCGGGTGGTGGGAAGCAGCCCTGCCACTCCCACTACTACATGTCTTCCCTGCCTACCTAAGTTCTACCCTATCAAAATGCCAAGGCAGTTTCTTTATTCATTAACCAATGAAATCAGCACATAAACAGAAGGACCTCCTACACCAGTCTAACTTAGAAATAGCCAGTAAGATACCAGCCATATAGTGGTAAATTATATATTGAAAAAATTTCTTATTTATTGTTTCCAATGACTGACTTACAAAGTATTGGCACAGAGTGGGGCTATTTAACATTCCCTTTGGGAGGATCTTCTATTCATATATTTTGACTAAGAATTATTATAAGTTGGTACCATGAAAACAAATTTTCCCCTTTAATTTTTGGTAAAGGTAGAGTAAAGAAACAGTCTTTTAAATCGATAACTATAATAGGCAATTCTTTAGGTAAAAGAGAAGACAAAGGCATCCCAGGCTATAAAGAGACCATTGGCTGAATTACTTTATGTGTGACTCTTAAATCTGTCAGCATTCTCCACCTTCCAGATTTTTTTTTTTATTAACAAATATGGGAGAATTTCAAGGACTGGTTGATTCTTCAATATGTCCAGTTTTTAGCTGGTCCTGAAACAGCTCTTTTAAAGTCTGTAGCTTTTCTGCTGCCATAGGCCATTGACCAACCCAGACAGGTTCCTTAGTTAACCATTTAAAAGACAAGGCCAGTGTTGCCTCTGAGAGTTTGATAGTTGTTGTTCTGTGTGTTTGTATACCCTGGATGGTCAGTAATTGTTTCTTTATAGTGCCTTATAATATCTTTCACAGAAACATGAGTTGGCTTATGGTTTGTTTCTGAGACTGGAGGAATATTAATCTGGATATTCCATTGTTTCAACAGATCACAACCCCATAGATTCATGTCCTTATTATCCACATATGGCTTCAGCCTTCCTCTCCTTTCTGTTTTTCTAGGCCTATGAATTCAACCCATCTCTTGCTCTACTTTACTTGAGATGGAGTTCCAGTTCCTATGAACTGAATATGTACCTCTTTAAGAATCCAATTTAGATACCAAGATCCTGGAGTAATAATAGTCGCATGGACTTCCCACAGGGCAGGGCAGGGAACCCTGACTGCTCTTAGGGCTGGAGAGGGGGGGAGGGGTACGGGGGATGGGGAGGGAAATAGGAGGCGGAAGCAGGGAGGAGGCAGAAATTTTTAATAAAAAATAAAATAGAATAAAAAAAGAACACTGGCTTTGCAATAAAGTATGCAGTTGTATCTCCTAAAAAAATAATAGTCTCATCTGCACCTGAAACTGCCTGATAATCCTTCAATTATAATGTTATTTATTTATTCTCTCAGCTTTTGTCTTTAATTATTTATAGATGTCTACCCAAATACATGCTTTTCTAGCTTCTAATAGAACTTTTTATTTGTATTACAGAGTGGTATTTTTTTTTTACAACAGACACTGGATTTTCTAATTTTCCTGAGAAGTCATGTCCCCCATAATGACTGGGAATAACTGGACCGTGTTAAACCTAGGGGCCTGTCAGAGACCCCTACAAAAATTTTTCCAATGGTAGCAGGTTGCCTTGTGTTGGGAACAATAACCTCAGCCCATCAGGAAACACTAGGGAACTGATGACTATCTACTAGTGAGCCACAATCATTTGCCCACAGAACAAGTCAAAACAATTAAGTATCTGTTACTATGGTCATATGCAACATCCCTGATTGTTAAACCTAAGATGGTCAGGGCAAAATGTCACTCGGGTAAATGTACTTCAAATATATAGTTTATCTTAAGCATATTGTTATATATGGGCAGCTTGAATTATTTGTTTTTTTATGTGTATGTGTGTATTTGTGTGTGTGCTTGTGTGTATGTGTGTGTGTGTGCGAAGTATGTATTATGACTGAACTTGTTACCTAGGGAAACAGAATAGCTTGTTCAGCACTGAAGATGTGAATTTGAATTATTACTCTGTTGCATTCAGTAAAGTAATTTAAACCCAGTTTGATGTTCATCTCAGGTAAGGAGGACATCTGTGAAATAACACATCTGGGGATTAATGGAAAAGAATTTCAAAGTTACATGTATGTAGCACTGTGATTTTTTTAATGAAAATGTTCCTAAGATCTTTATTTGAGGCAACATGTAAGTGAAATAAATGTAATCTGTTTACATATGTGTGTGATGTATTCACAATTTGTATGAATTTAATGGTGTTAAGGAAGGTATGAGACCTTGGGTTTTTCAAGAAATGTGTTTTTTTTTACAAGTATATCAATTTCCTTTTAAATAAATTTGCAAATAAATTGTAAGTTTAAATAAGTTTAGAAACACTGCCATTGAATCTGGGAAAGTTTTCTAAAGATCAACATACATGTTTCCATTTGTAAGTTGTAATAATACACTTTTCCTAATGGCCTTTTTGGAAAGATACAAAGACTCAATTATGTGCCAAGTATTTCCTATGCTTTGTTGACTCCATGCTTCAGTAAGATCCGCACATATGTATCATCTTTGCCTTATTCCAACCATGAAAAGAGTTTCTAGTGTAAAGCAGGATCTTCAGTCACAACACATTACTTAGAAAAAGGGCAGGCAATCAAATGATTTTAGAAATCATGCAGTTTTCATAAATTTATGAATCAAGCAATATAATACATTGTAGTTAAAAGGTTCGGTAGTTGTCTATCACTACCCTATGCATATCTTTATCTATATCATCTATATCTATACACACATATTTCTTTACTTACATGTATATTGATTTGTCAGTATACATCATGTATGTCTACCTATGTAGTTGTCTATCATCTATCTCCTATCTATCTCCTATCTATCTATCTATCTATCTATCTATCTATCTATCTATCTATCTAGTATCTATCTTATCTATTTATCATCTATCTACCTACCTACCTATCCAACACCTTTCTATCTATTTCTAAACAGCCATAATTCATCTAGCTACCCTGAAGTAGAGCAGATGAGAGAACTGAGAATTTCTTATTTTGTGGGTTTATTTTAATTTTATGTTTATTTTTTTTAAAAAAGAAAACAAGTTATCTTTTTTCGTTATACACACAAATCCAAGTTCCCTCTCCCTTTCCTCCTTTCATTTCCCCCACTTACTCCCCACCCCCATAGACTCCTCAGAGAGGGTAAGGCACGTTGCTTTGGGGAAGTTCCAAGGCCCTCACTACTATATCTAGGCTGAGCAATGTATCCATCTAAAGAGAATATGTTTCCAAAGGCCAGTACAACCAGTAGGGACAAATCCTGGGACCCTGCTAGTGTCCCATCAGTCTGCCCCAGCCATCTGTCTGTTAACCACATTCAGAGGGACTAGTTTGGCCCTGTGCTTGTTTCTTTCCAGTCCAGTTGGTGTTATTGAGCTCCTGTTAGCTCATGTAGACTGTTTCAGTGAGTGTACCCATCATGGTCTTGACCTCTTTGCTCATTTTCTCATTTCTACCACTGTTTAACTGAACTTTGGAAACTTGGTCCAGTGCTTTTATGTGGGTCTCTGTCTATGTTTCGGTCAGGTGCTGGATGATGAGGGTTCTTTGGTGATATTTAAGATAATCATCAGTTTGACAACAGGAAAAGGCCACTTCAGGCACCCTCTTCTCTATTGCTTAGGGTCTTATCTGCATTCAAACTTGAATTTCTCTAGAACCAGGTTTCTTGCTAACCCTATAATGATTCATCAATCAAGATATCTCATTCCTTGCTCTCATCTCTGTCCTTCCTCCATCTTGACTATCCTGTTGCCTAAAGTTCTTTTTGCCCCTCCCCTTCTCCGCTCATTTTCCCCTTCTACCCTCACTTCTTCCCCCACCCCTATGTTACCAATTTTGTCAAGTATCTTTTGTATTTCATCTTTCCATGTAGATCTATGTGTATTTTTCTTAGGGTTCACCTTGTTACTTAGCTTCTCTAGGATCATGAACTATAGGCTCAATATCCTTTGTTTATGGCTAGCATCCACTTATGAGTAAGTACATGCCATATTCATCTGGGTTACCTCACTCAGGATGGTGTCTTCTGGTAATATCTATTTGCATGCAAGTTTAAAGATGTCATTGTTTTTCACCACTGAGTAGTACTCTAATGTGTAAATGTGCCACATTTTCTTTATCCGTTTTTTAGTTTAGGGGCATCTAGGTTGTTTCCAGTTCTGACTATTAAAAAATAACGCTGTTATGAACATAATTGTATATATGTCTTTGTAGTATATCTGAGCTTCCTGTGGGTATTTGCCCAATCATGGTATTGAGGATCCTGAGGTAGGTTGATTCCCAGTTTTCTGAGAAACAACCATATTGATTTTCAAAGTGGCTGCATAAGCTTGCATTCC
This sequence comes from Alexandromys fortis, assembly GCF_014885135.2. NCBI lineage: Eukaryota > Metazoa > Chordata > Mammalia > Rodentia > Cricetidae > Alexandromys > Alexandromys fortis. Next base: position 17,049,118 of record NW_026067944.1, on the reverse strand, counting down.
CACCAGCAAAGATGAGTGTATCCCTTACTCTGCATCCTCTCCAGCATAAACTATCATTGGTGTTTTTTATCTTATCCATTCTGACTGGTGTGAGATGGTGTCTCAGAATTGTTTTGATTTGCATTTCCCTGATGACTAGGGATGCTGAACATTTCCTTAAGTGTCTTTCAGCCAGTTGCGTTTCTTCAGTTGAGAATTATCTGTGTAGTTCTGTACCCCATTCTTTAGAATTTTGATGTCTAATTTCTTGAGTTCTTTATATATTTTGGAGATCAGACCTCTGTCTGATGTGGAGTTAGTGGAGATCTTTTCCCATTTTGTAGGCTATTGTTTTGTTCTGTTGACTGTGTGCTTTGCTTCACAGAAGCATCTCTGCTTCAGGAGATCCCATTTATTTATTGTTTCTCTCAGTGTCTATGCTACTTGGGTTATATTTAGGAAGTGATCTCCTGTGCCCATGAGTTGATGGCTACTTCCCACTTTCTCTTCTATCAAGTTTAGTGTAGTTGGATTTATATAGAGGTCTTCAATCTGTTTGTACTTGAGTTTTGAACATGGGGATAGATATTGCTCTATTTTCATTCTTCTACATGGTGACATCCAGTTATGCCAGCACCATTTGTTGAACATGCTTTCTTTTTCTATTGTATAATTTTTAGCTTCTTTGTCAAAATCAAATGTTCATAGGTGTGTGGATTAGTATCCAAGACTTCAATGCCATTTTTTTTTGTAATACAAGAAACTGGTTGTATTCTAATTTTTTAGTTCCAGACAACTCACAAATACACTGCCTCTGTATGCAGATACACTCTGATGACTTCAGCTCAGAAAGCAGCTGACACTCATGACACAGGTGGGGAGGTGGTGACCTCTGAGGTTTCCCTACAGGAACTATTCTGTTAAAGTCACTTAAAAACGAATCGCAGACTACATGGTGTGGGCAGAACGGCAGCTGAGTGCATCCCCTGCCACTATAGTGTAATAAACAGCAAACGGCCAACACTTACATGATGCACACCAAAATGATGACACCCAAAAGCATGTTCCCTTTAAAGGACAGAATTTTCAATAAAATATTATATTTCTTTAATACTCTGCTTCATAATGCTGTAGGGAAGTTAAACGTGACTCTAGTCATCAGCCTCGGGGAGGGGCTGTCAGGAGCCATTTCCCCCCTAACAATCATTACAGAGACCATCACTCTAGGGAGTCTGCAGAGAACCTCACACCCATAATTATGTTCTATTGACAGAATCTGCTCACCCAATTAACTGTTAATCTATTAGCAGAATACACCTCACATTCCAGCTACCCAGGGAACCAGGTGTGGCAACTCGTGACTTCCTGGCCCTATCTGTCTGTCTGAATGTAACCGAGCTACGTGACCGGAA
>NW_026067944.1:17036783-17038462 GCF_014885135.2 Alexandromys fortis | reverse complement strand
AGAGCACATTCAGTTAGAGCCGGAACCAACCCCCCACCACACAGCAAGCTACAACAGCGGTGCTACAGTGCACGCGGCATTGCTGCTGACTCAGACTGTCACACTGGAAACCTGTTCTCCTTTGGAAACGAAAACTATCATTTCTTTGCATAACGTCCTTTCATTTAGTCACTAGTGCTCACTATGACAGCAGAATCCAAGTTTACATTTTCTTCAGGAATGGCCTGTGCTTTCCACTTGAGAACCGTGTGGTGTCAGGAGCCATTTCCCCCCTAACAATCATTACAGAGACCATCACTCTAGGGAGTCTGCAGAGAACCTCACACCCATAATTATGTTCTATTGACAGAATCTGCTCACCCAATTAACTGTTAATCTATTAGCAGAATACACCTCACATTCCAGCTACCCAGGGAACCAGGTGTGGCAACTCGTGACTTCCTGGCCCTATCTGTCTGTCTGAATGTAACCGAGCTACGTGACCGGAACCACGCGGCCTGCGAGATCCTGTACCCTGCCCCTCATCCCTTACCATATATAAACTGTAACCCGTCCCTAATAAACCGAGGCCTTGACAAAGTTGCTTGGCCTCGTTCTTCTGTCTTAGCTCATTCCCTTCCAGGTAGCGCCCCTCCGAGACCCTGGAATAACTTGATTGCGGGTGGGTTACTAACCCCTAGACTGAGTAGCCCACCCAACGCAATCCACAAGGGGCCTTTCCCACTAGCTTTTATTAATAGGAGTCACAATTAGGTCATAAATAAACAGGCAAATTATTAATCCTATGATTTAGGTTTAGGAGGAACACTGGTAAATGAGTTTGATGCGCAGCCAAGTTCTACAGCACCGACAGCAACTGCTCTTTGCTCTCACTTGTGTCCGACCCACCCAGAAAGAGCAGTAGCTGCTAATGATGGGAGACACAATGAACTCTACTCGGGAGCTTCTTTCCAAAAGGGGGAAAGGTTCAGTGAACGGCAGACTAGCACAGATGCCCTGAGGAAGGAATCTGACACCAGGACGACTATGTGCTGTAAAGCGACCCCTGACAACCGACAGGAGCAAAGCCTGCACTGGGCTTGCACTTCTGCCTGCAGTCTGTTTCCCTAAGGATCACGAATCTACAGAACACCTCACAAGTGCATCTGCCTCGGTCCTGGCACAAGAAAAACCTCTCTGTTCTTATGTCAATACCAAGCTGTTTTCATTACTGTAGCTCTGTAATAGAACTTGATGTCAGGAATGGTGACGCCTCCAGAAGTTCCTTTATTGTACAGAATTGTTTTGCCCCTATCATGTTTTTTTTTTATTTTCTATATGAAGATTATTATTTATCTTTCAAGTTCTGTAAAGAATTGTATTGGAATTCAAAGATGGGGATTGCATTGAGTCTATAGATTGCTTTTGGTAGGATTGTCAGTTTTATTATGTTGATCTTACCTATTCAAGAACATGGGAGATCTTTCCATTTTCTGGTATCTTCTTCAATTTCTTTCTGCAAAGACTTAAAGATCTTGTTGAATAGGTCTTTTACTTCTTTGGTTAGTGGTGCCCCAAGAAGTTTTATGTTATTTGTGGCTACAGTGAAAGGTTATGTTTCTCTGATTTCTTTCTCAGTCTCTTTACCACTTGTATATGGGAGGGCTACTGTTTTTTTTTTTTTTTTTTTTTTTTTTTTT
>NW_026067944.1:17010976-17036758 GCF_014885135.2 Alexandromys fortis | reverse complement strand
TTTTTTTTTTTTTTTTTTTTTTTTTTTTTTTGAGTTGATCTTGAATCTGGCAACATTACTGAAGGTATTTATCAGTTGTAGAAGTTCCCTGGTAGAGTTTTTGGGACCACTTATATTTAATATCATATCATCTGCAAATAATGAAAGTTTGACTTCTTCCTTTACAATTTGATTCTCCTTGATCTCCTTTTGTTGTCTTATTGCTATAGCCAGAATAACTTCAATAACTATGTTGAATAGAAATAGAGATAGTGGACAGCCTCATCTTGTTCCTGATTTTAGCGGAATTGCTTTGAGTTTCTCACCATTTAATTTGATGTTGACTGTCAGCTTGCTGTATCTTGCTTTTATTATGTTTAGATATGTTCTTTATTCTTGATCTCTCTAAGACCTTTATTATAAAGGGTGTTGGATTTTGTTAAATACTTTTTCAGTATCTAATGAAATGATCATATGTTTTTCTTGCAGTTTACATACATGATGGATTACATTGATACATTTTCATATCTATCCCTGCATCTCTGGGATGAAGTTAACTTGATCATGGTGGATGAATTTTTTGATGTGTTCTTGGATCCAGCTTGCCAGTGTTCTATTGCGTATTTTTGCATCTATGTTCATGAGTGAGAATGGTGTATAATTCTCTTTCCTGGTTGAGTCTTTGTAGTTTCAGTATCAGTGTATCCAAATTAACAAAATCAGAAATGAAAAGGGGGACATAATAACAGACACTGAGAAAATCCAGAGAATCATTAGATTGTACTACAAAAACCTGTACTCCACAAAACTGGAAAACATAAAAAAAATGGACAATTATCTGGATAGATACCATATACCAAAATTAAATCAAGATCAGGTGAACAATTTACATAGACCTATAAACTGTAAGGAAATAGAAGCTGTCATTAGAGACTTGGTACTATAGGGTGTTGATGATGTTGAGGGACCATGTTAACGTTCTTAAATAGGATCAAATCCATGCTCTGTCACTAGGAGAGGCGTATTGTAGCACATGTATTTTATGTAGCATAACTTGACATTTTAAAGGGAAGGGGATGCTTTTATAGAGTTTCTTGAAATAAAGTGAAAGAATTAAATGCTAAGAAGGACAAAGAAAGTGTTGATTGGTTTGATTAATGCTCCTTGGGAATTCAGAGGAAGTGCCTATGTTCTAGATAAAGAAGGAAGAGCTAATGTTTAGTCCTGCATGCCAGGATAGCAAATTTCAATTAAAAAATGTTTTTATTGTTTAAAATGAACATATACTGTAGTAGAAGGCTGCTTGTCTGCTCCCGGCTGCTCAACTCCAAAATAATCACAGAGTAACTGTATTAATTAAATCATTGCTTGGCCAATCACTATAGCATATTCCTAGCAAACTCTTACATATTAACCCATTTCTATTATTTTATATTTTACCATGAGGCTCATGGTCTACCAGCAAGGTTCCAGCTGGTAGCTTGCATCTTTCCCCTCTGGTGCCTACATGGCATCTCACAACTCCACCTTCTTTCTCCTGGCATTCAGTTTAGTTTTCCCCACTACCTCTGTTCTGTCCTGCACATTCTCAAGACAGTTTCTTTAGTAACCAATGGTATTCACAGCATACAGAGGGGAATCCTACATCAATGTACTAATGAAGTAGCTAGTGGGTTCACCTGTGATTTCCTCAGTAGAATCTTAAACCAAGTTTCCAAATGTGGATCTAGAGTAAATTGAGACATAGAATTACTTACTTACTCTTTTCAAATCTCTCTTCAGAGAGAGCATTGAAGGATATGTTTCTTATGGAATAAGATGTATTTTGAAAGAGACTAGCAATTTTATGCCTTTGGATATGTTTATTTAGCTATTTAAAAAAACAAACTAGTTAAAATTCAAAATTTGTCTTCCAAATTAATTTCAGACAAACATGAATACGGTAATTCAGAACAATGTTAGATGGGCAGGAAAGATTTACTTTGAAATGAACCCATCACAATGACTTAGCTCCTAAATGCCTACAGCCTTGCTTTTACCACATTCAAAAGATGACATAGAATGAGACAATGGCTTTGAATATTTTTGCCATCTCTTAGTATTTCAAACTCTTTGCCCTATGGGAGGGTAAGTTCAGGAATTTAGCTATCTAAAAAATAGCAACATACTATTTTTATCACTTTGTCAGATTTTTTTCTTACTTTAGTTACTTTTCTTCAATGTTGTAATCTACCCAGTATAAAGTAGTCTATTCTTTTGTCATTTTTATAATAAAGTAATATATTACTCCATCAAACACGATTATTCCTTGTTAGTAATAGTAAAATGTGATAAAAACATATTGAAATACTTTCAAAGCATTAAAACATATATTTGTAAATTTCATTGGAAAGAACCAAGGGGGAAAGAAATTCCAGAATGTATTTAATTTACCTGATTATATATATATTTCATTCCTATGCATCTACAATTAAAGACATTAATCAATATTCTCTTTGTGTCCACTATCAATAAGAAGGTTCCTTCTCAGGGGACAATACAGCAGTTGTATCTGATGAATAAAACTACTAGAAATCAATATAAGTCAGAAAGAAACATTAGCCAATTGTGGAAAACTTCCAAAAATTAGCCTCTCATTTGAAGTGATTTGCAAAGTTTTTTATAATACTCCCATGAGTAATGTTGTAATCTAGCAAGAACTGAAATGAGATCTTAGCTTCTGTAAAGTAATGGGATTGGAATGGACAGTGCTTCATATCATTGCCAGGATTTATGTCACCTCTATCTCAACAGATGGGTGACAGGAAGGCACGGGATCGGATTCTAAGAAATCAGGAATGGTAAAACTATATAGGAGGAGTGTGGCAAGAGAAAATTCATTGCACCATTCAGAGTTCTGGTGTGAATATGCAGGAGAGAACTCTGAAGTACCCTACTTAGTACAGCCTGGAAAAGTAAAACAGCAAGAGGAAGCAAGATAGATGAGTGACAACGAAGTCTGCCCCCAAGAGAAAGAAGCAGAGTTGATATAACTACATAGCGAGTTGTGTAAGTTTTGGCACAAGCATTGTTTGTGACTTGGGTCAGCATTCATTCAATTGTACAAGCCCTAAACTTATGCAAGGTGGCATATTTTTTGGCCTCTGGGTTGAGATTTGGCCAAGAGAAGTGTTGAACATGACTAGCACAGGGTGACACATACTCACCCATCTTCGTTTCCAATTAAAGTAAAACATATTGGGAGAAAAAACTTGAGTACTGAATTAAGCATTTCATGTTGGATATCTCTTAGCTATGAAATTGTCTAGTTTCAGTTAAAAGCTTGCTTACCTACTCTCAGTATTGCTTTCATAGGATGTTAACTCTTTGAATGAACTACAGCATGTGGAAGTAATTTGTTTGAAGTCAATACATCAGTTTCTTTTAAATCCATAAATACAAGAGAATTTTCTGTTAAGTGAACTCTATTTCAACCACCTACATCTATTTTGAAATTTTTTACCAACATGAAAAATTTATTGTAGAGAGCTTCCAAATTATAAAACAAAACAAAATTACCCAGATTAGCTTGATTCACAGACTATAAATATTAATGAATTTCTATATAGTTGGAGTAGAAACTCTGAAGCTATACAACATCACTTTCAACTTTATACTTTCAATATCGATTCTATTTGTATGCACTTATTCACCACACATACAGAAGCAAAACAAAAAAATCAATGACAGTTAAAACTAGAACAACTATATTTATGTGTGCATATATATAATTGTATAATATACACATATTATGTATATTTCTTGACTTCTGAAAGTAAAACATTTTACTTCAGAATTTTTTTTGTCTGAGTTTACCCAATAGCAGATTTTGAGTACTCAGTACAGTGGATTTAGGGATTGACAAGAATAATAAGTCTTTTTTGTTCATTTTTTCTTTAAGAATAATAAGTCTTATAAAATTCTTGATTACATAGTTTGAAAAGTATTAAATATTTTAATAGTGGCCAAGTGAGTGCTCAGAGGATTGATTTTACATATACTCTTCTGTCTAATATTTTTCTTTTGACTGCATAGCTGAAGGCTATAAGAGTTTACATTTGGCCAATAGTGTGTACCAGGTCCCTCACCATTTACTTTGTATAAGTGCTCTCGTTGAGCCATGAGGACATTAGACATGAATAACATAAAATGTTCACTCTTAGCTTACAAACAGAAAGTATGACCTGAAGAGGTAATACAACTGTGAAAGGTCTTGGAAATTACCCAGTGTGGCTGGAGAGACAAGAGTTTGAATTCTGAGATTGATAGATTAATGCCTGCACCATCTGTTCCCATAATATTTATATGTTATCTCAGTTCTGCTAGTTAAATAGAGAAGTTCTTAAAACAGTACTTTGTTGCTGTCTGTGGTGGGGACTAGGGATATTCCAGTGGAGAACTTTGCATAGTGATTTTATGCACCTCTGGGTAGAGAAGAAAGAGACAACTGATTTGCTAAGTCCCTCCACACTCCAGATTATATAACTGCTTTAAGAATGGTGGGTAAGGCAATAATATCAAATAAAGACCCCCTCCCATCTAATTTAATATCACATTTAATTAAATGTGTACTTTATATTTACTGGCTCCAGACCGCCTTATTATCTAATGACTATTGCTTTTATCAACTCCACTTCAGTCATTTCCTTCCATCTCTATGATTTTTTTCTGCCTCCTGACCTTCCCTGAATATACCATGTTCTACATCTTAATGACACCTGTTGCTATTTCTCTGTGTTTGTGTTTCATCCTCTCTGTGTTTGCAGATAACCTCATTTGTCATGGGAGTGTAAATGCCACCAGAAAAATTGAGAAGCCCTTCTCAATCTGACTGTTGTCAGGTAGAGAATTCCATCATCTTTCTGCACTTTCTTTCTTACTCTCACTGTATTTTTTTTCTGTAGTTGAAGTTGTCCTCATCTTCAGGAAAATATTGCTGCACTGTCTCATAATAGGTGTGAATGAGACCAAAACTCAAAGATACATTCTGATGAGTATAGCTGGAAATGCTGACCCTGATTTATTTTAGTTTTTGCCTGTTTGTTTTATTATGAATGAGAGAACAAAAGAAAAATTAATGTAAACCAGATGTGGATGTTTATAGGAGAGATAATTTGCTATAGGCCCTGGATGTTAAGTGGGTACTTACCTGGCATAATTGATTTGCACACCCACCAAAATAAAAGCAGTAAAATTCCTTGATTTTGACACAGATCTACTGAGTATTCAGTATTCATCTGGGTCCATGTGCATGAATTCCCTGTAACCTTGGTGCAGTGATAAATGCTAACAGCAGAATTTTCTTTTGTTTGTTCTGCATACTGCACACCTTTGTTTCTATTTCAGAAGGCCTCTATATTCTCTTCGTAACCATGAAATATGCAATTGACTAATTCTTTTGTATTTTGTTTTATTGTATGCTACAGCCATTATATATAAAATAGTTAATCCTTGTGAAACAGAAATCCATGAAGATTCAGAGAGGTAGATGTTAAGGATTGACAAATAAAGACTGTGTGTTATTATATATGTTAGAGAAGCTTCTGTACAAACTTCAGATCTAGGTCTCTTGAATATCCACTGGTTCATGAAAAGTGGTTTAAGAAACCTCAAGATAGCTGACTACTAAAAGAAGCAGACTTTCTAGGGTTTGAAGGGATTTGTACAGGAAGACACTCTGGTCAGCAGAGGGTCAAGTTGAGCATTCTGCAGACAGAACTCTTACAAGTCTTCAGCTGCCTGGGAAACCTTCATGTGGATGAGCCCGATCTCCAGCCAGTCTTCTTCATGGCAGCGATGCTAGAGGAACCCGGAAGGTGCTTGGGACAGAGAGGCAATGGCAGGCAGATCTCTCTGAGTCTGAGGACAGCCTGATCTACAAGAGCTAGTTCCAGGGCTACCTCCAAAACAACACAGAGAAACGCTGTCTCAAAACAAACAAACAAGCAAGCAATTGACTATATTTTAAGCTCAATCATAGATAAGAAATCCAAAGAATTTTCACAGATCTCAACAGATGCAGAGGGCTGTATGTAACACATTGATTCTTCCTAAATTCTTTAGCAAAATAAGCCTAAAGTTTGCCATGAATATCTTACTTAAGCTAGAAAGCAGATTATAAACATATGAGTAAATTCTAAGTAGTAAAAGGAAGTAGCTCAATTGAAGTTAGCTAGAAGGAGCATCAGTTGAACAGATAAATGAACAAAGATGAGATCAGTAATGGGTAAGTGGGCAAAACTCCCAAGAGTAAATGGAGTTTATGATCATTAGGGAGCTCTCTGGTAGTTCAAGTAAAGCACATGCTTCAGTATTATTTTGTCTAAAAATGAAGAGGGCAGAGACTTTAGATGCCAACGCCTGTCAGTCACTGTTTGGGAGCTACAGCTGATGATTATTGAGACCTGTTTGCAGGATGCCTGGTGTATGGGTGAATGATCAACTTTGGAGAAATCCATTAATCATACCAATGATATTGTGGAAACAGGTTGAGCATATGTCCTTAATGTAAAACCAAAGCAATATATCAGAGACACGAACTAGAGAGACAACTGTCGGCCTTACAAAATGAAGGTATCAACAAAGTAATGGTGGTCACAGTCATGAATCTACATTCATGAAATACTGGTTAGTTTAAATGTGTAGAACAAGACAGTACCAGGTATGTCTACTGATAAACAGTTTTTTGCTTTGCTGTATATGCATATTTTAATATCTATATTTTTCTTTCTATATCTCCATACATAACCATAATGTGTACCACAGAATACACAATGCATCCTTGTTAAAAGTGAGAATATAATGATATGAATGTGCATGCTAAACATCCTGCAATTCAATGTTAGAAAGATAATTGATTCATAAGGATTAAATATAAAAGTCCAAATAGGCCTTTTTATGGTTTAAAGTCACACAATAGAGAAAACAACCTTGTATAATCCAATTTTGTATGTGACTAAATTAACTGCTATGACTCAATCCTTACCCCAGGATAAAGAGCAGAGGCCAGATCAAATGCCAGCCAAGAAACTTTCACAGCATGGAGTCTTCCACAAAGAGTATAACTCACTTGTGAATAATCAGGAATTGGCTGTCCAGCAAAATTGTACCACTGCCTTGTTGTAAGAGGCTGCTTACACTTTTCCCAGCCACCCGGATTCCCAAAATAAGCAAACCAAAAGTGTATTAAGTAAAGCACTGCTTGGTCAGCCACTATAGCATATTCCTAGCAAGCTATTACATATTAAATTAACCCGTTTCTATTATTTTATATTTTACCATGAGGTTCGTGGCCTACCCGCTAAGTACCAACTGGGGGCTTGTGTCTTTCTTCTCTGGAGGCTCAATGGCATCTCACTGATTCTGCCTTCTTTCTCCCAGCATTCAGTTTTGCTTTTCCCCACCTACCTTTATTCTGTCCCTGTACAGGTCCAAGAGAGGTTTTAATAACCAGTGGTATTCACAGCATACAGAGGGCAATCCCATATCATCTCCTTTTTTCTGCTTAAATAAAAAAGAAGGTTTTAACCTTAACATAGTAAAATTACATGTAACAAAACAGGTATCAAACAAGAATTACAGTTATAATATTTATATCTATATTTTATCATAACTAAGGAAAACTATAACGATCTATTCTTCAACTCCATCTTCAAAAGGATATAATATTACCTAAGTAAACAGGAAGTGCATTAATTACAGTTATAATATTTATATCTACTTTATATTTTATCATAACTAAGGAAGACTATAACGATTTATTCTTCAACTCCATCAAAGACTTCAGAAGGATATAATATTACCTAAGTAAACAGGAAGTGCATTATACTCAGCTTTCAAAACTCTAGAATTTACAGAGACATCTTTGTTAACTGAACAGTCATTTAAAATTCTTTTGTACCACTGGGGCATCCATCTTCAGCCTACAGGCCCATAATATCCAACATACTTTCTCATGAAGCAAAAAATTTCAAAGACAGTTCCACCTATATTGGCGGTTTGTCAGTCACCTTTTTTTTTTTTCTGTGTCCTGCAGAATGTCTAGCAGACTCTTACAAGAAGTAAGAACCCCAAAGGACTGTTTCGTCTTTTTTAGACAACTTTAGCAGTCCTTTTTTTCTGTGAGTCCTGCACTTCCAGTTGACACAGCATACCATCAAGCAGTCCAAGCAAGAACAGTTTCTTGCCCAAAAGGCTAGCAACCTCCATTAGAAGTCTCTTCGATGCCCATCATCCTCTTTAAGTAATTGGTGCTGCCAGAAACAGATGTGTTTCATGAAAAGTCCTAAGTTCTTAAACATTTTAAATGTCATATTCTAAATGTGTCTGAAAGATTTAAAGAATACCTATCTAACTGATTATATATATATATATATCAACTAACAACACTACAAGCTTAACTATTAAAGATGATTGTCTATCCATCTATATTTCTTAATTATGCCTTACATTTTTAAATGGGCTGCACAAACACAATTCCTCACACAAGAGCAGAAATAGACATATAACAAAATTGACCTAGAATTTGTATCAATAGAGCAAGATTCATACCAATGCAAATCTCTATAGCATATCCCCTTTAAATATAAACATTTATAAACAGTCATTTATGGAATTTGGACATAGTTCTCTCCAAACGGCTTCCTGTTTTTGGTTGAGCAAAGTATTTTAGGGGGTGTTCATGGCAACCTTTCAGGAGGTCTTGGTCCATCAAACCACATTAGTTTGGAAGGATTCCACAGGTTGTAATCCTCTGTGGAAGCAAAAGAAAAACCTCGTTTTCCAAAGCAACAAATACTTAGACCCAAATTTTGAAGACAAGATACCTTTAAAGTATATATGTTGGTTACTTAGATCCTTCACATCAAACAATTCAAAGAAAACACAATAATATGCATACCTTTGTGTATTTTCTATGTTTATGTGGCTTATTTTTCTTTACTCCTTTTAATCTATGACTTTTTAAAGACTTTCTTTTAAAATAAATTATTTCTTTTTCTAACTCTCATTTGTTGTACGGGCCCACTCATTTGTTTTACTCTTTTTCTTCTCTCTCCCAAGCCTACATACTTTTTAAAAACATACTGTGTCTTATTTAGAGGTCTATTATGTCTGAATTTGTCCTCTTGTAAATCTGAAATAATCAGGAAGTCTGCTCTTAAAGGAGCTACAGTATGCTTCCAGCAATCAGAGCCCATCTAGAAAAAAAATATGGCTAAAATGTATTTCTTAGTGTCTAGAATTCTTTTCCAAGCCCTCTCAGATTTTTTTTTTTTTTTTGTGGATTTAGCTAGTAACACATTGGATGCCAATTTGTTGTATGAGGTTGTTAGTCTCTTTCTGGCTGCTTACCCCCCAAATAATAACACAGAAACCATATTATTTGCAATACTGTTTGGCCAATAGCTTAAGCATATTTCTGGCTACTCTCATATCCTAAACTATCCCATCTTAATTAATCTGTGTATCATCACTTGGCTGTGGCTTTCAGGCAAAATTTCACTGACTCTGCCTTCTTTCTCCTAGCATTCAGTTTAGCTTTTGCTTGCCTACCTCTATTTTGCACTGTGCAGGCCCAAAACAGTTCTTTTATTAACCAATAGTATTCACAGTATACAGAAGAGAATCCCACAACACTGCCTCAACCTGAGTCTCCATTTAGAACTGAACATAAGTGTTGAATCATAGAAAGAAGAGGAATGAGACTAGCATTGATAATGTCCAAATGCTAGGACGGATGGCTTAGGACTTACCTGCTCTTACAATTTGTCCCCTTTTCCCAGTGGTTCCTGAGAAAATGAGAAAATGGTGAATGCAAGTGTATTTCACTGAGAGTGCAGAATCAGTGGTAGCATAATTTGGATATGGATGAAGATTTGTCTGACTCTTCCCTCTGCAATAATACTATAACCATCATTTCTTAAAAATCTCTACTAAGAAAAAGATAACAAAATATTTCAAATAAATCTTTTCTTATAATATTAATAAGGTATAAAAACTCTGTGTGCACACGTACAAACTTAGTGATACACACAGAGAGATAGAGACAGAGATGAGAGAGAGAATATAATAAAGTGGTATTGATCTTGACTCTCCTTTTACCCTTTTAATTTTTGACTGCCAGAAACTTCTGATTCAACTGCTCTTTTTTTTTTTTTTTCTTTTTTGCCTCTGTCCTACACTAGGAAGGTAGATAGATAAACAAATTCGGATCTTGCATAATTAACTGGAGGTGAAGTCAAAACCTTGTAGGCTCCAGTCTGAGTTAAAAACCCTTCACGACACCTCTACTCCCTAAATACTTCTATGCTCTAAGCTAATCTCAATTTACTCTCAACAGGCATTTACCACTTCCTGTGATCCAGCCTGCTCTGCCCAGAATGCACCACTGTAGAAAAATCTTTTTAAACCTCCTTTCCTCTGTTGGAAAATACCATCTGTTTGACACCAGAGTCAAATCTGGGGTGGATCAGCTCTTCCATGGATTGGGTCACACTGCAATATTTTCCACAACCAATGAAAGTATCTGCATTCTGGGATGTTTTCCTTACTCACCTGGATTTGCTCGCTGGACTACAATTGTGATTATTAGTCATGCTGCCTTTTGGCGTTTGTGAAAGCTGACTGATGGTTTTGTAGATTTAAGTAGCACAAACACCGAGTTTCAACAAATAATATTCACAGACCAAGCCATGGACTCTTCAAGACCCACTATTTTTTTAATTAAAAATTCCCGCCTCCTCCCGGCCTCCCTTTTCCCTCCTCCTCCCCTTGTGGATCAGTCCAGTCCTCTGTGTGTTTTCAGACTGAATCATGTGTCTGGGTACCAGCATATGAGGAAAGAGATCTTCAGATTCAGACTCAGAGGGAAAATCTTTGCCCTACTATTTTGACACACCAGATATTGGTTGTAATAAATTCTTGGTATGGGAGAGGCTCATTACAACTCTGTGTAATCGAGAGGCCCATGGAATAGCAGCTTCTGTGGACACAGCTAGTGGTGTATGGGATGGTTAGTAGTTTTGAAAACAAATTTGTGATTTAGAACCAACAGATTTCTTTGGGATATTGCTGCCTTATCCCAGTGGTTCTTAATCTTCATCAGGTTGTGATCTTTTAATACATTTTCTCATTCTGTAGTGACCCCAATGATAAAATTATTTAGTTATTACTTCATAGCTATGATTTTGCTACTGCTTTAATTCATAATGTAATTATTTGATATGTAGAATATTTGATAGGTGGATCATGGCCAACAGATTGATAGCTGCTGTCTTATCCTATAACAAAGATTCTGATCTTTAAGATAATAGGCAACATAACCATTATGTGTCCATGATGCAGTGAGGTGATAAACACAAAACCCACTAAGTCTATAAACTTTGAGCAATATAAAACATCCATTGTAAGTATAGAGAGGCTTTCCTGGTATGTGTTCATAAACAATAAAACAAATAACAAAGGAGGAAAGGAAGTATGTAAATAAAGGGAAAAGAAAATCTAAAACAAGACTTGTCCGTGTAATTCAATTGAAAATCAAATAAACTAAAGAAGTTTATTCTTTAAAAAATACTTACTGGCTTTTCCTCATGGATAGCATAGGTCATAAATCAACTTTAACCCCTGTTAAAGTTCACCAACTGACATAGCATCAAGACTACAGTATTACTGGCACTAAAGTTACATCTAAAATACACTGCATTTACCCAAGGCACCTCCTGTATTTTCTGGAGTATAGAACATACAATAGTATGCCTCCACCATTGAGATATTTACTTGCCTTTACTGTTTTAATTCTTGCTGTCCTAAATATTCTACTGTAAAGAATAAAAATAAAATTATTTGCTACTAAAAAAATAACTAGAGCAAATGCCACAGCATGTAACTTCCTTCAGTTAGCTATAGTAGTTAATATATCATAAAATTAAGCAAAATAAGACTTTCAAGTATGAAAACATATTTTGTAAAAACCTATTTAGAAAAGATACTATCATATCCATCACTTCTGTATTTAACAAAGTAAATTTCCCTATTATTCAATTATTTATTTATTTATTTTTGGTTTTTGGAGACAAGGTTTCCCTGTAGCTTTTGGAGCCTGTCCTAGAACAAGCACTTGTAGACCAGACTGGCCTCTAACTCACAAAGGTCCATCTGCCTCTGCCACCCCCACCCGAGTGCTGGGATTTAAGGTGTGTACCACCACCACCCAGCTTCCCGATTATTTAAAAAGGACAAATAGAAATTAAGATGCATTGTTCCATACCTATTGCCAATTTTGCCCATCAAGGCATGGACATTGGAGCACCGGACTGAAATCTCAAGGTCCAAATCAGGAGCAGAAGGAGAGAGAGCACGAGCAAGGAACTCAGGACCGCGAGGGGTGCACCCACACACTGAGACAATGGGGATGTTCTATCGGGAACTCACCAAGGCCAGCTGGCCTGGGTCTGAAAAAGCCTGGGTTAAAACCGGTCTCGGTGAATATAGTGGACAATGAGGACTACTGAGACCTCAAGAACAATGGCAATGGGTTTTTGATCCTACTGCACATATTGGCTTTGTGGGAGCCTAGGCAGTTTGGATGCTCACCTTACTAGACCTGGATGGAGGTGGGTGGTCCTTGGACTTCCCACAGGGCAGGGAACCCTGCTTGCTCTTTGGGCTGATGAGGGAGGGGGACTTGATTAGGGGAGGGGGAGGGAAAGGGGAGGTGGCGGCAGGGAAGAGACAGAAATCTTTAATAAGTAAATAAAAAAAAGCAACCATGGCAAAAAAAAAAAAAAAAAAAAAAAACAGTGCTGATTCAATCCAGTCAGCCACTCTTCTATAGTTTCCAGTGTCAGTTTGGCAAGTATACCTGTTCCTTTTTCAACAGGCTAGGACAGTTTATCTTCACCTTGGAAGATTCCAAGTTATTCCTGTCCATTTATACATGAAACAGTATGTGTGGTAATTGCACAATGATGAAGGCGCATTCTCAACCAATCCACCTCTCTCTAGATATGCCAAGTGTGACTTTATGTGAATAACCTCTTCTAATGTGATGCATTGGATATACCCACTCTGGTCATAAAGCTATACTAAAGTTAATAAGAAGAGAAAAGCCTGGCGAATGCTCTAAAATTTGTATAAGACATATAACCTTGACTAAATTCCTGGAAATTATTTGGTAAAGATAAGACTGTTATATTCTCCATATTGTCAAAATGCAGTTATTGTCACTTTAAACACCCCAAATTTAATAACATCCAAATGTTTCTCAATTATAGAGGCAATGGATTCATTTCTTAAAGACCTAATGAAAAAGTTTATATTGATCCATATCAATTCACTGTGACTGGAACATTCTAGACATGTTAGAATCTGGGCTTGAGAATTTTTTTCTAAATTATAAGAGAAAAACTATTCCTGTTATTGGAATCCAGAAACTCTTTTACTACAGAGGTTTATCAACCTTTTTTCCTGGTTTTTGAAATATGCAAAATGGCTGTAAATTTCCAAGAACATCCTGGTGTGAGAAAGTTTCATATCTGGGCCCAAAATACATAATATTACCCAAATGTGTGGACTACATACATACTGGCCTCTGCTTAAAACAGAGAATCATGCAAGCCAAGATCCAATTGTTTGCCTTATACAGGAGATGCCTTAGGTCACAGAGGCATCATTCCCTAGGTTCAGAATATTACTTCAGAGGAAAGAATCCAAAATAGATGTTTTGAGAGAGTTCATCTTTAGAAGAGTGTCTTGTCTATCTCCAAATATTGCTATTTCTCAATATTATACAAGGACTCTGCCCTAAATACCTTGGTCTCAACTTGAGAAGTCAAATTCAGAGAACATTAAAGCAAAGTGGATATACTTTGGGAACCTGTTTCACCATCATATGTGGGATTAAGGGCTCTACTGAAGCTTTTGTTCATCTTTACCAGACTGCACCTCTTCAATACTGAGAACAAAAGATCAATATGATAGTGCCGGCTTAACAAAAGCACTTTAGCAAGGATTATGCTGACAAATATTGGCCTCATCTGCCTATTTTGCCATATTCTTGGTCAATGTGAATGCTTTCCCAGATGACTGTCAATAATGAGAAACTGCGTGTCTAAGCTTACCTCTTTCAGCATAATAAACTCAGATAATAACTAATGTATAAAGAAAAAAATCAAAAACTCTGTAAATTTTTTTTTCAATTTTCTTATTTATTTTTTCAGTTTTACATACCAACCCCAGTTCCATCTCCCTCCCTTTCTCATGACCTCTCATCTCTCCCCCCACCCCACCCCATCCACTCATCAGAGGGGGTAAAACCTCCTTTGGAAAGTCAACAAAGTCTGGCATGTTGAGGCAAGATCAAGCCTACCCACCTGTATAAAAGCTGAGCAAAGTATCCTTAAAATACAGCTTACTACATTCAGAATTCTAGGGGTTATTGATAGTGACTCAAAATGTTCATTTCACTTCCAAAGTTACCCAATACTGAAGTCCTGAAAAAAAACAATCAGATAAAGAATCACTTGCTTTCCCAGCCTTAGGCAGAAGTCCTTATGAAGCACAGTGATAGCTTTTTAAGGGAAGTTCAAATTCAGTTCAATGACATAATGCTCACTGCCAACTCTAGTCAAAATCAGTGATTAACTGCTATAGGAGTTGGATTCCATTCCTAATTTCTGTGAACAGCTTTCATGCTCTAGCAGTCTTTCTCCTTTCTTCTCTACATGTGAGACAATTAAGAACCTTGTGATTGTTCCACCAGTGGTGGTGAGAATATGAGCTGCAAAACTAACCCTAGTCCCACTGTACAGACCCTAAGGGCATCATTTCTCTTATGATTTTTTATGCCATCCATAAACCTGCTATGGAATTGCTTCTTTTTTTTTTCATACGTTGTCAGGATATAAGCAATAAACCTTTCTATAACCTCTTGGTGAGTTTGTGACATCATCAATATCTAAAACCATACTGAGTTTTGAGCTAAGGAAAGGACGGATCTTTCTCCTTTCCCTTTCAGGATTACAGCACAGATGATATTGTATTATGAAAGAGATGTAAGAATTTTTTTAAAGTTTATCACACTGCATAGAGTATTTGTGATATCTAATGTTGTCAGCTTTCAGAATCTGGAAGTGTCTGGGAGAAAAGTCATTGAACACGCTCATGAGGTATTATCTTGATTATATTAATTGAGCTGGGAGAAACTTCCTACCTTGGGTGGCAACAATTCCTGACTGGGATTCTGGACTGTATTAATGAAAAGGAAACGGAGTATGGGCATCACATTCTCCTTTCTCAGTTTTCTGATTGTGGATGCCATGTACCTAAGTGCTGTAATGGTAAAAATAAAATGCTGCATGTCCTCGAGTGGTGGCAGTGGGCAGCGGACCGCGAGACCATGAGGGGTCATGGAGGCAGCCAGTCCCAGGCAGGGAGCCCCCAAGTGGCCCATGGGCTATGAGCACTAACAGGTCTTAGGCAGGGAGGTGCAAGGAGCCATAGCCCAGAGACAAATGGATAGACACAGCACACAGAGTAAGTATTTATTTAGTTAGTTATGGAGGAAAAGGGAAAAAGGGAGAAGGGGAGGAGGAAAAGAGCAGAGAGGCAGAGAGAGAGAGAGAGAGAGAGAGAGAGAGAGAGAGAGAGAGAGAGAGAATAACAGAGAGAGATGGTGATGGTGGGGGAGAAGAGGAGCTACAACAGCAGCTACATATTTGGGAGAGAGAAGGAAAGGAAGAGGCTCCAACTGGAAGCTGAAGACCAGCTTGCCTCTATTGACAAGGGAAGGAGTGGGTGGGGCTTGTCTCTTAAAGGGACAGGACTATTACATTCCCATTTCTTTTCTTTTTTTTTTAATAACAAAAAGGCAGGAGGTTAGGCACAACAGATTAAAGCAATTGGAGTGGCAGATTCTCAAGACTGCTTCCTGCTTATTTGTGGGCATCATCTTGAGGCGGTAGGGGAACGAGAGAAAGCTGGGTGCTGGTCACATCCTGGCATAGCTGATCTTTTTGCTCCTGTCTGGCATTTGTGGTATGGATATGGCTGGTATCTCTTACACCTGCTTAAGGTATTGGCAGAACAGATGACAAAGTTAAGTTTAGGAGGAAAAAAATATATTGGAAATGCCTGTTCTAGATCATAAGAGGATGGTAACTATGATTATATAATCTTCAACCCCATCAAAGACCTACAAAGGGAGATAATATTACTGGAGTAGGCAGAAAGTACAATCAAGCAGCTTCTAATATAGGTCCAGGGAATTGAGAGAGATGTATCTGACCTGTTTAAGGTGGATCTTTTTGTTCAGCAAAGAAAACTGGCTGCCTGAGCAATCACCCAAAATCTCATTTGTAATGTTGAAGCAACCAATTTTGGCTAAGTCCTAGAATAACAACTAGCAGATCATTTTCAGAGACAGGAACATTTTCAGAACCATCTTACCTTGTCTTGGCAAGGTTTGGCAGTCTTTTTTCTTATATCCTGCTTATCCAGTCTGGACATCATGCTTGTTGTCAGTGGTCAAAGCACAGGCAGTTTCTTGCCCAAAAACCAGTTGTGCCAAGAAGAAGACAAACTCCAAGCGGAATGTCTTTGGTGCTCAACACTCTCTCAGGAATAGATCAGTGCAGCCAAGAGCAATCATGATTCATGTCAACAGAATCTTAAGTTATTTAAATGCCATGTTCTATAGATCTTTGAAGTGGTTGAAGGTTACCTATCCATGCAGAAAACAATCTCCATGTATCTAAAGAACCTAATTAATTTGACTAAAAATATAATAAACATGAATGACTATTGACCTATAATAATTAGTACCTATATAACTTAAAGATAAAGATTCATATCAGAATATTAGATAATCTTTAAGCAACTGTGCAGTAAAGGAGGACAATGACCTCAAAATGTAAACAGTGTATAAATATCTTAATCAGAGGTAGAAATATTTAAAGTGATATGATAAATATAGCCTAAAATTGTATCAATATACAAAATGTCTTAAACAGAAGTAGAAGCATGCATACATACATTATGACAAAATAATTTTGCATAGGTGATCAAATATTGTAAACAGAAATAGCAAATATAATTTGAAATTGTATCAATATAAAGTAAACTATACCAATATAAATTGTCTATAAATAATAGTTCATAAGTATTCATTCTATTACTCACTATTACTATTGTTATTATAAGTTCTGCCTGGTCACCTGCCTATACTTCCTGTCTGGCTACTGGCCAATTAACATTTTATTAAACAAGTATAAGAAACAAATCTTTTCAGTGTAAAACCATTGTCCCACAGCATTTCTACTCTACAAATCAGAACACTTCCTTTCTAGGTGTTTTATTCATTCCCTTATTATAGTCCCAAACTGCACTCTGTGATCAGTCTAAGAATTTTGAAGAAGAGCTGTTATACCTAATGGGTAAGCTCTAGTCTGCATATCATCTTTTGTGTAAGACTGAAATTTTGCATCCTCTCTTATAAGGATATAAAGATTTCACATGAACTAAGTGTGTCTTAAGTGTGACCATATTCTGTCTATAAGATGGAAATGGGTAAAACTTTATAGACACATACAAGGAAGACACATACAATGGAGTTGACACAGGCTTGGAAAATTGTGCTTGAAAATTCAATGTGAATATGAGTGAAGAATGCCTGAAATCATAAAAAAATAAGAAGAGTCAAGGCCTCAGTTTACAGAGGACACACAGCTGCACCTTGGATTTATCATGTCCATATTTGGACTCAGAATTCCTGGATTATGAGCTTCTGATACTTCATGCCAACAAGTTTAGGGTGATTGGTTGCCACAGCAAAGTAATACATCCTCACCCTGCTCATTATCTCCCTTTTATGCTTTTTTCACACCCAGCTTCTTTTACTTCACTAAAGCAGAGAAGTCCACTTTTGTGATTATATTTTTCCTTGAAAAATGTCCTTTTGTTGACAAACATCAGAAAAAAATTCCAAACAGAAAATGTTCTATCCACTGAGAAACAAGTAAAATGATTTTGAGACTTCCAAAAAACCAAGTGCTGCATCTTTAGCTAGATTATATTTCTAATGTTTTTTTTTTCTGAATAAGCAATCTTCCCCATCCCCAACTTTAATGAAGAGTAAGACAACAGTAGAAAGAACCTAAATCAAATAGTTTCATTCGATATATAGCAACAAGGACAGGACATTCCTTACTGGCAGTATAAATAGACTTATTCTGTCTCTGAAGGGATTATATAGCTACAGAAGAAAGTGGAAAACCTCAAAAGAAAACAAATGTCCAAAATACAATAGAGACACAGAATATTGTTCTGGGGATTTGTACAAGCTGTCTGGGGAGAAATAATGTTGTTTCACTTGTGTTCACAACATATTGTGATTTAAGATTTCCTTGCTCAGACTCTTGAAAGGGGGGAGGGGCTTAGTCCAGCCTCAACTTGATATGCCAGACTTTGTTTATTCCTTTTTCTGAGGAGTGAATGAAAGGTTGAGAGAGGATAATGGGGGAGATCAGAAGAGGAGGAAAGGGGACTGTGGTTGTATGTAAAATTAAAAAAAGACTTTAAATAAATAATTTATAAAACATTACGTATAATTTTCAGTAAGTAGTTGAATTGTCTGCATAATATACTATGGAGTTTCTTAGCATGTAATTGCCAAAAACTTTGAAGATACCTGTTTCATATTCAGAGAGGTGGTTGGTAGTAAACCTAGACCTGGATAAGATTCTCTGACAGAGAGAAACCATAATTTCTCTTCTTAAACTAAGTTTTACATGAGTAATGGTAGTCATTAGCATATGACTAAATAATATCTATTTTTATATTTCATGATGCATGTCAGTTTTTGGTTCTTAATACCCCTTTGAATTGATCTACCTCTGCTCTTAATCACTTGGATTTCTACTCACACAATAGACAAAATTGGATTGGCAATTATATTTAAGCAACTAGACAAGACTGAGAAATGACTCTCACTGATCTGAGCTTCACGCTCTAGACCAGGCTGATATCTGAATCTCTCAATGAGCCATAAAATATGAAAATATTCTCTAGGGCATCTGGGTGTTAGGCCTCTCAGGTGGCCGAGAAACATGCTTTGTTTTGTTTCTTAACTTATGAATTGATAGGTTACTTTGCAGGGCAAAATTACATGATATAGCCTAATATTTCTAGCTAAAAGGTAGAATTGGTACTTTAAATTACTTATTATCATATTTTTCTCAAATAAGTTCAAAGACAAATTATTAGTTCATATCCTTTTCCAGAACAGAGAATTTTCTTTAAAGATGATAAAAAGCTGCCCAAGAAAATGTACCTAAGATTTCCTTTCAAGTTAAATCAGATTTAATCAGAACCATTTTATATAAAAAAAGATTTTCAAGTTGATAATCCTATTGAGCATTACATAATTTTAGAATTGAAGTCTATTTAAAAATTTTCACAATTATCTGGACCAAAATGCATAAGTGAATAAAATATAAGCCTGTAAACTATAATAGTGTAAATTATAAGTGTTTCATAACCTCTTCTATTCAGAGAAAAATGATAATAGAAGCTATCATGATTATCTTTTCTCATCACTGAAATAACAGTTATTGTGAGTTACAGAAATTAATACTTCAAAATACTGCTGTTTTTTTCCTTGACTGCATGATGTTAATTGTTTGAAGGAACTCAAGAGCTCCTTTGCCTATGGGAATAAACCCTCTCATGTATGTTTTTATCATACCGGAGAGTCAACTGAGCAACCCCAGTATGTTTGCTGCCAACCTCCTTGTCAGAGAAACCTTGTACTTATCAAAAGATGCTCCGGAAATTAACACTCCGCTGCTCTGAAGAGTCCTCAGACAGTCCAGATAGATGAGCAGATTGCCTCTGCAGTTCCTCCATCCCTTTGTCACACCTTAATAATTCTGCACAATAAGGACAAAAATGCCTCCTATTGTACCCTGCTCAGTGTCACAGTAGAACAGAAGAGGTTGTTGTGGGCACAATGAATCAGGAGTATTAACTAGATCCAACCTTTGATCAGGGACTGTGTGCCTGCCAATGAACTGAAATTAAAGAGAAAGACTTGAAAGGAACACTAGGAAAAAGTGTTTCAATTTATTATTTAAAGTGAAAACCTGGGATTATTAAGGTATTATAAACAAACATACAAAAACAAATAAATAAACATATATACATATATGTATACACACATATAAAAGAGGAATGAAGAAGATACAATAATCTCTAACCTGTAATAAAGGAAGGACTTGAAAAAATCACAATAAAATTTATTGGCAGTAATTATTTGCACAAAAACAGAAAAAGACCCCAGAAGCAGTAGAGACTTTAACAAATGTCCCTTGTAAATCAAATTTGAAACATGCTGTCATTATATAATAAAATAATGATTTGCGTTGAAATATCAGAGTCTTTTTAATACGGTTTGTAAATAATGTTAGAAAATAAAAGCTGATAATCGTAAATGAAATCCATACTTTTCTCTGTAATGGATACTGAAAGAATTCTGTATAGTCAACTCTTAAAGTATTTGTGTAAGTCAGTTTGGCAGCATTTCTTGCTAACTGTGCTGTGAATAGAAACCATTGACTGGAATCACAGGTGTGACATTGTACTTCTCACTGTCTCAAAAACAGGTATCACAAAATAACATATTGTTAAGGTAATCATTCAGGATAATTGGCATGCCACATTGCTCTTAAAAATTAAAATTAATTTTGGTTTGACAATGTATTCATTTAGCACTGTTTCTTTTTCACTTTGAAATGAATTCGGTGCCTGAGCAAAGAGCTGGATTGACAGACTTTTGGAACGACTTCTGTTCATCCCTTAAGTGAAGACAGCGTGGCAGCCACAGGGACCGCTTCCACTTTTAGGCAGGTGGTGCTCTCAAAAAAGAAAATTCACACTCTCGTCGATACCATTTAAAGTTCTCCTTCACGGTGGGTTCACATGAAGCAGGGCTCTTTTGGTTATGACTCACCTCTCACTTGCCTTCCCATGCTAAACAGAGGTTCTCCAGCCAATTCAGGGATTAACATAAGTATGCCCCTGTCTCTGGCTCAGGGGAAGAGCCTGGAAAACTAATGCCACCACTGCCAAACTCCAATAATGCATCATCTTTTATCTCAGTAGTTCATTCCCTGTCGGACCAGGAATAGATTGAAATACACTGGAGACAGGAAGTACTCGCAAAGGATCTGGTTTGTTTCAAGTGTGTGAACATCACTTGAAAAGCAACAGCTCACCTTAAAACTAAAGCATCATTCCCCCTGAATGTTGGGTAGCATTCCTTCCAGCAGTACAGTTTTGCCTCTTTAGAGTATTCCAAAGGCATTGCAGATTTCTTTTTCCCATGTTTTTTTTTTTATTTTTATTATTCCATTAATACTAGGAATCAAAATTTCCACTTCCTCCCCTCCACCCACTTCCCTCACACTCCCTCATTCCCCTTCCTCTCTTCCCCCTCCAATCCTAAGAGAGGTCAGGGTACCTTGCCCTGTAGGAAGTCCAAGGCCCTTCCCTCTCCATCCAGGCCTAGGAAGGTGTGAATCCAAATAGACTAGGATTCCAAAAAGCCAGTACATGCCATAGAGACAAATCCCAGTGCCATTATCATTGGCTTCTCAGTCTGCCCCAATTGTCAGCCACATTCAGAGGATTCAGTTTGATCCCATGCTCATTCAGTTCCATTCCAAGTGCTTTAGTGTCCCAAAGTTAGACTGATGACTATCTTGAATATCACCATAGAACCTTCGTCCAGTGACAGATGGAGATAGAGACGGAGTCCCACATGGGAGTACTGAACTGAGCTCCCAAGGTCCAGTTGAAGAGCAGAAGGAGGGAGAATATGACCAAGGAAGTCATGACCACGAGGGGATGAAACCCCCACTGAGATAGTGTGCCTAAACTAAGGGGCATTGCAGATTTCAAAGGCATGATTTCTTTATATTTGCCTTGTAAGAAGATAATGGATCTGAGTAGTTTTGTCATTGCATTTCTCTATCTGATATAATTAGTGGCAATTCTGAAGTATATTAGTTGTACTGCTTAAGTATAGGAGCTGTATTTTTGGTGTTACAGATGCTTAAATACAGAAAATGTGCCACACAATTTTTCAGATGGGAGAAAAAAGTTTAAGAGCATAGTAAAAATCTGGTGAGAATATGTAATGAAAATAAGTAATGCTAGGAGATTTGTAAATTAAGACCCTGACATTAACATACAAATTAAGCAGGTTCAATAATGTTCCAGTGGACTTTCAGTAAGTCATTAACTTTTGTAGAAATGAAGCAGTATCATAAGTGAAGAATATTTTATGTATTAATTTCTTAAAGAAAACTTTAGAACTGTACATTTTGCATCCTTAAAAGAAATGCCTATAGCAGAAATCTGTTCTTTACCTTTAAACAGAAAATACTGGCATAGCTGACATCCTGCAACTGTGTTTGTCCATCCCCTAAGCCTTTAGATACTACTGAAACTTCAAGGATCATATACATCACAGATGTTGATCTAGATGATCTAATTAATGCGCTGTATTTTTGCTCACTATTTTTTCTGTAAGCTCCAATCATTTTTCTATTTAAATTAAAATGAGATCTCTTTTCTCAAAATCGTAAGTACCTTGAGAAAAAAATGTGTAATCAATAATTTTAACTAAATGATACATTTTGGGAGTTGTAAGTTAGCTCATTTAATATGTACATAACAGCAAACAACTCTATCATGGCCCATCTAGAGTGTGAATATGCAATATAATGGTGTTGATGTGTCAGGCACAGCAAGATAACTTTCTGCTCTAATTATGTATTGTGGGTGATTCTTTTATGTGTTTCATTTTAATCAATTTTTATTAATAAAATTTGTTCTTTAACATTTTGATACATATACATATAAAACGTATTCTGATTATGCTCAACTTGTGTCACTGCCAAAACTCCTCTCCTTTAGAAACTTTCATGAATTATTTTATGGCCCACTCGATTTAACTAAGGCAAATCTGTGACCATGAGTTTGGAATTACCTTTTGGAACTCGGGCATCTTCAGTGAAAAGACAGTTTAAGATAGTAATTTTTCCTATCACAAAATCTTTCAGTTATCACAAACTCAACAAAGAGAGGTAGGAATTAATGAGCTCTTTCTTAACTGACTGTGGACAATTCAGTCCTATACAGGTAGGTCCCCTGAAAGTAACTGCAGTGGTCCTGAGTTAAATACTGTAATGGTTGTGTCATGGCATTTCACAGCCATTCTTAACTTCCAGTCCTAACATTCTTTCTGCCCCCCCCTTCCAAGATGTTCCCTAAACCTTTTAAGTGGATAGTGTTATTTATTGTTGATCACTTAGCCATTGCTAATTCTCGGCATCTCAAGCAGCAATGTTGCCCCCAATTTATAAATCAAAGAGAGCTATAATTGCTTTCATTGATAAATCAAAGAGAGACTTCTCTTATGAAGGTTGAGAGTAGCACTTTTCTATGGCTGTAAACATTGATATTTAGAAGAGAGTTGGATGCTGTATTAATTTAATTAAAAAAATAGTAATAAGTTTGCTGCCAGGGTCTATGGTTTTCTCAGCTGTATATGGTTGATCTAGTTATAGTATGATGCATGAGTTTCCTTATGTGGAGCTGTCTTCAAATTAGAGATTGGTTGTTTATCCCAGTTATAGTTCTGCCACGATGCACAAATCAGGAACACTGTTAGAAAGGTGGGTATTGACATTCATAGGCTGCACAGCTGGGTAAGGCTACTGATGCCTTTTTACCCCTCACCAACTTGGGTATCATCTTCTAACTCTATGAAATCTATAGCTCAAGAAAGAAGTTTTCAGCTATGTTCTAGTTTGTTTTCTGTTTCGGTTCACCAAGGGGTGTGGTGTCTTTCATAATAGTACCTTATCATCTGGCTCTGACAGGTAAGCAGGTTTGTATTGTTTTGGTGGGGCTGCCTTGACTTACAATACATAAAAAGGTGCCCCACAAAGAGTATTGAGGTTTCTGTTTACTAGCCTGCCATTTCTAACATAAGCTGTTGTGGAATTCATTTAGCCAATTAGCTTTTGGGGGACCGACCTTTTGGGCATGGCCTGAGGTACTATGTCTCTATTGATAAGCTGCAAAAGTAAGAAGCTAGCACTCTTTTTTTTATTTATCAATTCAAAAATTTAAACTTCCTCCCCTCCTCCAAATTCCCTCTTGTTACCCCACTCATCCTCCCCCCTCCCCCTCACTGCTTGAGAGAGGGGAGGAACCCTCCCCCACCTCTTTCTAGGGCTCTCCATTAGCATGAGGGGAGAGAACAAGGGATCAAGGATGGCTTCTGCCTTTTCTCTGTATTTGTGAGTTTGCCCCTTTGCATCGCAAACCTTTAATAAATCAGTTTTATTTACTTCAGTGTAATTATGCAATAATAAGTATTATCTAAATATTCAGGTTATATCCCTTCTAATTAATTTTAAACAATAGTTTTTAATTGGGTTACAAAATAGCATGTTTGCTTCTGGCACTTTTCATACATCCTTTATTATGCTAACTAACTAAAATCTCCATTACCCATTTAATTCCTTACCCCCTTAAGACTTTCCCCTTTACTATTGTCCTGCTCTGATTTACTGTGCTCTACTCTCCTCCACCTGGAGGTGTCTTCATCCCCTGCTGTCCCTTTCAAGTATCCTACTTTTTAAAAGGTACTCCATGATATATACACATTACTAAATATTTGAAACTGTGATCCACACATGAAAAAGAACATGAGGTGATTGTCTTTCTGAGTCTGAGTTCTCACACTCCATATACATTTTTCTAACTTCATCATTTACCTGAAATTTTCATGATTTCTTTTTCCTTATAGCTGAATAAAATTCCTTTGTGTATATGCACACTGTTTCAATATTCAATAATCAATAATATAATGATACAGATTTCTGGAAATCTATACTAATTTTCTTTCCTAATTAATATGAACAGAGGAGCTATAAACATGAGTGTACAAACATGTCTGTGGTGGGATACACCATGTCTCAACTACAATGTCAGTCAATTATTCACTCTAAGGAACTCTTTGCCTTAAAGAAATTTAGCTCATCTCTCATGTGTGATTATGAAAATGTCATATACTTAGTCTGTCATATATTGCAGTTATGTTGCATGCATAAATTGGTCTGAAGGCATAAGTCACGAACAAGGCCACACCAGTTTGGAGTTATGATTAATAGGGTGTTATTTATTTAAAGGGGAAAAAACTTACAGATCACAACAGCCATCTGCACAACCAGGAAGGGAGTCTAGTTTCCGGAGGAGCAGGAAGTGAAGAAGAGCGAGCAGAGGAAATAGTCGCTTTTTTAAAGGGAGAGAGACCACGCCCCAATGGGCTGGTATCAGAGCAGCTATTGGTTGGAGGGGCCGAAGGACCTCCCGCAACACCTCCCCCTTTTGTTTAAGTAAGAGAGTTCTAAACCTACTATGAAATTATATACAATAAGTACAAATATCCTATTCTAACTAGCTTAGGTCTTGTATAATAAATAACTTGGCCAAGTCGTGAGAGAAAAGTAACTACATTTATATAGTCTTCAACCCCATCGAAGATCTGAGAAGGGAAATAATGTTACCTGGGTAATTAGGAAGTTCAGTAAAACAACTTCCAAAACATGCAACAAATCACAGAGACAACTAGCTACCTGGGCAATCACCCAAAGTCATGTTTGCAGCGTTGAAGCAACCAACTTTGGCTAAGGCCTA
>NW_026067944.1:16999174-17004564 GCF_014885135.2 Alexandromys fortis | reverse complement strand
TGCTCTGGTTCACACCACTTAAGAGCTGTACTTGCAAGGGAGATTTAAAAACGACTCAGAAAAGAGTAAACCACGCAGGCAGAGACTACGCGGGCCTGTGGAGTTTAAATCCATGTGGGGAGGCAGATGATAGGGTGCGTGGGGACTTGAAGTCAATCTGAGGTGTCTAAAAAAATATAAAGAACTGCAGCAAGAAAAGCCAGTGAGTGATAATTTATATTAAACTGCTGGCTCCATGCACAAGGCACAGGCTACAAGGCTGCCACAAGGCACAGGCCACACGGCCGCCGCAATGCACAGGCCACACGGCTGCCACAGGGCAAGGAGGGCTCGCGCCAAGCTGAACTCGAGCGGGGGAAGAAGAGGTCCTAAATGCCAAACATTCGGGCACCAGATGAAGGCGTAAGTCACGAACAAGGCCACACCAGTTTGGAGTTATGATTAATAGGTTGTTATTTATTTAAAGGGGAAAAAACTTACAGATCACAACAGCCATCTGCACAACCAGGAAGGGAGTCTAGTCTCCTGAGGAGCAGGAAGTGAAGAAGAGCGAGCAGAGGAAATAGCCGCTTTTTTAAAGGGAGAGAGACCACGCCCCAATGGGCTGGTATCACAGCATCTATTGGTTGGAGGGGCGGAAGGACCTCCCGCAACATTGGTCAAGTGCAGAAATTGTTGCTCATTTCAAAGCCAATGAGCCTGGTATCAAGAGCAGTATCTATGTCAAATTGCCATACTTAGCAGCACGGTTGTTTATAATACTGCTATCAGAGTCTGGCAGAAGGAGAGATGAAAGAATATGCTGTGGTGTCTGTTCCTGGAGACAGCATCTTGGGGGAGCACTCTTTAACTTCAATTAATTTGCTTTTTTAAAAGATGTACTATTCTTTTGTATATAGCACATTTACATAGAGAAATATTAATCTTGTAGCACATTAAACATTTCCTTATGTCAAATAAGCAGCAGCAGAGCAAAGGAAATCTACAAAGTAGAAGAAACCATATATCTTATCAAAGCATTTATAAAATAAAATACATTAGAACATATGAAGAATTCCTGTGACTCAGGAAGCATAAAAATTGCCTGCTAAAACATGGTCAAAAGACTTGAATAGAAAGCTCTCCAAAGAAGATACAGAAGTAGCCAGAAAATACATTGAAGGGCTTTAAGTGTACTTAATCATAAGAGAAACACAAGACCTAAGCTAGTTTAGAATAGGATATTTGTACTTATTGTATATAATTTCATAGTAGGTTTAGGACTCTCTTACTTAAACAAAAGGGAGAGGTGTTGCGGGAGGTCCTTCCACTCCTCCAGCCTATAGCTGCTGAGATGCTAGCCCATTGGGGCGTGGTCTCTCTCCCTTTAAAAAAGTGGCTACTTCCCTCTGCTCTCCTCTCTTCACTTCCTGCTCTGCCAGCCACTAGACTTCCTTCCTGGTTGCGCAGAGGGCTGTTGTCTGGGACGGTGATCTGTAAGTTTGTTCCTCTTTAAATAAATACCACCCTATTAATCATAATTCCAAACTGGTGTGGCATTGTTTGTGACTTACGCCTTCAGACAAGAATGAAATATCATCTACAGCCAATTGCAAGGCTATATGACCTATTATATAAGCAGGCAGCAAATGCTGACAAAGCTGGCAATGTCATACAAGAACTGCATGTTCATGCACCACATGTGGTAAACTGAAATGTTGCTGCTTTGAAAAAAGTGCTGTTGATGTTCTTCACATGTTTAAAAAGAGAAATATCACATAATCTATGAATACCCGGTGTGGCTATGCAAGGAAGTCTCTTACAGAGAAATGTGCACATTGCTCATCACTATCTGAAGCAGCCATGAGGTGGAAGCAATTCAAATATCTCTTGATGGAAAAAATTGAGAAAGAAAGCATAGAATATACTTATACTGCAGTATTGCCTAGTATTCACAAAGACAGTAATTGTGTGTTCTGCAAAAGTAATAAAAACTGATGGTGTTACATAAGGTGAAGCAAGTTAATGGCAAAAGGTTATATATTAGTACTCTGTTCGCATGAGGAATTTGAAGTGATGACAAATACCAACTATATGTTTGCCAGTAATGTCCAAGCATAGTTTCCAGAAGAATCCTCTAATCTGCATTTTCAGAGTATTACATGCCTTGTTCTGATTTTGTTATAAAATTTTGTTGAAATTTTCAAATATAATTACTGTATTTATGAAAATGATTATGTGATGTGATTTAGTCTGGACTGTCAGTCTGACAGAATTTCAATTTGACAGAATCTATAATTGCCTGGAAGATGTGCCTCTGGACATGGTTTTTGGTTATTCTTGTTTGCCTTAATTCACTGTGGTCAAGACTGTTTCTTATGCTTTGGGGCTTGAGCTGAAAAAGATCAAGAAAAGGAGTTGAGCACTAGCAAGCATGCATACATTTATTTGGTCAATTTGTAGATAGTGTACATTATGTGCCCAGTGGTTTCATACTCCTGAAACCTTAGTTTTGCCAATATTATCGAATAATAAACTGTAAGCCATTAATCTCTTAAGATGATTTTATTGAGGAAACTTGACATATTGTTAATATCATTTATCCCATTAATACTGTTAACTGTTCTGTTTAATTATTCCTAATATAATCATTTGCCATCCAGTGTAGGAGTTTTTGTATGCTGCTGTAATTTTTTATAATATTTTCCTAAGGTATAGATATTACTCAATTATAATTTATTTTGTGTTTATACTGCTAGTATTCTTTATTTTTATTTGTGTGTAAATTAGTATCGCATGTTGTTTTTAATCTATAAGACTGTTAGATTTTGTTAATGGCTGTTTGATAGTAAGAAATCCTTTAAATAATATATATATACCTATAATTTACATATATTCACTTAAGTATATGTATGTTTATTTGAGTGTATATACTTAACTAACATTAATCATTTGTACACCTAAACATAGTTTGTTGTGATATTTAACAAATACTGACAGTGTATATTGAAAAGTGTACATTCTAGATACTCAGTTGTTGTCACTCTGGATATACAGAAATCCCTCTTCCCTGGATTCATTGTTTGCTTGTGTCCATGCTTTGTGTTTGACTGGCCTTTTTTTTCTGAAGTCTGTTTTCACACAGGACAAAGTTTCTGTATTTCCTAGAGAATAAAACCTTGGGAACGAACAGTCAGCTTTTTCTCTAAACACCATAAGAATAACTGTGAATGTAACTGCTTTTTTTTTCTCAGTCCCTATCTCCCTCCGAAGCTTTGGGTGGTCTGTCTCCAGCAGCATCACATCCAGTTACTGTTCCCTAATAGGTAGTTGATTGGTATATTGTTCCAACAATGCTCTGGGGTTTAACTTTTTCCATAGTCTTTTCCAAAATAAGCATGGCCACAGCCTTAAGGGAAGATTAACTTGTTTCAAAACATCCTTTGAGATCTGGTTCTTCCTTTTTTTCTTTTCCTAAGTCTTTTTGGTAAACTTAAGCATGACCTACTTGTTCATACTGTGGAGCTATCTCCTTAACTATTCTCCATGGTCTCCATTGACTGAGACAGTGCCCTCAGCATGATGCTTCTTTTATGCTTCATTCAAATAAACTCAATCTCTTTAAGTACAATTACTATAACAACTGTCTCATAGCCAACATCTTCCCATGTTTAGTAATTTTGCTGCTAATTAAAGATAGAAGACATATACAATGAATGGCATGTTTTTTGTTTGTTTGTTTTTTCTCTTAGAATTACAACTTTATCCTAGAATGAGGCACTGAGATGTCTGTGTTTGTACATGGTATCATTCAGCGTAATATTTTCTCACCTACTTTTACTAGCAGGGAACTTCTACCATATGAGAAAGCTATGTACAGGACAAGTGAGCACCACTACTGCTTGGGCCTCCATACCTGGATTAGAGTATCCATTCTACACATGGTAGCCAGAAGGCGAAAATGAACCTAAGATCTCTTGGCATCCTTTCCTGGAAAAAAGAGAGAGAGAGAGAGAGAGAGAGAGAGAGAGAGAGAGAGAGAGAGAGAGAGAGAGAGAGAGAGAGAAACTTTGCAGTATGAGAGCCTGTGGAGAAAGGATGAGGGATGTTAAAATCTCTTTTCTCTGGGACAAGTCATTACATTTAACCAGAAGCAGTGAAACAGGGCGCTTTTCATCTGTGTGACGGCAACTGCCTTTGCCACACTCTTGGTCATTGACGTGTGGGAGAACAGGAGTAAGCTGCAA
Organism: Alexandromys fortis; assembly: GCF_014885135.2. Taxonomy (NCBI): domain Eukaryota; kingdom Metazoa; phylum Chordata; class Mammalia; order Rodentia; family Cricetidae; genus Alexandromys; species Alexandromys fortis. Next base: position 17,000,338 of record NW_026067944.1, on the reverse strand, counting down.
AGGAAGTGACACAGAATGAGACCTTTAGATTTTTCAAAATACACGTTTCTCTGTAAGTTGGATGCCTTCAGGACAATTTCCAGAGACTTAAGAAGTCGCTTTTTATAATTTTCATGAGTTATGGTTGTTTTGCTGGAAGTCATGGTTGTTTCATTTTGGAAAAGGGTCCAAGGAAATCGTCACACCACGATTCCACAAGTGTTTCTTGCCCTGTGTACATTTTGTTCAGTTTGGCATGTTTCTCATAGAGTCTTTATGTATGATCCAGTTCTTCCACTTGCACATGTGTCTTGGAAGGCAGATCTAGAGGCTCTGAGTTCTGTATACTTTTCTCAATAATTAATTGTTCAAATACACTATGTTCTCCATATCTAGTATACAAGCTAAACCTCATTCATTTTGCAGATTCTGTTTTCCCTTCTTGACATCGTTTCTGCCTTGTGGGCTGTTTCATTTCTCTGTCTTTTTTCCCTACTTATGCATGCTAATATATATATATTATTATGATGGAGGAAGGACATTGGGTAATTATAATAAAGAAACTGCCTTGGCCCATTTTATTGGTTAGAACATAGGTGGGTGGAATAAACAGAAGAGAATGCTGGGAGAAAGAAGCTTAGTCGAGGAGTTGCCATGATTCTCCCACTCCAGACAGATGCAGGTTAAGATCTTTCCTGGTAAGCCAGCTCGTGGGCTACACAGATTATTAGAAATGGGTTAGATTAATATGTAAGAGCTAGCCAATAAGAGGTTACAGATAACGGGAGAGAAAGTGTCTAAAAGAATACAGTTTCCGTGTAATTATTTCGGGGCATAAGCTATCCATGTAGGTGGCCGGGTGCCGGGGACACAGCCCTGCCGCTCCTTCAACATATATATATCAAAACAAAAATTCTTGAAAATATTTTCTCAATAAACTATCATATACTTCCTTAAAGTCATTAAAATACCATTTATTTATTTTTTAATTACAGTGGTCTAAACTTTCAAATTATAGACATAAACCTAGGAGAGAATTGTAATCTTATATACTATATAAGCACATCTGAAGTGATATAGCTACATTTCTATCTTCTCTTCTCTTAAGCCTTCTGTTAAGTTTTTCCTTTTTTTTTTGATTTTTTTTTATTGAAAAAAATAATTTCCGCCTCCTCCCCGACTCCT
>NW_026067944.1:16997944-16998791 GCF_014885135.2 Alexandromys fortis | reverse complement strand
TGTCTCCGTGGGTGGGTGCACCCCTCGTGGTCCTGACTTCTTTGCTCATATTCTCCCTCCTTCTGCTCCTCATTGAGACACTGGGAGCTCAGTCCGGTGCTCCAGTGTGGGTCTCTGTCTCTATCTCCATCCATCGCCAGATGAAGGTTCTATGGTGATATGCAAGATATTCATCAGTATGGCAATAGGATAGGGTCATTTCAGGTTCCCTATCCTCAGCTGCCCCAGGAACTAACTGGGGACATCGCCCTGGGCACCTGGGAGCCCCTCTAGGTCCAAGGCTCTTCGAACCCTAAGATGGCTCCCTTAATTATGTGCTTCCCTGTTCCCCTAACCAACCTTCCTTTATCACAATCATCTGGTTTCCCCAAGTTCCCCCCAACCTCCCCTTCTCACATTTCTCTCCCCATCTTCCCTTAACCTCCCCACCCCCAAGATCCCTATTTTTGCCCGGCAATCTTGTCTACTTCCCATAACCAGGAAGATAGATATATGTTTTTCTTTGGGATCACCTTTTTTATTTATCTTCTTTAGGATATCAAATTATAGACTCACTGACCTTTATTTATCTATAAAAACCAATTATGAGTGAGTACATCCCATATTCATCTTTTTGGGTCTCGGTTACCTCACTCAGGATAGCATTTCTATTTCCATCCATTTGCATGCAAAATTCGAGAAGTCATTCTTTTTTACCGCTAAGTAGTATTCTAATGTGTATATATTCCACACTTTCTTCATCCATTCTTCCATTGAAGGACATCTAGGTTGTTTCCAGGTTCTGGCTATTACAAATAATGCTGCTATGAACATAGTTGAACAAATGCCCCTGTCATATGATCGGGCC
>NW_026067944.1:16983146-16993033 GCF_014885135.2 Alexandromys fortis | reverse complement strand
TCCTTCAAATGGAGCCAGGAGAGGCCTGGTGTCTTGGTCCAGTCTTTGCTGTGACTGAGTCTCTGGGTGTATCTCTTCAGTGTAGAAGCAGGGACCGTCCCGTCGAGCTGGAACTCCTCAGCACCCAAACATGGACGACTGGTAGTCCAATGACCCGCGGACAAAAAGGAGGAACTTTGGGGGGCAGGGCAGGGACGAGTAGAACACAGGACACCCTGCCCCACAAGTTGAAGTTGCGCGTGCTCCCTTTCAGGGGTCCTTGAGGCCTGACATGTAGGCAGGCACTCACCGCTCTGGGTTGGAAGCCTTAGTGTAGGAGCAGAAAACTGTTCCTGAGCAAAGGACCTTGCAGAAAAGGCAGGCTTGGGGCGGGGGTCGTGTGTAAGAAACACAGCCTTGCAGAAGAAGCTGAGGGAGGGGGATTTGTGCTCTGTTCCGGGACAATCGCCCCTGGATAGCACACACTCACCCGTCCAGATGGAACTCCTCAGCACCTAAACAGGGTCGCCTGGTAGCCCAATGATCCGGGGACAGAAGGAAGAACGAGGCAGGCAGTGCGGGATCCAGGAGAGCACAGGAGCCCCTGGAACACAAGCTGAGGGTTCCCGGGCTCCCTTACAGGGGACCTTGAGTCTCTTCTGTTAAGTTTTTCACATTTGATTTCTTTTCACCTAGTTCACACAAGTCACTGCCAGTCACCTATTGGAAGCAATTTTATAGTAAAAAAATAAAGTTGAAAATACAGGGTGGGGGAAGTTAACAGTTTTATTCCAAGGTCTATGAGACTCTGTACAATAATTTATTGACAATTTAAACATCAACAGCATATTCAGATTTATCTGGACACCAGAAAATAACCATTTTAAAAGTAGTGTTGGTCCAGGCAACTAACTATTCTAAGATTCTGAATAGGTCATTTAACTTAAACACAACCCTTTTCACAATTCAGAATACAGTTACACACATTTTCTTAGAGGAGGATTTTGAGACAATCTATTTTCTGATATTCTGCATTTCATATTAAAGAAAGTAAAGTAACATTACCAGCTTAGCCTCCTTCCCACAGATCTACTGTGTTCACCACAACTCAGTTGATATCTTCTTTTTTATTGTATACACAGGGGCCATTCTGTTTGGCTTACAGTAAAGAAACATTATGAACTGAAATGCCAAACCCAGCATCATATTTCTTGGTTCTAATATCATTAGACAGTCATATATTATATCTGTGACAGAAAGGCTATGACAGATGACACTTTGAAAGTGTTGGGGGAGCGAGCTCATAAAGTACTTAATCAAATGGTTGCAATGTCTAAAAGGATTAAAGTCATGCAGACTCTGACTCACAAAATTGTTTCCTATTACTATGTTAAGACTGACAATGAAATACTGTTCATATTAAATGTGTGTATGAGTGTATAATTCCTATTACTCTCAAAACACAAATTCCATAGGAACAAACAAATATGATTTTCATATTTATATTATAAATACATTATATGTTTTCTATTCTTTCTATAATATTAAACTAGTACATATGCAGCACAAATTTAAACAATATTATGAACACAAAGAAATCAAAGAAAAGAGAAAAAGGGTTGAGGGCAGAAAAAATGAGGGAAGGGAGAAACAAAGGACCTGGGAAAGGAGAGGGTAGAATAGGCAGAAAGGAGAAAAGAGGAAGTGCAAAGATAAGCCATTGCTTTTAAGATTTGTAGATGTGAATTAATACGCTAGTCTATTATTAACTTGCATTGTTCTCCTATAAAATAAAAATATGTCATTTAGCTCCAAGCCCCTCTTCTCTGCTGAGATTGGGTACAAAAAAAAAATGATGCTCACTTGCCATGATTTACATGAGCAAATGTGATGGGAGCTCAGATGGTGGTTGGAAGACTTCAAACAGAGCAGTTAACTGTTTTCCTCCGAGTTCAGATCCCCAGGATGATCATTGATGATGCTGAAGCTGATCTGTCAGGATCTACTGTCGGATATCTCTTTCTTGTGATAACATTGATTTTCTGTTAGAGAACTATTGACATGAGCCAGTATGATGTCCACAAAGTCTTCCTTGCTCCACTTTTTTTTTACAGTCATATATTTTTCAGTTCTAATGAAGATCTACCTTAAATGCACAGAGACAGGATGTTTAACTAGTTTAACAGTTTCATTCTATGGCAAATACCTTATTGAAACAATGAGAGATGCAATGAACTTTATGTGATTGAGAAATAGAATAGGAAGAAATATATTCCAAGTTGGTGGATTCATAAAGAATGTCTGATTTTTAGAAACTGCTCCTGATAGAAAACCAAGAAATGCTGAAAATGTATACAGGCACCACTAAAATTAAACTAATTCTGATGTTTTTAAGTTGAATATATCCATCTGCTTTAGATGCTTGATACTTTTGCTAAGGCATAAAGATTTTAATTCAAACTCATATGTTCATGGATCTCAAATATACATCAATAATTAGTAAACCAAAGACATTCTCCATAACCATATCATTCCTGATTTCCAAATGAGCAACCATGGAAATTTAGGATTTTAACACTGTCTTAAAATTTTTAAAGCAAAATAAATATGAACCTCTGTTATCAAAATCTGCACCCACATTACCGAAATGCAAACACGTAGACATACTTACATACACACAGAGATAGGCACAGATACAGATATACACAGTCAGACACACACACATGCATAAACACACACACACATACTCATACACCAAAAAACACAAATAGACACATTCACAACATACGTTTAATAGAACTCTACAGTGTCCAAAAATCTAAGTACTTTAGTCATTTCTGAATTATTAAAGTCTATATACTAGAAAAATTAATTTTTAAAAGTGAGAGTCTTAGCTTGGATGCCAATTATCCATTGCTCACCTTCAGCTATACCATATTTGTCCCAAATTGACTAATAATAGTAATCATAAGGGTTAGTTGAAGCTAAGTGGAAATAATTATTTTGCTGAAATGGGAGAGTAATGGTAAGTACAGATGAAGTGTTCAACATAGTATAGAGTATCAAAGTGATCCTAATTTGTATAATAAAATATGATCTTTCCAAATCTCATTTATAGTTCTGAAATGTTCATCAATCATTGACTCAAAGGATCATGGGAAAAGGTTAACTTATCTTGGCTATGATCCTAGTTGTCACAGACTCACAAGGGCTTTACATGCAATTTTTCAGCTACTGGGAATATCTTAAGGTAAATGACAAAAAAAATTCTGTGCATATATAAAGTTTGTAAAAAGCATGAGACACACAATAAGCATCTTGAAAAAATGATATACAAAGTTTTCACTCTTTCAAATCCATTGTTCTAAACAAGTCATCAAAATTTATGTTAGCCTCACAAAAATAAATGGAAGGTACCAAGAAACACTTTTTTAAATTTGTGGTGTACTTAGAACAAAATATGTATTTGAAAAGAATGTTAAATTTAAGAGGATTCATGTTAACATGTTAGGACGATACATTTCCTTGGATAGCAGACTACTCACAACCAAAATAGCATTTGAAAACAGGGGTTGAAATCCCAATAAATAACCCATGCCTCTTGGATTTAAGGACCTTTAATAACTGTTAGCTCATGGTAATAAAGGAGTTTGTCGGTTCTCTGCATGCTCTGAACTTTAGCTCATCTTGATACTCCCAGAGTTTATGCATGTAATTGAGATAACTACTTCATTTATTCTTCCAAATCATTCACCCAAGAATTTGAAGACATACATCTCTTATTTCATTATACTTTCAAATTTAGCTTTGGAACTGCTAGCATATGTATCTTATGTTTTATGTACAATTAAGTAAAAGTGACCATAGATGATGGTTAGGCATGGATGAGAAAGAATCAAATTTGCATTGCAAAAAGAAAATCCTAGAAAATTAAGGTAAAATGTTAAAGCTAAGTGACTAAAAACAAAACATAGACCATTGTTAATGTTTCATTTTTTGCATTTTTCATTACTTACCGGTATATATATGCATACATGCACATAAATTTATGGATGACTGGACAGTTAGCTACAATGAAAAGAACCTTACATAAACATTTTATGCCATCTGACACCAGTGAAAGAGAAAATAATGATAGTATTCCATTAGCATAGTAAACTAAAATTCATATTTTGATATCAGGAAAAGGCTTTTTAATTGGTAAATACAATCAGTGTTTAATATAAAATTTAGAATTATTTATTTTAATATAAGATATACTAATTGAAGATAAAATTCCAGGTACTCACTAACAGCAGCATTAGATTTCATATGAACACATACCAGATTTCATTACTACCATTGTTCTAAAAATGTTCACATCAGTGACATCTTCTATTTAAGTGGTCTAATTTTATCAGTTTCTATGAGAGGAAAGACTGCTAAAGGTTAAGGAGATGGCTCAGTGAATGAACCATAAAGCTTTACTGAACTCAGATCTCCAGACCAAACAAAAAAAGGCATACAGTGGCATATATGTCTCTAATTCCAGTACACAGAAGAATGGCTAGAACAGTGGTTCTCAATCAGTGTGTCATGACCCCCATAGAAGTTACATATCAGGTACCTACACTATGATTCATAGCAGTAGGATAATTACAGTTATGAAATAAATACAGATAAAATATAGTTTTATAAACTTCAAAGTGGGGGGGGGCTCACCACAACATGAGGAACTGAATTAAAGAATCATATCATCAGGAAGGTTGAGAAACACTGCTCTTGGAGGTGTGGGCCAACTAATTTACCTACCCAGTGGCACGGAGAACCTTTCTTAAATAAGACAGAAAGACAGGGATCAACACCCAAATTTGTCCAATGACCTATGTACATGTACATACCTAAGCATCTCTTCCCACAAGCATGCAGTCACACACACACACACACACACACACACACACACACCTGTCAATCACAAATAAATGTATAAATAGGAAAAATTGGGAATAACTTCTGTAAGTGGTCAAACCATGCTTACAGCTGAATGATGTGACACTGAGTTATCCACATGCTTGTTGAACCCGGAGTTAGAAGGAAATTTTCCTAGCAAGTCTCATTCTGGGAACTCACTGTACAAAGGTGCCTAATTTCTATTGCTTCATTTCTTAATCCCTTTTTACATAATATAGACTTTGATGATGAAGACATCATCTGTTCAATAATGTTTATTCATCTCTGACATGGTGCAGAAATTTAGAGGCCATTTGAAAGAAAGTAAAAAGGATAAGCCACAGTTTGTTCATGTTTAAAGAGAACAAAGAATCCTGGAAAGTATTAAGAGAGATAATTTTTTAAAAATTGGGAGGATTTGGGCAAGCCTGATAGTCATGATTATTCCTCCAAAAGAGAAATACATCCTCACTATTCTCAAGATAATTCTCATAATTGCTTAACTGTTTTTCCTGCCTTTACTTTGGCTGCCTTCCAAATCATAGTATTTACTGTGTCCTGAATAATATTCTTTAAAGATAACTCAAAATCCTCTCTCTCTGTATACACTTGAGGGGTTCGCTGATGCTTAGAATTAAAGTTCTAGTTTATGTAGATGACAGGGAATATTTCTTTTCTTCCGCTACCTGCTTTTTCTGTGAACTGTGTAAGATTTGAAAGCATTAGAGGACAGACTTCTCTTCTTCAGCCTTGCTCATCCCTTAGCTGTTACATTATATCTCATCTTTAGCTTGATTTTTTTTACTGTTTGTCATGCTAATGAGCAGTCTTCTCTTCCTGAAAACCTTAGAACTTAGGTCTATGTTCCACGTACCTTCTGTGTTTACTGCAAGTCACTTTGTGGTGTTAGGAAGGTACCAATCTTAATATCATGTTTCATTCGAGACTGAAATCTCCCCTAACATCAGCATTCACATCTTATTAGATGTGAGGATCAGTGTAGTCATTATTGGAAATATTAGGAGCAAAAATTCATGAAGGAATGCATGTGTTGAACTGAAAGTCATCTCAAATACAATAGGTCACAAGAGAAATCATGTATATGCCTAATGACTTGTGGATGGAGCTCACGGAAGACCACAACTTCAGGGCAGATTACAGGGTAGATCATGTACTGTGTGTTTTCATCCCATGTACTACTGGCTGTAAAGCACATGTCCATGTAGCCTGTTATTCCTCCCTACGTCCAGATAACAACACCCCATGTCATTCCCCAACTAGTTAATCCTTCAAAAATTCTTAGAGCTACAACACCAATAATATTTATTCCTCTATTATCTTTACCCACTGCAGTTTTTAGTTTTAGTTTTGAATGCTTGTTCTTGCTTTCGGACCAAATGGATAAATTTCTGATTTAAATATATATATATAAATATATATATATATATCTTTTATAAATAAAGTTATTAATGCCTTTATAAAATCAGATGATAAAGTAGTCTAAAAATGTTAGAGAGATGGTTGCGTTTAAAAATATAGGTTATTCTTAACCTATATTGTTATAGGTTAAGAATTCTTATAGGCAAACAACCACCTGTAACTAAAGTCCCAGAGGTTTGATGCCACCTTTCAATCTTCTTGGTTACTATATATACTTGGTATACAGACTTATTTGCAGGCAAAACACTCATATGTTTGGGTATGTGTATGTATTTTATATATATATATATATATATATATATATATATATATATGTATGTATACAATAGGGGGAAGTTAGTTCTGAGGTAAGACTTGTCTCCCTCCACTATAGAACAATTTCAGTAGTGTAACTGGAGATTTCTCTCCTACCTGCCAGTTCTCAAATAACTTTTATGAGGCTTAATATATTCATTGCAAACTATTTAGCCTGTTAGCTCAGGATTATTATTAACTAGCTCTTATAACTTAAATTAAATAATTTCTATTGTTCTATATTTACCACAAGGCTCATTGCTTGTTACCTCACATCTTGCTTCTCCGGTGGCTGCTGGCATCTCTCAGACTCTGCTTTCCTTTTCCCTTTGTCTTTGTTTGAATTTCAAACCTAGCTATATTCTGTCCTGCCATAGTCCAAAGCTGCTTCTTTATTAATCAATGGTAATAAAACATATTCACAACATAGAGAAGGACATCCCACATCAAGTACACTCTCTTCTGTCATGTAAAAGGAAAACTGTGATGAAATATCCTCCAAGAATGCTCAAAGACTGAGGGTATCATAGTTATGAGTATTCTCTGGAATAAGCCCCAATGTATTTCTTGCTTTTGCTGAAGAGGCAATGTATTAATCTACAGACCTTTGCCAGGTCAATAAAAGGTAAGTTTCCCAGAGAAAATAGCTATAACAAAATGCTGAGCAAAATATTATGATAGAATCCTAAAAGTCAAGAAATGAAACTGGGAAATCTTGCAGGTAGTATCAGGGGATGGATGCAGAATGATCACAGGAATATTGAAAATCTGTCTCCAAAATTAAACTAGACTTGCTCATAAACTTTACACCATCAATTATTGTACATCACTCTTACATAGAAATAGTATATAATGCCATAGTGGGTACAGATGTAAGTCAAGTGATCTTATTCCACCTTATCAAACAAAAGGTTTTTATGATCACTGATCAAAAATATGAATTTATGATCTAAAAAGTAGTTTTAGAAATACAAGCACAGCCTATCTTTGTATTACTATAATTTTACACACTTTATAGAGTATTATTTTACCAAGTAGAGTAGATACCCACAAGAGAGCCCCAATCATCCAGTAACGTGATTCTTGCTCAATTTTTGGTTCAATACACAATGACCCTGAGTGGTGCCAAAAAGCCCAGATTCCTCTTCCGGAAACTGTGTTGTACTTCCTAGCTGTGGTGTTAGGATGCTATCAACTGAGGATACAGCCCTAGCATAGCCTTACTAGGCGTTGATGCTGGAAGAGAAATAGGACATTGCTGATTTTCTATCTGCCTCATCCCCATGCTGAGGCTGGCTGTGGGCTCATGACAGGAAAGAGAGAGAAGCCCCACTGTGGAGTGGCCCAGGTTATGATTTGAACCTGAAGAAGATTCAGAGTTTTGGCTGGACATTCAGTTATGCCACCCACAGGTTCTGGCTTGTCTCCCTGATGGGGCCTGGCTGAGTAATTGTTCCAAGAGACCTTGGCACTCCCGGCAGTTCTTATTTTTTCTCAAAGTGTTCTCAGTTTGGTTGGTCATGGTGTAGAACTAGAATTTCCTTTGGAGGAGATCCCTAGGCATCTTCAGCACAGGCTGCATTTTGGCATATTAAGTGATGGTTATGCGGCCAGACAGATCATGTGGGTCACTGTCAGAGCCCAGAAATACATGCTGTGAAAAGCTTCCATGCTATCCACAGAAAATAGCAGATTTCTCACAGATGTGAAGTCTTCAACTTTGATTTTCTCTTCCACAAGTGCCAAGATCACATCTCCTGGGATAATTAACATTGCCCTGCAGACAAGGACGAGTAAGATAATGGCGTATATGTGTAGGTGGAGGCTGCACATTCGCTCCCAGTTGCTCAGACCCAAAATAATCACACAGAAACTATATTATTTGCAATACTGTTTGGCCAATAGCTTAAACACATTTATAGTTGGCTCTTCTATCCTGAACTAACTCATTTCTATTAATCTGTGCATCACCAGAAATTTGTGACTTACTGGCAAAGTTTCAGTGGGCTCAGCAGGAGGCATCTGTCTCCTTGGGTGGCTCCATGGCTTCTCACTGACTCTGACTTCTTTCTCCCAGCATTTGGTTTAGTTTTTTCACCTACCTCTACTTTGCCATATCACAGGCCAAAGCAGTTTCTTTATTCATTAACCACTAAAAGCAACACATATACAGAAGGACTTCCCACATCATATATGGGATCCATATCCTTGTACTCAGGATTGACATATACGATACAGGTTGCAACTGGGAAGCTCACATTCTCCACAAGGTCCCCAACTACATGGGTGAAGGTATCTCAAACACTGGTTCTCCGATTACTAGCAGCTTTTTGGATGGTTATACCCCTGACCTTGTCTATTTCCATGTTCAGAAACAGCCCCATTATGATGTTCACAGGCACAGCATGCTGATCTACATGTCCCTTTGATCTCGTAATCTACAGAAACCAACCAATATATAGCCAAGTACAGGTGCCCACCAGTCACCATCCAGATAGGCTGCAGAAACAACACAACTACCTAAGCATAGTATCAGACATAGTTTATGGCCTTGGTGACTGATCATGAAGACACCCACAGAAAGAAGGAGCATGCTTGCAAAACTGGCAATGAGGTGGGGTTATCTATCATGATGACCAAGTTGTATGGCAGCTGCCCAGCAAAGACATCTCTGATAAAGAAGATCAAGCAGATGGCAGAAGGCGAAGAGTTTATGCCTGGCCTACTACTATTTTTTGGGTCAGGGTGACAGAATTCTTGGGGGGCATGACAATAATAGTTATTCTATACATCCACCTCAATGGCCTGAAAGTCCACATGCAATGCAAGTCATTCTCACTTTTCCAGAGATCCAAATATTACCCAACTAACAAGTGTGTTACACTGCAAGTTCTGAATTTCCATGGTCTCTATGCTGCCAAGTCTAGTGTAACCCCAGAGTTTTGAACAGGACATTCACATTGAACATCCACCTTCTTCTTGGTTTCATGTGCTCAAGATTTCAAATTGCTTGTTATAATAACTCTTTATAGCAAAAATATCAGGAAAAGATTTTTTCTTGTAATTTATAAATCACAAAATCATTAATCACAAAATTTATCATTTATAAAAAGATTTCTTCTTTTATATTAGTGCATATTAAGTACACAAAATAATGGTTTCATTTGGTATTTTTCTTTTTTTAATTTATTATTTATTAAAGATTTCTGTCTCTTCCCTACCACCGCCTCCCCTTTCCCTCCCCC
>NW_026067944.1:16967395-16982213 GCF_014885135.2 Alexandromys fortis | reverse complement strand
AAGTTGTCTTGATTTGCATTTCCCTGATCGCTAAGGAAGTTGAGCTTGACCTTAGGTGTCTTTTGGCCATTTGAACTTCTTCTGTTGAGAGATCTCTGTTCAGCTCAGTGCCCCATGGAGACCACTTCCTACGTATAACCCCAGCAGCACAGACAGTAAGGGCCTCATTGAATAAATGGGACCTCCTGAGACTGAGAAGCTTCTGTAAAGCAAAGGACACTGTCGCTAAGACAGAAAGGCAACCCACTGACTGGGAGAAGATCTTCACCAACCCCGCAACTGACAATGGTCTGATCTCCAAAATATATAAAGAACTCAAGAAACTAGACCGTAAAAGGCTAATCAACCCAGTTATAAAATGTGGTATTTTTCTATATGCATAGAATCTGGATTGCTCACCCTTTTCTGAACTATCCTCAGTTTCCCACCTATACTTTCTCTGACCCCTTTCTTTTCTTTAACAGAGCTCGCCAATTACATATTTTAAATATGATGATCTCCAGTTGTACATGCATTCCTGAAAATAGCATGATATTGTTATTACTGAAAATTCTTAGATAGATTAAAACTACATTACATACATACACCACATACATATGTATGCTAAACTCATATATATATATATGCACATATATGCAGCTATAATGATTCTATATTTTGACTAATGTGAACACTGTTATAATAAACATGGATGGACAGGTATATAATATATTCTGACAGATGTAGAAATGGCAGAGCTAGAGCACTTGTTACTTCTTTTAGAACTAGCTCCTATAGTAATTGGACTAACTTAGTTTCCTACTAGCAATGTATAAAACATTTCCTCTGGACCCTTCTAGTATTTTGTTTATGTTTGTGTAATTTGCTTGTTTGATTGACTTTTGTTTTCTTTAAGAAAATATCTATTTGGTTAGATTGTGATGAAATATCACTTTAGTTTTGATTTATATTTTTTATCATTACTAAATATAATAAAAATTTTTCATTACTTATGGGCTATTTTCTCCCATCATTTTTTGAAAAGTATTTGTTCATTTCACTTACCCATTTGCTGATTAAATCGTGTGTTCTTTGGTGTTTAAATGTTTTGAATTATTTAGGTATTCTGGAGTCACTGCTCAATGAATATCTGGCACAGGTTTTTTTTCCATACGCAGACTGTCTCCAATTCATCAACGATTTTTTTTTACACTGTGAAGAAGCAACAGCAAATTATCTCACAGAGCTCTAATAAGAAAAACAGCATGGCGATACTGCCAAACAAATATTTAGATAAATAAAATAGAAAAGGTTCATAAATACATTCATATAACCATAGTCAAATTTGTACTTTGGATTAAAAGGTTAAAAGTACACAATACTACAATAATGGACTAGGAAATAATAGCCGGGGAATCTGCATGACACCCGAACTAGACCCTCTGAATGTGGGTGACAGTTATGTGGCTTTATCTGTTTGTGGCGGGAGAAGAGGGGGCTGACAGTCATACCAGGACCTTTCCAAAGTGTATGAACTGGCTTTTTGTAGCCAATTCCTTATAGTAAGATAACTTTTTCAGCCTTGATGAGGGAGGGGGCTTGGCCCTGCCTCAAGTTAGTATGCCAGACTTTGTCGACACCCCAAGGAAGGCCTTATTCTCTCTGAGAAGATGGTGGAGGATGGGAAAGAGAAAGGTAGGGATGGAAGAAGAGGAGAAAAGGGGAACTCAGGTTGGAATATAAAATGAAAATTAGTTTTTAAGAAAAATACAAAAAAATAAAGTAAAAAAATTAACTGTATTGTTTCTTGAGAAAATATTACTAAGTAAGCAATATTTGCCATGTTTTCTTCTTTCATTAATTTTGTATTTGAGGGGGTGCATGCATATGTACAGACGTATGAGGGAGAGACTGAGCATATGTGTGTAAGTCAGAGGTTAACCTCAAGATCCATCCACCTTGCTTTTCATTGTCTCGTTTGTTGCTTTTGTTCTTCTGAGATGGGGTCTGTCATTAGGACCTGGGGCCACCAGCTTGTTGGTTATGGAGTTTCGGGGATCCTTCTGGTTCTACCTCCCCAGTATGGAGATTGCAGCATGGCCTATACCCTTTGGGAATGGGTACTGATGATGAAATGTAGGTACTCCTACTCACATAGCAAGCATTTTACTGCCCCAGTCTACACTTTTATTACTTTTTCAGGAATATACTGGGTTTTCATTTTATTTTTCATTTTAGGTACATATCTGATCATGCAATTGAAATTGAATTTTGCATCATATGTTAAAACAGCCCTAGAGTATTGTTCGTCTAATGCATTTGTTATTTATTTTTTGTGCATTTGGGTACGTGAGGGTGAGTTTGAGAGAGGGTGTGTATGTACCACAGCACTTGTGAAGAGGTCAGGGAACGACTTATAATTCCATTCTCTCCAACCTTGCAGAACTGGGGATTGCACTCTGGTTGTTGGGCTCAAAAGCAGGCCCCTTTAAAAGTGGAGCCATCACACCAGCATTCTAGCTCAATCTTAAAATCACTCCTAAATAGAAATGTCATATTTTTAAAAACTGAAATCTATTCGAAGTTTGTAAGCTAGTCTGAACCGTATTCTTTTTCATCAACTGTTAAATGTACATTATGTGAGCGGAAACTGCATTCGTTTTATTTGTCCTTCCAGGTAGTTACTGATTTATGATGATTTTTTTTAAGCTATGAAACACAAAGCACAGCTTAAATCGCCAAGTTCTTCCAATTTCCGCTCAGAGTTGTTGCCACATAAAATATTTGCAAAAATATAAAAGGCATAAGATGCTACTCATCATAACTATGTTTTCAGTTGGAAGAACAATTTGTTGGAGATAGACTGTTATAGCATTAAAACAGCACAGAGGACTCAATGCCATGCTTCAAGACACTGGCTGTAGAACTCTCTGCGCTCTTTGTCCCCCCTGCAGCATCCAGAGTCAGTGGTGTAATCCTGTCGATGACTAACTTCCATTGTGCAAAGAACTTAATTACATACTGTGGTTCAGTTCCTATTTTGCCAGGCAGTCACTCAGCCATAAAAGAATGCTGTAGAAAGTAAGTGGTGAAATGCAAAAGAAATTGAAAGCACATGATCTCAGTCAGGAGGCAAATAAGTACTTTTCAAAGAAAAGCCAGAATTCTTTAACTGGGAGCTGGATCACACTCCTAAAACAAAGAAGCACTGGCATCCAAAGGGAAATATTTTGTAAGTTCCCCGAGTGAGCAACATTATAAAATTACTTGAGCTATTTTTGTTGTTTTGATTACTGGTCAGTTGGTAAAATTCATCAGGAAAACTGAAAAAAAAATTTTAACGCCATAAAATTTTGGAAAGGAGTAATGATCCTTTTCAGAGAATGCTCTTTTATGGGGGGATAATTGTTCTAATCTTTGATTTATAATTGTACGTCCCAGGAACAGAGAAGACAGATCTTTGTGACAGTGTTAAGAAAGCTGGGAAGGTTGAAAGTTTTGGACAACTTTCTTCAATTTACAGAAGTGCTGAGTCTGGCTTATAACACAAAGACATACTCTTTGAAGCATTAAAAGCTCTGTCTATGAAAGTATCGATGGAAAGCACGCATCTGAAAATGAAAACGCTTAATTTCAGCCACAGTATAGAAGCACTAACTGCACTTTCCAGCTAAAGGAGCATGCAGAAAATGATGCTCATTCATTTGTTCTGTTCTTGTTTTAAAGAGGGTGTGTGTGTGTGTGTGTGTGTGTGTGTGTGTGTCTGTGTCTGTGTGTCTGCGTGTGTCTGTGTCAGAGAGAGAGAGAGAGAGGTGAAATTCTCACATGGACTAGTGGGTGAAATTCACTATGAGAGGGGAGAAACCTGGCACGATTCTCAAGCAGTGTAAGAAAGACACGGGCAGCGAGCATAGGGAAGACACTGACATAATGCTCAAACCTTTCTGAACTCGAGTTCCATTTTCAACTCCTGCTTGTGTGGACTTCATGCTACAGATCCTCTGAATGTTCACTCTCTGATGTCTGAACTTATGAAGGTCATGGCATGACATGGCATGAATTGCAGGGCTGATAGGAGCATTGTCTGAAATAATGTATATATGTGATTCACATACAACAGAGCTCGGAAAATGTTGGCTGAAGTTTGTTACAACAGTGGGAAACAGTTGGGTCATAGTGGTACCTGCATTCTGCAGTGTTACCCGTAGCTATCCCTGTGAAGTCTTATAGAGAAGGCCTCTACAGGTAGGGTGTTTATGTCAGAGCTGGTTCCAGAACCAAGGATCCCCTGTACCTTGAACTCATTTATGTTATCAGTGAATGCGCGTATTTACCTGTGGGAATAAAATCCTAGTGAGTTTATCCTGGTAAACTCTAAGGGACTAAATAGATTGTATAACTTCTCTGTAAAGTTTTAAAAGCTCCTTGGGTGAACGGGAGTGCCTGACACTTTCCTTTGGGCAGATGGTTTAGGAAGATGAAGGTGACACTTTCAAATGAGATATTGTATGAAAGGGTCTGCCATACCTAAGTTGGAATAACAGAGTTTTAGTAATGAAAACATGAAGTGGCCATCCATGAAGGACTAAAGTTCACAGATGAGAAAGAAATAAGACAAGATGAAAATGACATGTATAAGAGGAGTCTGTCAGCAATTTAAACATTGAAAAATTGATAAAATATAGTTACTAAGATAAAGCATGATCTTATTAAGGTTAAAGATTTAGTTTTCATATCTGGTAAAATAGGGCAAAACAATGGTATGTATGATGTTGAGCAATTTAGGTTGAAAAGGTTGAAAGGAATATTAATAAGAAACAATTTCCTTTATTATAGAGATCTACAATTTAGAGAGATGAATGAGAATGGTAAAAACATTATGCTTATGGTTTTAATTTTTTAACATTTTAAAATTGCATTTTGTTCATTGAGTGTGCGTGCATGTGTGTGTGTGTGAGTGTTTGTATGTGTGTTTGTTTGTGTGTGTGTGTAGATCAAACACCAATATGTGGGAATTGGCTCTTTTCTACCATGTGGGTTCAGTGGATTGAAAATACCTCAACCTTCCAGGCCTTTTTGTCTCTTTTAAAGACTTTAAAACCACAGAATACAGAACCTAAACATCAGGACTGGAAAAGTTGCTCCATGGTTGAGAGTACTTCCTGTTCTCCAAGAGAAACATAGTTCAGTACCAACAGCAAAACCATGTGGCTTACAACTGTCTACAACTCTAGTTCAGGGGATCTAGTGTGTTCTTGCTTTTCCAGGACCCTACGTACACACAGGGAATGTACACACACAACTGATAAAAATCTTTAAAAAGAAAAGTATAAGAGGTCAGATAGGGAAAAATAATTCATTTGAAACTTTCATTTTCCTATAAAATTTTAGCTTTTGAAAAGATTATGCTACCTTCGTGCTATCATGTCATTACAAGGAAAGAGACAGTATTCATATTTACAAGGTGAGGACATGATAGTTTCATGACAGGCTTTGGAATTTGGAAATAACACTGATTTATTTAAATATACCTCTTAGACAGATAGTGAAATAACCACAGAAACGTTTCTTAATATGTCAATATTTTCCTGGAAAGAATTTCACAGAAGGATACAAAACTTAGCTTTGAAACAAAGAGAACCAGAAGAGACCAGACTTGTTTGCATTCCTGAAGACTGGATTGCTACGAAAGGCACAGAAGAGAGGAGGCTTACTAGACTAGGGAAGTTGTCCACTCAACATCCAGTCATATTAGTAGGATAAGGAGGTAAGGGTAACCCTCGGGATACACGCCTTCTGTATTATATGATCTAGAAAGACTCCTCGTGTTTGTGTTCTGGGGATGGTAATGGTCTCAGAGCCAGAGCACCCCACAGCTAAGTCTTTCAAATGGAGACTGTGAGCAAAAGAGCATGTTAATATGAAGTACCTAATGTAACCGGAAGAAACTCCTATACACTAAATGCAATGATATTCTTTTAACTCACCATAAATAAACCTACTTGAAATATTAATTTGCCTATCAATTTCGTAGGCATTCACAATAAATATTTCATAGCATTCACAATAAATGAATACATAAAATTTTGGTGCCTACTAACAAAACACTTAAGATTTTTTTTCTTCAAAAATCTCTATTTACCACCACTTAATCAATCATGTATTACTGATGAAAAAGCAAAAGCAATAAATCATAAAATAAGTCTTCCAAGTGCTCATAGCATAGGAAAAATGGTTTCTCTTTTTCCCAAAGAATGCATTATTAAAAATTCTGTAAGATGTGTTTTAAATGTACACCCACACACCCAGACAACCACTGCCACCACAAAGAGGGGGAAGTGATCCAAAAGAGACTGCAATGGAGATCTTTGTACATCCTGCCGAAAGCCAGGGCCTTTCAACATACTTGTGGCTTCACTGCAGGAAGCAGACGCGTATTTGTTGATGAAGCCATTATGTAGTTATGAAGTATTCCACTTTTCACAGAGGCTATATGACTTTTTAAAAAAGCCTTCTGGTTAAAACAGGGCAAGCTGAAACTCTATATTTAAAAATGAGAAATGAATAAGCTTAGACTCCCATTTACCGTTACTAGAAAGATTGCCCCTCAGTGATCGGGGATGACAATATTATTCCATTTAGACGTCCTAGTTCTTTGCACTTTGCTATGAAAAGATGGGTCCCTTCAAATTGATGAGGTTTGGCAAAGAAACTAGAGAATCGTGTGCATATTTTAATAATTTATATACACCCGTTGCTTCTGTGCCACAGAAATTCTCAAATTATAAATTTTCTAGAATTACATATATTTCCTCCCATATGAAATATATGAAGTATATAATATGATTATGACTCTGAAGATGAACGATTTTCAACTTTTATCAAATAGTAGATTGAAGCAAAAAACATTTTCACTCAATTCTATCAAATGACTCAGTTATTCAGAATATTATTTTCAAATTATAATATTTTCCTGGCATAAATCTAATTTATATGCTCTACCATGAAATATAGTGTTTTATTTATAACATATACACATTAAGACTTTATTCTAGTATAAATAAATGCATATTTTTTATAATTGCTGATAAAAGTGTTCAGGTTTGTGCATTAATATTTGTAATATATTCAAATATTAATGGATAATGCATTCGATAAAATTTTAAAAATACTGTATGGCAGATATTATATTGGCTTGGATATTGCAGATATTATATAATTTCACATACATAAGAACTTCACATTTACTCCTTTGTCCTAGAATTGCTTATGACATTCAATTTCCTACGTTAGTACCATGCCTTAGTTAAAAAAAATACTTTTTATTTGTGTGTCTAAATGTGTATATATAGATGTGCATTTAGTGTGTTCAGAGACCAGAGGATTACTGAAACTGGAGTTACAGACAGGTGTGAGCAATCCAACTTGAGTGCTGGGAACCAAATTTGGGTTCTCTACAGGAACTCTGTGAATTCTTCACTACTGAGTCTTTCCTTCCAGTCACAATATCATATCCTTTTATAAATCTGCTCAGCCGTGAATCTATGAATCTGCTTCCGTCAGTTGCTGGATGAAGGTCCTATGATGACGAGGTAGTCATTAATCTGGTAACAGGGGAAGGCCAGTCCAGGGACCCTCATCAACTATTTATTAGGGTCTTAGCTGAGGTCATTCTCGTGGACTCCTGTGGAATTTTCTAGTGACAGATTTCTCCCTAGCCATTATTGGTTCCTTCAATCAAGATATCTTTAGTGGGAGCTCACCAATTCCAGACTGACAGTGGAAAACCTGCACAGAATCAAACTAGACTCACTGAATGTGGGTGACAGTTGTGTGGCTTGGGCAGTCTGTGGGACCACTGGCTTCTACTGGGTATTTGGAGCTTATTCTCTTTGGAGGGATACCTTGCTTTGCCCAAATATAGGGGGGAGGCCCTTGGTCCTGCCTCAAAGTGAAGGGCCAGATGACTTCCCCATGAAAGGTATTACTCTCTCTGAGGAGTGGATGGGGACTGGAGGGGTGCATGGTGGGGGAAGAAGGGAGGGAGTGGGAACTGGGATAGGTATGTAAAATGAGAAAAGATTTTTCAACTAATAAATAAATAAAATAAAAAAGAAAACAAAACAGACAAGGAAGAAACCTGCTCATGGGTTCCCAGCATCCACATCACAGCCCACAACAGCCTGTAACTCTAGTGTCAGAGGATCTTAGACTTTCTTCTGCCCTCTGCTAACACCAGCCATGCCTGAAGTACACGCGCACACATATATAGTGATAGAACACTAGAAGAAAACAAAAGGCAAATGCCTACTAACAATTCCCTCTCTTGATCTTTGCCCTGGTTTCCATCTATGACTGAGGCCATTTGTCTAAGCTGCTACAATTATAGACTTCTGGAATATCCTTGCAGTATTGCTGTGTAGTGGAGGATTGCCTTGAACTCTTGATCCCAGATATACATGGGAAATTTTATAGAATTTGTTGTACATATAAATTTTGATAAGCAGAACTGTTTTGGTGCTGAGGATCCAGTTGTATGTTATAGCTACATAATGTTACTCTATATTTTATACTATAAAATATTAAAAAAATATAAATGGAAAATTATATATTAAAGTAGAGTTTCTAGTATCTAATTGTTTGTGTTCTCTTTGAATTTTGCATCTTGGAGAACATTAATCAAGGATTCAATGGGACTAATAACACCGATGTATAGATGATCAAAGGAGAAATTTCACTACCAGATATAAAATGACACTCTAAAGGATAATCATTACATCACTTTTCTACACTGAAAAGTGTCTCATAAAGTGCATCATTGCCCTTCAGTGAACAGATCACATTATCTGCAAAGGTCTAGAGAATGTTTGCAAAGTTGCATATCCAGTTTTTTTAGTGGTTTGGGTGGTGGGTGATTTTTTTAAGTATTGTAAAATAAGACAGAAAAGGTTTTCTCTCTGAGGCAAACACTTCATGTGACAATACTAAGACAATTAAGATTTTGTGAGCACTGAGTCTGTCCTTGTCATTAATGGCTAACTACAAGCTGAAGTTCAAAGATAGAGTTGAACTTATTTCAGAAGACTTTATGACGAGCTATTGTTACTTGTAGTGTATTTTATTATCTCAAGGAAATGACAGTATAAATGCTCCAGTCAGTGTAGTTTCAAATTATCCTGAAGATTTGCACGGAACAAAAAGTTTACTGTGTTGTAACAAACTGCTCATCAATCAAGTCTCAAGACAAATTTAGGCTACACGGAGAGACTCTATTTCAAGCAATCAAACAGTACCAGGGTTGAATTCATGTCTTAAAGCTTTGTGGAACAAATTATTTGTCAAATAATGATCAATTCTGCACAAATTTACTGTATGTGGTTTGAAAGTGGGGAAAGGGTAACTTATGGATACATCCTGAGTTTGTTCCACAATTCTCAAGAAAACTTTTGCTTCATTATAAACAGATGAGAGAAATAACCCTAAGAAAAAAACCCAGCCTAAGGTTTATATAATGTTCTTACTGTTGCTGGTCTATGTGC
This sequence comes from Alexandromys fortis, assembly GCF_014885135.2. Taxonomy (NCBI): domain Eukaryota; kingdom Metazoa; phylum Chordata; class Mammalia; order Rodentia; family Cricetidae; genus Alexandromys; species Alexandromys fortis. Next base: position 16,972,695 of record NW_026067944.1, on the reverse strand, counting down.
ATGGCACTGTTTAACAGTTCTTTCCATCATCAATGACTGGTATAATGTTTAGTACAATGTAGGTACACACAAAATATTTCCTGTTTGAGTGGACAAATAAATGAATATTCGTTTAAATTTAAACAATTTAAAGACATTTAAATTGTCTTGATTGGGTTGATTTAAAGACACGTCTAAGCAGAATTGCTCACTCGTCTACATTCCCTCATGATTGTACTTTCTTTTTCAAAAACTTTTATTGACACCTGTTAATTACACACAATAATGGGTTTTGTTGGGGAATTTTCACAGAGGTACATAATAAATTTTGATAATATTTAGTTACTTGATAGGTTCTTAATAGCCTTCTTCTTCCCAATTATCACTTCTCTATTTTCACATCTTGTTTTTTTTACCCAGAAATTTCAATGGAGTTGTTTGTAGGATCTTAGCTGGGAAGACATTTGAGGAGCAAACTTATCCGTGGTTATATCAATGCATGGATGATGGATGCCACTAACAACTCAGTGCTGCTGCCCACTCCTGCAGTCAGCCCTGCAGCTTCCAAGGTGGAGTCTGGGCAGAGGAACCCAGTCCTATTCCATATCCTGCCCTGCTGCAAGAAGGGGTCTTCAGAGTCCACAACTATCTATGGAATAACTTTTTTTATGGGAGAATGTTTTTAGAAAGCTGTTTTATGAAACTGGAAGTAAAGATGGTGGAGCAGAGCCACTAGAGTAGAATGGTAATATGAGAATAGTGAAATAGGGACATAGCTATAAAGAATATGGGAGCTATATGAGTGAGCAGACGCAGCTCACAGAAGAATACAGCATTACTGAATGTCGTCCTGTAACACGGAGCCACCAATGATGGTCACCATGCTAAAAGCAGGAAAGCCAGGCCTGGGTACTGCCCAATGGCTGTAAGCACAATGGTGTCAGGGCCAGAGGCCAGCACCAAGAGCAGGTGTGCCTAGGTCTGAACCTAATGAAAATCCTGCCCCCGGACACCATACCTAGTCACATAATGTCCTAGAGGTGTACTGGCAATGATTTTTATGCTGTTTCAGAAACCAGAAATCTTTTTTTTATTTATTAAAGATTTCTGTCTCTTCCCCACCTCCGCCTCCCCTTTCCCTCCCCCTCCCCCAATCAAGTCCCTCTCCCTCTTCAGCCCAAAGAGCAATCAGGGTTCTCTGCCCTGTGGGAAGTCCAAGGACCACCCTCCTCCATCCAGGTCTTGTAAGGTGAGCATCCAATCTGCCTAGGCTTCCACAAAGCCAGTACGTGCAGTAGGATCAAAAACCCATTGCCATTGTTCTTGAGGTCTCAGTAGTCCTCATTGTCCGCTATGTTCAGTGAGACAATGACTCGCTGCGATGAGTATTTTCATGTAAAGCTACTTGGGCCTATATAAATATTTCCAACGCCACTTCAATGAAAAATATATGATGGAGAAGTGGGAAACATGGGGGAACATAGCAACACATGGAGAGCGATAATAAGATGGAGGTGGTAGGTGTGGGAGAAAGCTTTGGTAGATAAGAGAGGACTCGAAAGGTAGTATGCAACAGCCTGGAGCTTGCACAGGCTCAGCCCCCACTGGAACACCTGGAGTCATCTCCATGGCCTTTACTACTGCCAGAAATCATGCATAAGTCCGTGATCTGTGCTGCCACTGACTGTAGAGGTCAAGGAAGCCTCTCTTGCAGTGATATTGCTGACTGCAGACTGACTGTTGAGAATGGAAGACATAGAAAGTTTCTGTGAGAATCCACCTTCCAATAAAAAAGAAACAGTATAGACAGGAGGCCAATGAAAAGATCTCTTAAATTTGTGATTGGGATCCTGAAGATCTTCATAGTTGATGGCTGCTAGCTAGGATGTGATGGGGAAAAACTCAGTTGTCTTTCCCCCTGACTTCTAACTGGTGTTCAGGGTGTCCTACTTGCGACTTCTAAGTGTCAGTGGGTAAGAAATAAATCAGAGAAACATGTTTTAGTCTTAAAACATCCCATGCACCACCTGTATCATCATCTTTCTTTTCTCTAGTTTTTTGCATGAATTATTCACTGTTATATTAGCACCAAGTTAGACTTAGACCTCGTGGCAATAAAATGTCCCCTATGATACCTACTTATATTTGTGTGTGTCCGTATATTTTTTCTTGTTCTCTGTATATTTCTTTACTATTTATATTTTTCCTTCCAGATATTTCATCTTGAATGCCAGAATACATTGTGTTTTGTATCTTATTTTGTCATATTTGAGGTGTTAAACTAATATGAAAAATATGATGCAAATTCAAGTCCTTAACGCAAAATAGCTTTGCATTTCCTTTCAGAAAAGCAAATCTTGCAGAACAAATTCAAATCTAACATCAGTAGAATCATTTGCTTGCAAAATTAAATCATTCCTAAAATAATATAGATAGACAGGGCATCTGCAGCTTTTGTCTTGAAATAAACATATTGTGTCCAGTTTTAGATCAAGGACCATTAGCATTGCAAAATCAATTTGCTTAAGGAAAATGCAAATCGAGAAATCCCCTTAGTGCTACTAAATAGATTGTCTTCTGATGTTTGAAATTGATGTAAAGCCAGAAAAAGTGGCTAATGAATATCTAATTCAAATCTACACACAAGAAATAGACTTACTCTTACGTTCAACTAAGCAGTCATGCAGTCACAGTGCCTCCTAAATACAAATGCTCATAGTCATGCATTAATAATGCGTTTTGTGTTCTACAGGAAAGGTTCACACTGCTAATTGGTAATGGTAAGTGCAGAAACTCATAACTTTTCTACAGGTGATGGTAGAGTGTTTGGTTTCTAGCAGGAGAGCCATAGCCGTCCCTCTAAGAGTGTAAATGCCAAGGCGATGTAGTTGTGCCTTCTGGCCATGGTACAGCTATTGCAGTCATGAATGTGTGATAGTCTTGCTTATCTGCACAAGACCTGAACAACATTGGGCACATACATATTTCATAACGGAAGGGCAGGCTCCAGGGGCTTCACCCACACAAGAGGAACTACTGGATACTGATGGTTGTTTAGGGAGGAGCACCATGTTCTTCTGTGGCATAGCAACAGATATGTTTTCACTCTTGTACCAAATCAACTCCCTCCCACACTCAGGGCATACTGAACTCTGAGTCACACAGAAAAAGGAGGTGTGAAATTAGGATGGGGGCTGTTGAGAAGAATTCCATTGTGAGAGTGGGGAGAATGAGGAAGAGGAAAGCGGGCTGAAAATTATTGAAATCCGTTGAATAAATGTATGAAACTATCAAACAATAAAATGAATAAGAAGAAAGAAGCGGTCTTGATTTCTGAATATATTTGCCAGATGCATAGATTTTACCATACAAATAAAGAGGAAGGCACAGAACTGCCATGATCATTTCAATTCACAGGTCCTGTGGATATGTAAAGAGACATGGGCATTCCTCAGAGTTAAAACCATGATCAAAACTTACAAATTTGGCCTGGATTCTGGAAGTCACATGAAAGAAAACTTGACTGTTTTGAGCATAATAATTGTTCATGGAAATGTATTAAAATGTTTTTTGCCTGAGAAATTGTGGATGATGAGAAGTTATAGGGACAGAATACTAAAGTAGTTGGCTCTCACTGAGAGAATACAAATGCAGTTGAGTTGTGGGGGCTACAAATCTCACAGCTTTCAGGAAGGCACCACCATGCTGAAAGAAACTGGAGAGCAGTAATTGACATGTGTTCCTGTGATGAAAATTGTGTTTTTAAATTGATAAAAATATTCCTTTTGGTATTACCTCAGATGCACTCATATAGCAGGAACAGAATATGAAATGTGTGCAAAAGAGATTTTTCCCCCTGAGCTATTAAGGTTATTAAAACCACAGTCCCCCCCCCCCAAAAAAAAATGAAGTACTAAAAATATTTTTATTCTCTGTACACTTAATAAAAAGCCTAACAGGGCAATTCTGAATTACAGACTCGTATGTATTTTTATCTTGGGTTTATTATCTTTTTCAGTAAAGAATTTTACCCATAGCTTCTGAAAATTGAGCAGCTGGTTTCGGTTGATTGATGGGTATGTTTTATGAAAACAACCAACTGCAAATGAGCCAGCTTATTGCAGTTGGTTCTGTTTTGTTCACTGTCTCAGGCAAAGTTTCCATCTGGAACACTGTCAGTCATCAAAACTGGAAATCCTTTGTTGAGCTCTTTGAAATACTACACATTGTCCAGAAGGAGCTTCCTTCAACGTTAACTTATTCTTTCCTTATTAATATAAAAGGAATATACTGTGCCTAAAAGATTCAATAGAGGCACATCATTAAAATAAGTTGCTGAGATGTCAGGAGCTTTCACACCGTGTCATGGCACTAGAAGTGTTGGAATATTCTATCCTAATGATATTCTTCAATTGTGCTTAAATTCTCAATTCCGACCCTCAATTGGAGCCTTAAAATCATCAATTGAAAGACACTGACACAGGAAATTATATAAAATATTGCATGGATAGTGCTCTACATCTGAAAAAAAAGAAGGAAATCAAATCAGTAAAACTATGCTTAAAATAATTCCCCAATCCTATAGGATAATATCACATAATTGTACAGTCACACGACAAGATGTGTCCGTCAGCAACCTTTTGTGACACTCCATTTTCAGCTCGCTCCATTGATCTCCTAACTTCCCTGTGGTTCCACCAGACAAGAAAACAAGTATTCTAGTTCCATTTGTGCTCATTTTCTGGCCAACGCATCCACCTTCAGTGAATGGTAGTCTTATAGAATAGTCGGTCTTACCTGTGGCCCAGGTCAGGATTCTGCAGAAATAGAGTTTCTAGGCCTTTTCTATGAGATTGTCTATTCTTCATGTTTATGGTAAAAGAAGCTAGGAATTTGTAGCTCATGAAATAATTTCCAGGGATTAGATGTCTTAAGAAAATCAGTTTCTTTTTTGTCCTTTCCATGCAGGAAGATAGACATGCGGTAACGCTATGTGAATGTATATGTTTCACTCAATCCCAATATACCAACTGATAATCAACTTAAAGAGTGACAGCTTTGATAATCCCCTATATATCTTATCATGACTTGTGTGGGAGCATGGAATTTCCATCCCAGTGTCCATTTGTCACACAAATATTTGATAATTCAGCCTCTCCGACCTCATAATAAAATATCAGACTTTCATGCATATTTTCAAAATTAAAATATGATTTTGTAATTTTCTGCCTCCCTTCCTACGAACTCTACTCATGCTCCTCTCATTTTCTCTCAAGTTCATGGTAATTTGATAATTCCTTTTTATCACTGTGACAATACAT
>NW_026067944.1:16945144-16967363 GCF_014885135.2 Alexandromys fortis | reverse complement strand
ACATATATTTATATATTATATGAATAGCCATAAATTGCAACCTGATGGGCCCATTTAATATTGCTACTATTCGTCTTTGATTAGGACTGACCACATAGTATTGGATAGCCAATTAATGGTTCATCCCTGGGGAGACTAGTTCCCCTTCCCTAAGTATTTTTTCATTTTCTATAATTCCTGTTCAGGGCTGGGACCCTGTGACATTTCCCCTTTTACATTAGCAGTTTTATTGGTGTTATCATAGTTCAGGTCTTGTTTAGGAAGCCATAAGCTTGGGGAAACATGGGTATTACTTCCTTGCCACCTCTAAAGCACACAATCTGGCAGCAGACTTTCTGTTCTTCTGGCTATTACAATTTCTCTGCATGTTCTTTCTTAATGTTCTGTGAGCCTCAGGTGTGAGGGTTATATGATTGATGTATCAATTGTGGATGGGCAACCCATGATCAGTAGACTTCATTTTGACCAGTTTTGGCTTTCTGTAATGGAATACATCTGAAATGAGAAGGTTTCTAGATGAAGGATGAAAAATAGACTTTTTTTGTGCGTATAAAATTAGGTACTTAGAACTGCACATAGGAATTATATCAATTTAGTAAATTGGTGATATTAGATACTCCTGTAAGATCTATGACCTCACTAGCACTGGATAATTGGACCAGTTTTTTGTACCATATATAATTTAATACTGTTAAAGTGGACTAATATCAATTAGAGAGTTGTTTGTTATTGGTGACCTATAAATGCCACTATTGCACCTTAATGCTGGGGGACAATGGTCTTGTATCCTATAAAGATTTGTCTCTTGTGTTGGTTTAATAAAACACTGACTGGCCAGTAGTCAGAGAGGAAGTATAGGCAGGGTGACCAGAGTAGGAGCATTCTGGGAAGAGGATAGACTCAGTCTGCAGTTATCACCCAGACCAAATGTAAGCAAGATGAGAATGCCTCACTGACAAAATATACCAAGCCACATGGCTAACACAGATAAGAATTATGGTCTAACTTTAGATGTAAGAGTTAGTTAATAAGAAATTCTGAGCTACTAGGCCAACCAACTGGTTTATAATTGACGTAAACTTCTGTGTGTTTTCTTTGGGATTGAACAAGTGCAGGAACGGGCAGGACAGAAACCTTCGCCAACAATTGGCACCAAAACAGCCTACTAAATCCACTCAAAACCTGAGAGATATTCTAAAAACAAAAGAATAGAGTTAACCACTGTCTTTTGGTAACAGTATTTTCTCAGGTGGGCTCTGTTTGAAGATTTATCCAAGCTTACTTGTACTTTTTCTGAATATAATTCTCAAATCTGTTTCAGTTACATTACCAAGCACAGTTGGTTTCACACATATTTTTATTACAGACGTAATCTAAAGAACATTCGCATGAGCACGTGATCCCAGTATTCTTCTCTATGTCTGGCAAAAATCTCCAAAGATGTTGCTTAAGCCATTCCTCTAGCTGCATATTCCATCTGATCCCCAAAAAGTGTTGTGTCCTGCTGTATAGTTCAATGACCAAACTCCCAGAGGTAATAATCCTGAATTTTGCAGAGTTTTGTAATCCAAAATTCAGTGCCAGCCCCTAGAACAGCCACTTACCAATAATCAATGGTGACGACAAATCACTCTTATTAAATTTATCCTGGGAATCAGCTGCTTAAAATGGAATAAATAATCCCTTCTGAAACAGTCATAGACTGTGTCCACATACTAAAGAGAAATAGAAATTTCAGGCAATTATCTTGATGAGTTTGGTTTTCAAAATTTCTCTTGCTTGAATCACGACAGACAGCTGTGCCAAAATGAACTTCAGGCTTCATGTATTCTAAGACTCATTGACTAGACTGTTGAGAAACAGTTTTGCTTTAGCCCATAGGAGAAAGTAGAAAACTGATAAAAAGAAAACTCACATCATGCTGTTAGATCTAGTGGAGAATTTTAGGAAAATTTAATATACTTTATTGTCCAGTCATGTATCTTAACTCTGATCAAAACAAATCACTATCTGTTTTGTAACAAACAAAATTTACATTTCATCATTTCTTAGGGTTTGGAATAATTGAAGAGTTCTTCAAGGTTCATGTATAAGGGTTTAGTATGTGGGCCAATTATACTATACAATATTAAACTCTTTTAAGTATTAGGAGGCAATGGCTAATGTGCTTTCATTATTTTTATTACAATTTTATGATTACTATATGATTAGCTTGAGTGTATTGAGAAATGCCTAGACTATAATTGTGTGTGTGTGTGTGTGTGTGTGTGTGTGTGTGTGTAGGTACATAGGTAGCTATTTCAACACCTCTTAGATCATGAAGACTATGACATAATTGCCATGTTCAGGACATTAACCCCTTGATAGGTTCACATAATATGACTATTGGTGAAAGGGGGGAGATGTTGTTAAATTAGAGGGAGTGCCTCAACACATCCTCGGAGCCATAGATTTCCCTGGTCTCGTACTGTCCCCCTTTTTACTCTACTTCCTAACGGTTCTCTTCTAGCATGCCCTCCTAGCTAGGATGGAGAGATGCCTGAGAAATAAAGATCCAGCCTAATAGTCCTACTCATTGGGTTATTCTCAGCTCAATTGGCGTCCATGATGAGAAAAAAAATAACATTTAAGGCCTAGACGGAAGACCATGGAGTTAGCACTCAAATCGGATGGTGAGCTGCAGCTGGTAAGATAAGGATGACAAGAACTTTGGGCTCTCACATGATCCGACTACAGTGTGAGACTCATTTCCTAAACTCACAAAAATGAGGTTACCCAATCTTGAATTTTAACCTCCAAATCCATGAAACAAAACCAAGCTTCCCTTTACTCATAAGTAGCCTGATTTTTTTAAGATGAAAATCTATAAACTGTTTTTGTCTGATAAAACAGGATCTGTCTAAAAAACTCTCTAGAACTGAGATTTAACAGAAATTAGCAGAAGGGAAAAAGAATGTATCCTAATTTTCATATGAAAACCCCCAGTTATGCTCATAAAGGTGTCATCCTTTCATTTGATAGAATATATACAATATGAATTTTATTTTGTTTTACTTTTGTTTTTCAGGACAGGGTTTCTCTGTGTAACAGCCCTGACTATCCTGAAACTAGCTCATGTAGACCAGGTTGATCTTGAACACACAGAGATGCACCTGCCTCTGCCTCCCGAGTGCTGGGATTAAGGCATGTACCACCAACACCTGGTGTAATATGTGTTTTTAAAAAGAGTGACGTTATTGCTGATAATACAAGGTCTAAGTAAACAACTGAAGATCCTAGCATCTGAGAAGAGAGGGAGTGTGAAATAGAACCTGGCTCTTAGGAGACAGGAGAAAAGAAAAGAGGAAACGGGAGCAGGATTGAGGATAATATAAAAAAAAAAGTCTCTGAACATGAGACTGTGTAAAAATGTATTTCCTTAGGTTACGAGTATTATCCATCAAAAGAAGTAGCCAATTTGGAGACAGCACCTAGTTTTAGCCCAGGATCTGTGCCAAGAACAGCAATTGAGAAAGTTTGTCTAACCCACTGTGAGTGGCGGTAAAATAGGATAGAGTGATTAAACCAAAGGTCCCATGCCAACAAAAGTCAATTGACATGCTCACGTTCTGGAAGAGTATATCCTCTGATTTGTCATCATTTAGAGTATAGCTTTACGTCCAATGAATGATTGGTTCTCTGTAAATTTAGATAATGGTTAATGAAGGGGTTGTCACGGCAAAGGTAAAATTGCCTCTGTTTCTGCTTCCTGCATGAATCAAGAGGCTCTGCATAATAAGGTTGCAAGCAATATAAATGATAGAATTTAATTTCCTTAAATACATATTATTTTATGTTTAATATTAGCTTACAAAGTACCAAAACCCCATTCAGGCTTTTCAAAATTAACTTGTGTTGGTTGATTCTGCCTCCCATCCTCTTTTCCCCTCTCCTAGCTATACCTCTTTGCTCCATATAGTCAATGTTATTTGACTTATTGTCCCCTCCTTCCCTCCCTTAATGCCTCTTTTATTTTTAATTTTTCAATTTCATGGGACCTTTCCAGTTTCCGGTTCCTTTTCCCTTATTGACGTTCCCCTAGATATGCATATTTAATCAGAGGCTATGATCTCTCCAAATGAGAGAGAAAATATGGTATGTTTCTTTCTCAGATTGGGTTACCTTATTTAATGTAATTTTTCCAGTTTCACCAATTTTCCTCAAAATTGCATAATTTTGTTTTTCCCACAGCTAGTAAAATTCCATTCCATATATGTGGCCAAGTTTTATCATTTCTTTATAATTTAGGGACACCTAAGATGATTCTTTATCTTAGCTATTGTGAATAGACTAGAGCAGTGATGACCATGAATGTTAGTATCTTGGATGTAGGGGGAAAAAACCTTTAAGTAGATGCTTATGAGTGACATAGGAGGTGGGTTGTTTCCTGTGCTACTCTGTTGTATGTAGAAATCTCAAGCTATATCTATTGATGGAGGTGGGTCGTTTGTCTATCTGTTGATTTCATTGGTTAATTAATAAAGAAACTGTTTGGCCTTTAATAGGACAGAAAATTAGGTAGGCAAAGTAAACAGAACAGAATGCTGGGAGAAAGAAGCTGAGTCAGGCAGTTGCCATGATTCTCCCACCCGACACAGACACAGGTTAAGGTCTTTCCTGGTAAGCCACACCTTGTGGGGCTACACAAATTATTGAAAATGGGTTAATCAAGATGTGAGAGCTAGCCAATAAGAGGCTGGAACTGATGGGCCAGGCAGTGTTCAAATGAATACAGTTTCCGTGTAATTATTTCGGGTAAAACTAGCCATGTGGAGCTGGGCGGGAACACAGCCCAACGCAGCTCCTACTACAATCTATGTCCTGTAGTTGAATTATTTGGTCTTTAAATAACTTCTATGCTTTCTTCCACATTTGCTGTACCAATTTACATCCTCACCATCGGGGGATGAGAGTTTTTCTTTCCTCATCACATCCTTACCAACTTTTACTGTCATTTGTTTCCTTGATGGTACCCACTGACTGGGCTGACATGGATTCCAAATTTGCATTTCTCTGGCGGTTAGAGACATTGAACACTTTAAGAAGTAGTTGTCAGGCATTTGTGTTTCGTCTCTTGAGAATCTCTGTTCTGATCATTGCCTACGAATTGATTGCAGTTTTGTTTTTCCTGGAGTTTATTTTTTGTACTTCTTTATTTAGCCTTGACGTTAACCCCTTATCTGCAGTATATCTTGCCAAGATGTGTTCCTTTCTGTAGGCTATTTAGTCTGATGACTGTTTCTTCTGCTCTCCAGGTGCTTTCTAATTTCAAGCAATCTCATTTGTCAGTCCTAGGGCTATTTCCTGTGTTATGTGCTCTGTTTACAGATTTGTCTCCTACAACTATGTCCTGGAGTACTTATCTGCAATTGCTTTAGCAGTTTCAATATTGCTGGTTTTGAATTAAGATCTTTGATCCAGTTGGAACTGGTTTGTGTGGAGGGTGAGAGATGCGCTGTAATTTTATTCTCATGCAACTGAATATCCACATTTGCTAGAACCATTTACTGTAAAAGCTACCTTTCCTCTAGTATAGGTTTTTGACACATTTGTAAAACTTAGATGTCTACAGCAGCGTTCATGGGAGTTTCTTCTGTTTTATTCTTCTATCAACCTTTCTGTTTCTGTGTCAGTGTGACAGCATATTTGTCACTGTGGAATCGTACATATACTAATTTTAATTCAAGTAATACCCTATGGCTGACTGTGTTCTTTCTGTTTAGAATTGATTTGGCTATCAGCGGACCTTTTATTCTATAAAAAATTATAGTTTTTTCTTTTATCCTATAATGAATATTATTTGGAATTTTGATGTGTATTACATTGATTCTATTGATCACTTTTTAAAGTACAACAATTTTCATATTATTAACAATGTATTTCAAAGACTTACAGGGAACAATTTTTACAAATCTAACCTAAGCACAGCAGAAGATAAAATACTAAAGATCAGCACAAAAATCAATGAAATTGAGATTACAGAATAGTAAGAATTAATGAGGAAAATGTTGGTTCTTTGGAAAATGATGTTTCTTTATTCAGTCCGCACCAATAATCTGTACCATGAAAACTCTAGTCATAAATTTTTTCTATGCTGTTTTCTTGCATTTATTTTTTTGTTCATCCATGTCTCCTATCCATGATTTTGGGTGTCGGCCACGTGGCAAAGTCTGTGTTAGTCAGTGAGAATATGATGGGGGCAGAGTGTGCCTTAATGTTTTGGATGTACAATTTGAGACACAAAGCAAAGCATCAACAAAGAAACTGGTCATTTCAAAGCTATGAAATTTTTTGCTGGTTTGTTTGAAAAGACAGAAAGGAAGGGAGGAAGAAATGGAGGGAGAGGAAGTGAGAGTCAAGGGGTATCTAGGTCTTACAGTTTATCTGCGATATATACTATTCCTACTTAAACCCCACTCCTCTTATGCCACATCCTTATCCATGTAACTGGATGTGTCTGCAGAAAACAGCCTGATCTATGCAATTACATGTGAAATTCGAACAGGGTTTGGGAAGACCTTTCAGACATAGTGACAGCACTCACTGGCCTTCATGTCCACAGTGCTATGGCTGGTTATTCTACATCTTTCTCCTTAACTAGATAACTTGATATAGGACCCTAAAAAACACAGCTCACTTACTTTTGTTGTTCAAAAATCTTAAAAGATGTTAGGTCTATCCTGAGGCTATTACCTCAGATGTAACCAATGAGCCTACAGAGGTCTAAGCTGGGTAATCTTCAAGGTTAAATGGGCTGTCTGGGTGCTTATTTCATGAAATGACGCCTTGAAGAAAAAAGGTGATGAATGGACAGGTCTAGTAATGATCATGGGCATTCTTGTGCTGAGGGTGCTCCTGGGAAATGAGCCTTCTGTTTCTATCCTGCTGTTCTTCCAGGCAATGTGGACAAAATGCTTTAATGTTACTATCAATCTCACATTTCTCTATGGTCTATATCACACACCCTCTATAACACATCCTCCGTTCATTTCATAGGTGGTGGTATTTCTTATGTTTGCCCAGCTAATCCACCCGTGTTTCTTTGGCAGTGTTGATATTTGTTTAACCATGCTGGGTCAACAAAGGAAACGAGAAACTGGTGAAGAAACTAGAAAAGTGATGGGAAATGAGGTGAAAGGGATTTGTAGACTGACCTGTGACAAGCCATGAAGGAGAATTGGACAGGGCAGTGTCTTTGGTTTCCTAGGCATGCCACTGACTCCTGGACAAAACTGGCAGCTCTGAGTTCCTAGGAGTGGGTTGCTGGTTGCATACTAAGTTTGTTGCCTGTCTCTGATGCAATTTTTATCAGATGCCAGACAAAAAGGGCTCTTTGTCTCTTTCTCCCTCTCTCATTGTGTTTATCTCTATTGTATTCCCACATGTGCTGTTAGTAGAGAAAATATAATTATTTATCACTGTAATTTTGCTTCTAGCGAGTTCTAATTATAGCACTTCAGCACAGTGAATACTGACAGGATTGTGAGCAGAGCTTCTCACACAAGGGGCTAAGTTACTCGTATTTATCAGCTATTGTATGGAAGTTGAGAAGGGTGGGAGAGGACCAAATCTCTCTCACAAGTACAATGAGTCGTTCATTGAAACAAGGACATATTTTTAATTTTTTTGATTCTCTATTACATAAAGTACCTTGCAGGCTTTATTGCATTTGTTTCAGACTTATATACACATATGTCTTTTAAATAATACTTTAGTTTCTAAAATTTTATTATTTCTTTATTCACCCATTATGAAAGTTAAAAGTGTTTATGTTAACACACAGAAATTTTATTCATGTGTTGAATTATGGTGAAGAAAAATCAGCATGATATTTTGCAAATGGTGTTTAATATCCGGTGTTTTTTTACATTGCTATTTTTGAAAAATCATTATGTGTGTAAAATAATTTCTGATAAAAGCTAGATATTAGAATTAATTATTACATGAAATTACATAGTGTCTAAGATGGCAACAAATAAATATACCTTAATTATAAAACAATAGCTCAAGACATGATATAAAATATAGAATATTTGAATAAAATAATTTTAGATGTATTTTATGTGTGTATCTGTGCATGTATCTGTATGTGTGTGTGTATGATTATGCATATGCCTCATGTGTTTCGGGGCCCACTGAGGCCAAAAGAACCTCAGATACTCTGAAACTATGGTTACAGATAGTTGGAAGCTGCTGAGCATAAAAGATAGGAATCAATCTCAGGTCTTCTGTAATAACAGCAAGGGATCTTAACCACAGAGTCTTCAAATTTAGAACTTTTAAAGAGAGAGCCATTACTTGATGACTATCATATTGCTGGAGTTTTATATATTCTTTTTTCTCTTTTGTTCTGTTTATAAAACTTTTACTCATTCTTATTATTATAGATAAATAAAATATATTTATATCATTATCAAGCCTACATTCCCCTTTCTAACAATATGCTTTCATCTTTTCCTTCCTCTTTTTCTTTTCTGCTACCTTCTCTTCCTCATTTCCCTTCTTCTCCCCCTCCACTTCTTTTTCCTCACCACGTCTACTTAGAGTTGTCCATATGTTCAAAAATATAGGATATTATCCAGTAGGAATATGGGAAAACAACTATGGTCACACTCATGAAGAAAATACTCTCCTTCCCCTGGGGCATCAACAGTGCATACCTCCTCAGCTAGGTGTGAGGATTACTGAGCCCCTTCCATCACAATGCTTGAGTTTTCACTGGCTTGCTCTTGTGCTGCTTTGACTTGGCAATCACAGCTACTATGAGCTCATGAATGCAATGGACCTGTCATGTCCAGAATATATCATTTGACATAATCTGTTCTCTTCTCTTCCATTCTGTTCCCTGAGCCTTGTGGGAGGAGAATGTGAACAGATGTCTCATTATGGACTGAGCACTCTTCAATCATTTGTTCTCTGCATTTCAAACAGTTGTCAGTGTCAGTCTCTCTATTAACCCAGATTCAATGCATAAAAATGTCTCTTTGATGAGGGGAAAGATATTAAATATGAGCATAGATATAAGTCTTTAGAATACAGTTTAATACTATGTCCCTCTTAGAAAATATTAGAAGGGCCTACAACTGCCCTAGCCATAGATTCTTGGACAGGCTTATTGTACATGAATTCTTTCCCATGCAGAGGGCCTTATGCTATAGCATATTGCATTGGGACATAAAATGTAAAATTGTAACTCATTTAGGAGGCCTTGAGAAGAGTATGAATGTTAATGAAAGCGAAGACAAGATTTTGTGAAGAGAAATGTGTTGTTACCACAGAGTCTGAAATGGTGGAAGGTAAGTCTTCGCATTTGGGAGGTTTCTTCATGTCTTTCATGACTTCATTGTCCCTGTTCTCCCAAGGATCAGGGGTCAGTTCTACAAAATCTTACGTTTCACACATATGTACTCTTCCATTTGTTATGTCCATATTGACTTTACTCAAAACACGCACTTCCCTCTTCTTTCTCTCCACTCAGCACCAGTCTGATTTCATCATAGCACATGCATATTATTGGGTAAAAGGTAAGGACTTTTGAAATAAGTCTCTGTGCTTATATTAAGATTTAATGTTCAAAGTAAATAATGAACTTCAAATAAATTTGAGTTATATAATGTGTTTCTATGCCACAGTCCTTTAAGGGCTCAAATATAAAAATAACATCTCTCATACTTTCATAAATATTTCATTTAAACCCAGGTTGTAACCTTTTTTGTCCTCTAATATTTTCCAAGAATATTCGGACATCTTTTGGCCTCTTTCCTGAATAACTGGACCCGTTGTTTTGCACCATTTTGATAATACAAACAACAGAAAAATCTTTTATGTGTTGTACTGTCAAGTGGATACTACAGAATCCTTAGTGATATCTTTTTATCTCATTTCAAAAATTTGTTTATAGTCCATTCTCTTGCTTTGGACACCTGGGAACCTAATCTGTTTGGACGCTCACCTTCTTAGACCTGGATGGAGGGGGGAGGACTTTGGACTTCCCACAGGACAGGGAACCCTGACTGCTCTTTGGACTGGAGAGGGAGGGGGAGGACGAATGGGGGAAGGAGGAAAGAAATGGGAGGAGGTGAACAATTTTAATAATAATAATAATAATATTGATAATAATAAAATTTGTTTTTAGTATGGTGATTATCTTCTACAATAACGAAACCTAGACTCTAACTTTAACAATGACGTGGAGGGAAAAGGAAGAAGTCTTTGGTGTCACAATTGCTCCTATGTGCAATTAAAGAGGGCATGCTCAGGAATATGAACCGCACTACCTAAAACAACAGCCCAGAAATAAATGAAATCCCCAGTGCTAAAGAAAGTAAGAAAGAGCTCAATCCTTTCTAGACATGTGGCTAACTTGAGCTCCCTACTTTCCACGTAATAAAAGTCAAACATTGGAATCATTTGGCTGCTTCTCAAAGATGATACTGAAAAGAGCGTCTTTTAACAGGAAGTTTTCTAGCTATTCATTTGTAGCAGAGCTCACATTGTTAGCACTAAACTGAAAGACCTTGATAGTGTGCAGCTTACAATTAAAAGACTTATCAGATTATCAAGATTTCAAGCATAATATCATTTTAGAAGAAAGTACAAAGAAAACAGCCCCCCCCCCCAGGAATGCAGAACAATTGCTCTAGGCGAGACAGTGGCAATGTGAGCACTGTAGAGCAAATCATAACACCATGCCCACCTCAGGCGCGCACACACTGTGTCCTTACAAGGAGACTGTGCAAGATGGAAAGAACTCATGGTCGAGAAAGTGATACCTCCCAGTAGAGAAAATCCCAATTAGTATGCATTTTTGAATAACTGTGAAGAATTGATTTTTAGTTTTTAAAGAGATTTGCTTTAGGGATTTTATTGTTCCCCAAGCTAGCCACATCTCCTGAGGATTGAGGATGAGGTTACTTGAAGAAAAAAAAAAAGTATGCCCATGACTGCCAGAAAACATGACAAAACAAACAAATAACAACAAACCCCTCTTTGTACTTTAGCTAAATAAAGCTACATGTCAAAACTGAATTTAAAATCCATCCAAAATCAATACAAGAAAAGTTCTCTCCTCAGGAGCAGGAATTGGCATCACCACAGAGCAGAAAACTTTAATCAGTGTTATTTAAGGAAACTTTGAGGAGTGTGATGCCAATCTAGACCCAATGCCAAAATCTACATCAGGAATGCGTGTCTCTCACTGGCATCCCAGTGTGGAAAAGTGACAGCTCATCCATCTTGCCTGTTGTCTTATTCTTCAGGGAAAATGTAAGAAAAAATGGCTGGGATAGCCAACAGATTCATGCCTCCACTCTAAATATGTAATAGAATATCTATGGTAAGCCAGAGTGAAAGACTAAAATATAGAGATTTTATGAGTTAGTTCATAGTCCATTTTTTATTGAAAACTGAAAACTGTTTGCCCTTATAATCAAGTAACTAGATGACTTAAAAATGAATTTAATGGTATGTTCTAGACCATGGAATCAGTCACTTCCATACACACCTAGTACGAAGATAATAGTAGTATCTGATGTGGGGACTAAAGGGAGTCAGCTGGCATCTGCAGGTCCAAAACAACCTCATCGCTACTTCTGAATCACACAGAGCATTAAGAAATACTGTGGTCTCCCTCTTGATTTATAGGAAACTATTTTGACTCAGTGGGTTTACTGATTTGTATTATGACCCAAGAGTTACTATCATGAAGACAGTTTACTAAAATGAATTTGAAACTCTCTCAAAATTGTTGTCCTGAAGTTTTCAGTGCTGCTAATAAAATCTAGGTATAATTAAAGGTCATTATCTCTTAAGGTAAAGACAGCATGCTATATGCATAGTAAAATTATGTTACATTACAGTCTCAACAAAAAGTGGTTCATGTATTACTTGTCCATTAAGATGTAAACTATATTTGAAATATTAGTAGTTACAGCAGAAGCACTCTCCAAATTAATTGCTTACATGTAGAACTATTCATATGGATACTATTTAATAAAAGAAATTTAGGAAATAAAATATAACCCCTTCAGCATGCATGAATAACTCAAAACCTAAAAGAAAACTATGTAATCTAGAATAAGAAATAATGAAGAGATAAATTAGATCAAGTAGTATAGTATTTTTGGAAGTTTTACCTATTTATGCTGTTTTTATTATCTTTTTTTAAAATTTATTCATTTTAAAATGTCAATTTATTCTTGAATCAATAATACATAAATATTGAGATATAATATTTGTATAGATTTGCAACTATATGGTAATAATTTATGCATATATACAGTGTGCTATAATATAATCTGAGTAATCCATGACCTAATTCAGTTCTCTATCTATCCATCTCTATCTATCTATATCTATCTATCTATCTATCTATCTATCTATCTATCTATCTATCTATCAATCATCTATCTATCTATCTATCTATCTATCTATCTATCTATCTATCTATCATCTGCCTGCCTATCTTCTTTAACATCCCTCCTTTCTCACATCTTCACAAATCTTATTAAAATGTAAGACCTTTGCCTCTATTATGGGACAAAAGTAGTTTCCCATTCTTTTAGTTTTTAGCTGATGTCACAGTTAAATAATTACAAGGTTTGATCCTTCCTAGAATCTAGAAACTGAAGCCCCTTCTCTCCTAATGTTACTTTGTGGCTTTTTTTCTAGTCAATTGTGGAAGAAATTGGGTTATGCTAGTTTGAGCATCTGCTTTTGTTCATTTATATTCCTTGGCATCTATATATAAGTAAGTCACCTAAATAGATGAAGACATGACTTAAATAAAGAGAAATGTGTGGACAGCCTGTAGTTCTCCAAGCAAATGCAATTGAGGTTCCAGATTTCCAAGAGTGGAAAGCTATGACAATCTGGAAAATTTCTGAGCTAAATTCAGCTGAATAATTCCTATACAGACATTATTAGGTAAGGCACAGAATTAACCATTTCTGTTTTGAATCTCTAAGTTTTATTTATGTTACCTGGCAATCCATATAAAAGAAATTTTGTTAAAAGTGATCATGCCTTCATCCACTTCTTATTTTCTTCATGTTGCCAGGCCTCCTTATAACCCAGTGTCATTTATCCATAGAACTTTTCAGTTTTGGTTTGTTGATTTGTACCAGTTTCTTTTGTATTTTAATTAGTAATACTTTGTTGAAATAAGAGCGGCGGCGGGGCTGCGTCCCCAACACCCCGGCCGCTTGGCTAGCTTATGCCCGAAATAACAACACACAAACTGTATTCATTTAAGAACTGCTTGGCCCATGAACTCTAGCCCTTACAGGGTAATTCTCGCACCTGGACTAGCCCATTTCTAATAATGCGTGTAAGCACCCCAAGGTGTGCTTACCGGGAAGATTCTAGCCTCTGTCCATCCTGGGAGAGTTGAGCATGGCGTCTCTGCTCCAGCAGAGCTGTCGGGTGTCTCCGGGAGCAGAGCAGAGTCTGACCTCACTTCCTCTTCCGCCCAGAATTCTATTCTGTTTCCTCCTCCCATCTATGTTCTAAGCTATGAGGCCAAGCAGTTGGTTTATTACTTAACCAATGAAATCAACAGATTGATATATGACACTCCCACATCAATACTTTATATGTTTAGGTATTATAATCAGTGCTTTATGATTTGTAAAGTAACTACTAACTTTATTCAGAGTCCCTTACTGAACAGAAGTTAAATAAATAAAAAGCATTGTGGGTGTTTTTTTATTATTACTTGCCATTTTTTGAGGAGTATGGATTGGTAGTAGGAAGAGACAAGAACTGTTTGTGATTGGTTGGGATACATGATCTTAGCCTGTGTAATGCTTAAATCAGATTTAAACAGGCGCCTTTACATTGGGAATAGTGAAAAGTGTACTTGTCGAAAGATGATGTTCATGGCTCAACTTCCATCTTACCCTTAGCCAAGACTGTGAGTTATATGAGATGCTTCCTAAACTAGGCAATCTTGGACACACCCTTGGTGCACTAACTTACCAATCACAGATTATATCATATTTTTCTAATCTATCCTTATAAATTTTATTAAAATAAACTGAAGAGAGAGAAAGATTTTTGTTCTCTGCAACATAAATTTATTTTATGAATTATATGGGTGAAATAAATAACTCAATAATTAGAACTCCGGTATGTTTTTCCTATACAAAAATGAACATGGTGAGAATGCTTGCTGTGGAGAGATTGTATTGTGTTACTAATTGTACATACATGAATGATACAGAATGCTCTTATGGACTATCTTCATCATTCTAGCTCTCAAAAAATTCTATAAAGGTTATAACTATACTGGTATATTATCTGTGTTATAATACATAAAGTTTGTCTAAAGATCAGAGGGTAAAGCAGTCCCACGAGACAATCATACAGGCTAGGGAGTCGTGTTACACACCTTTAATCTGAGGACTTGGGAGACCGAGGCAGACGGATCTTGGTGAAGTCATGGCCACCCTGGGCTACACAAGATTGATCCAGAAACAGATCCAGGTGATGGTGACTCACATCTTTAATCTGACTTTTTGGGAGTCACTTTTAATCCCAGCAGTTGCGAGGTGAAGACAGGAGTTATATGACTGGGCAATGAGAGGAATCTAAAGGGGAAGAGACAGGAACTCAGTGGAGTGTGGAGTCTGAGGATGCGAGAAAGGATCTCGCCCTTTCTGTCTGAAGATTTAGTAGAGGTAAAAGGTTTCACTAGTGGTTGGCTGCTTTATTTATTTATTTATTTATTTATTTATTATTTATTTCTTCATCTTCACTCTCAATATCTGCCTATGGGTTTTTATTATCCATGCTATGAATGTCAGATAATAAATTCAATAATATGCTAGTCAATGTCTTATTCTTGCAGGTTTTTCCAGGGTATTCTGAGGAACATTCTTGGGTGAGTAAGCCAAGTCTACTTATTCCAAACCAAGTTAGATGACATTTTAGTGGTTACAAGATGATTTATCAGGGTTTCAGGGTTTCCTCATGCACGTCCTCCCTAGTTGGGATGGTGGCGAGGCTCTGAGAATGTTGTCTGGAAATGATGAACTAATTTAATCTTGGAAGCTTCCTCTTCCCACCCAATGTGTTTGTGTAGGATACGCTACAAAATCTGTTGATGTCAGCTACTCATTCAGTGTGGGTTCAGCCATGTTTATATTCCGGAGACCTCACAGCGACATCTAATGTCTACAAGCCACAAAATTTGATTATTGTAATTCCCAGCCTTTAGATCCTCCCACTTCAATCTTCTCTTTCTTTGAAGATGACTTCAAGGTTTATTGCATGCCAATTTCTCAATAATTATCTTTGGAGACTTAGTCAGGTTCTTAAAATACTGAAGTTGACTGATACAAGACTGTTAAGTATCAATAATGAATAAGAGTCCTCTGTGTAGAATAAGCAACTCCTTTGGAAACAATTTCCTCCCGTGATTAAAATTATGGATTTATGGGTAAAAAAGCATTCCAAAATGTCATTTGGACTAAACCTCTGGCTTCACTTGAGCTACCCAAAACAGACATGATTAATTGTATGGAAATATAGCTTTGCTTTTATAACTAGAAGGCCAAAGGATTTATAATTTTAAATATCTAAAATTCAATCAGATTTGTTTTTAATTTCCAATTATCATGACTCAATTCTCAGAAGTTGAACTAAAACACAATCCTGGGTAGCCCAAAATGGTGAGTCATGCATCCTTACAAGTCAGTCTATCTGCTAATGTCTCTAATAGGGTTCATTGTGTTTTTCTCTGATAGATAGACTTCCTTAACAGATGTCTTCATATATCTAAACTGCATGGAAGAGTTGTCCTACTGGTGATGTTCTCATCTTGATAGATATGCCAGGATCTATATAAGAATATTGTCATCCTTGCTCATGTCCTCCCTCCTTCTGCTCCTCATTTGGACCTTGGGAGCTCAGTCCAGTCTGTTTGGATGCTCACCATCCTAGACCTGGATGGAAAGGGGATGAGCTCAGAAAGGAAAGGTGAAATTGTAAGGCAAAGAACAGAGATATCAAGAAGTCATTAATTCTTAATTTAAAAACATGCAGTTAACTATTTCACCACATTATTATATAGCACATGTTTTTACTCTAGTCTTCTTAGTCTTTTGAAAGAACTACACTTGATGGTAGGCATGTATTAATACTGCTATGAATAACAGTAGTATTAGTTCATAGATTGCTACAAGAAGATTGGGGTTCTGGAAAAGTCAAGCTTGTGATCACATTCTTTATATTCGTACACATTGTGTAAAACACACACTAAGTAGTTGATTGCATTTAATGTCAGAACAGCACTTTTGTGTCTTTCACTGTATGGAAACGCAGGGTGCCTGAATATTAAAAGCAATTGTGTTTGGATCTTGGTTCAAGCTTTCACTTGTATGTTGAATTTCTATTATTTTTCTTCTTTGTGCTTCAGGTTTCTTGGTGATTAGGATAGAAATTGCTGTGTTGAAATGTGAAAAAAAATTACCTGCATTTGCATTAAAAATGGATTAGATAGTTCACCCATGCTTCATCCTCTCCCTTGCCTCTCATACAACCAGAATTTCTCCTTTTACCCTCATATGGCCTCCCTTACTCCTTTGACTTTCCCTGTCAATCTACACACTGGAGGGGTTCTCTGTAAGCTCAGTGTTATTTTGGATGTAAGGGGAGTAGGGAGGGACTTTTCTTCACATTGAAAATTATTTGACCTGCTTCTCATACTGACTAATGTTACTACCCATTTAAAATAAGTTACTTCTAACATCCCTTCCTTCACACATATTTCTAAACATACCTATGAGATTTGCTAAATATATTAAAATTAACACCAGAGAAAATCTAAGTATAGTAGACTGGTACTACTCTGTTACATAAAAATGTTCTTGTCTATCTAAGCTTTTCCATCCCTCTATCACTTCCTGACAATCAGATTTCTAGGAATGAGAGATAACACTACCCTTATGTTTGGGTCTGAGATTAGTAGTTGATTTCTAAACTGTCCACTGTATTCCTATTATTATTTACTTTCCATATTTGGATTGAAATATTTACGGGAGAAAAATTAGAGGGATTGAGGGGGATGAAAGCATATGATCAAGATATATTATATGTGAAAAAGCTATCCATTATGATCCAGGGAAAAATTGCATTAGGCTAGGAAGTACTTAGTATACCTCAAGTTGGTATCCCAGACCTTGTTCACTCCCCAAGGAAGATTTTACCCTCTGAGGAGTGGATGGGTAATGGGAAAGGGGAGGTAGGAGTGGGACAAGGGGAGGAAGTGGAACTGGAGTTGGTATGTAAAATGAAAAGTAATTTTTAAATAAAAGTATGGAAAAAAACTAACAAAAACAATTACATTAGGTATCTAGAGACTAGATAAAGAGAGGTATCAAAGGAAATAAACAACCGGCATTGATTGAAGGTATACCTAATGGTAGCACTTTCTGTATTTTACAGCAAGAAAAAAATCAATAGATTGTTCAAGAGGATATCTAGATAGAAACAAAGCATCCTTTCATATCTTTGATCAGGAGAATTGATCATTGACATTTCCCCCTTGTTAGAGCTGGTAAAATCTTTCCCTTTCAATCCATCATAAGTCCATGAATTTTGGGAGAGGGAGCCAGGCTAATTTTCAAATTACTGGAAGGTTCCCTTCATTTAAAAATCACTGTATTCCATTGTATACTTTTAGCGGGATCAACCTACCCCTGGACCCAGCAATACCACTCTTGGGAATATACCCAAGAGATGCCCTATCATATGACAAAAGCATTTGTTCAACTATGTTCATAGCAGCATTATTTGTAATAGCCAGAACCTGGAAACAACCNGAATTAGCAGATTTAGTTATTTTTCAACCTTCTTCCTAGATTCATCACACATTTACTATTTCTAGAGTGACCTCACATGCAAATCCAATGCTATTTCCCCTTTTCCTAGAGGTAGAGTATTGTAGATTTCTACACATGTATTTCATGGCTAACTACATATTAACTCATGTCCAATTTTCTCTATAAGGCGTATAACATCTTTACTAATACTTGAGAATACTATACTATTTTATGACTATGATTGGAGGCCACTGAATACATCAAAGTCAACAACAAATAACAACAATGTAAGCCAGTGGGACTACATTGGGCTGCAAATAGGACACATTATAGTAAGATAAAAAAATACAAGAAGACAAGCATTGTTCTTTGACCTTATCCGAGAGCATATGCGACTCAGAGTTTCCATCCCATTGTGTGTGCTTTGAATGACTGTAAGGGTACCATACAGATCAATTTTTGAGATATCAGTAATTTTTAGAAGATAGAAAGACTTGCAAATATAGAATACACAATGAATGAGGATCAAATTTATTTCATAGGAAAGAAGATTAGAAATGTTTAGTGGATAATCCAAGATCACATGTCATAGAAAATTCAATAGCTAGAGTATAAACATTATAACCCATTGCATCATAAGTGTGTCTTAGTACTTCTCATGAAAGTAAGAAGAACTATTGAAAAATACCAGTGAAAATATAGGTAGCCAGTGTCAGAATTTTGAATGAAGCTAAATTCATACTTAAATTTTCTTTGTTTACATGGGCTCCCATGAAAGTTGGAAACCGTGGTATGTTCTGGCAGAAAGAAAAATCCAGATTAAAATAGGATGTACTGGACTGTGACTGAAACAGCATGGGATAAAACCGGACTCTCTGATCACGGCGAACAATGAGGACTGATGAGAAGCCAAGATCAATGACAAGGGGTTTTGATCCTACTTCATGTTCTGGCTTGGTGGGAGCCTAGCCAGTTTGGACGTTCACCTTCCTAGACATGGACGGAGGGGGGAGGACCTTGGACTTTCCACAGGGCAGGGAACCATGACTGCTCTTTGGATAGGAGAGGGAGGGTGAGAGGAGTGGGGGGAGGGGGAGAAGAGAGGAGGGAGGGGGAGAAGACTGGGGGGAGGGGGAGGGAAATGGGAGGCTGGGAGGAGGCGGAAACTTTTTTTTCTTATTCTCAATAAAAAAAAAGAAAAAAAAAGAAAAAAAAATCACTGTATTATTTCAACTAGTCATAAACCATGGTGTAGGGCCTAGAAGGGAACGTGTGAACCTCAGGGTTGTGCACTCAACATGAGTATGCACATTGTCATAGCTTTCATTGCAGACACCTAGAGAGCAAGTCAAATGAAAGTTTTTCTAGCATGTTTTAATTAAACACGTTCTTATAGTTTTGACAAATGATTAAACAGTATATTTCAATATATTGTTACTTCCTAAATCTCATACTTTTGTTACTCCTTATCCATGAGACAGAGGTAAAATGGACATCAAGTCTTTACTCAAACCTCTCTTCAATATAGTTTTTAGAAGATGCTCTATTGAAAACTGTACCCCACCTGATTTCTCAAGCACCATCACCTTGCCTCCCATTTTCCTCTCTTTTTCTACATTGTGTTTATATGTTTCAAAAGGATTACTTATGTTTTAATATTGTCATTATTCTCTATATGTCTTATTTGTACATTTTGCTTTCAAATTTATTTCCTATCTTAACATTTATTGTCTAGGTTCTTTGAGAAGAGAGGTCTTTGCTATCCTCCCTACTTTATTGATACTTTCCAAAGACCTAAATTATAGTTGTTTCCTGAGAGTAGGCATGGTGACTGAGTTGAGAGATGCATCACCATTGTCTGGAACATAGACATAACAGTAGAGTGGAAGTGTGAAACACTCTCCTTTGTCCTCATCTAAATTAAAAAGTGATAAATATATCTGTTGACAGAGGTTTCTGTCCCATCTGATCTCACAGCCATTCAGTCTCAAAGAAGCACACAGAAACTTACATTAATTATACACTGGTTGTCTTATTAGTTCAGGCTTCTTATTAACACGTATATCTTACATTAATCCGTAATTCCTATCTGTATTAGCCACGTGGCTTGGACCTTTATTGGTGAGGCATTATCATCTTATTTCCTCTTGGTCTGGGAGATGATGGCAGACTGAGTCCTTCCTCTTCTCAGAATTGTCCTGTTCTTGTAGTCCCGCCTCTACTTCCTGCCTGGCTACTGGTCAATGTTTTATTAAAACAATACAAGTAACGGGGTACAAGACCATTGTCCCACAGCATGTATCCACTTAAATCCTATGGGTTTTGTGTCTCCCATCTCCTAAGTCTGTTTACCACCTCCTATTAATGTACACATCTGTCAGGTAAATGGATTTCTCATACCAGGAATGTTTTTGATTTTCTGGTCTGGCCACTTATTGCTTGCATTGATCAAATCTATGCCTTGTTGAATTGAAGTTCTAAATCTCATTAAATTTCCTTTAATTTATCTAGCTTGGGCTGCATTTTTAATGTTTACTTTTT
This sequence comes from Alexandromys fortis, assembly GCF_014885135.2. NCBI lineage: Eukaryota > Metazoa > Chordata > Mammalia > Rodentia > Cricetidae > Alexandromys > Alexandromys fortis. Next base: position 16,946,961 of record NW_026067944.1, on the reverse strand, counting down.
TGTAATGAAAATATAATTAAATCATTCCCTCTTTTTCTTCCACCAATGCTTCCAATGTACCCCTTGCTACCACTCAAATTTATGACCTCTTTTTTTATAATAGTTATTGCTAAATATCTACTATAACACACACACAACAGACATACACACACACATACATAAAAATAAAACATGCTCACAGTGTACAATGTTAATTGTATGGTTTTGATTTCAGGACTGGCTACTTGGTATTAAATAACCAATCAAGGACTGTTCACTATTGAAAACTTTCTCATCCAATTTCGCCATTCCTTGGCTGGCCTTTCTTCTTTATCTCTGAAGCAGACCCCATGAATTTCCTTCTCCCATGTTAAAGAGTATTTTGCTATTGTTCTTCTCTGGGTCTTGTTTAGGAAGGCATAATTTTGGAGAAAATGTCCCTGTCATGTCTAGAAACACAATCTCAGAGCTCTTAGAGTCTATGCTCCCCTTATCCACAATTTTTTCTTAGGCTTGAGTTTAGGAGTTTAGTTGTAGACTTATTAGTTTGACTTGGACATCTATCACAGGGTCAGTTCCTTTTCTCCTTAATAAATATATTCCTCAAACATATGGTGGAGAAGCAAATGACAGAGCTGTACAAGGACTTTTCACATCATACAATCTATACGTTCTATTGGGCTAATTTAATTCTGTGCAAAAATAAACAGTCTCTACCCTATATTCTTGTATGCAAATAGACAAGTTTTTTTATATAAAAATAGAATAAAGTTTCAGTTTCTGACAAGAAGCAGATGCACTAGAATGTTTTAATGTGATTAGCAATATTATCAGGAATATTAGCCACCCAAGTTAAGGTCATTATTTAACATGGTATATAATTATATTTGCATATTATTTATGCATAATCATGAGCTAGACATTCTCCCTCCCAGGGGCTACAAATCAAAATAAATATAAATATAATTAGACATACACATATATGTATGTATGTATGTATAAATTATATATGTATAGAATGATGAGAAACTCAGACCTTTGAATTCTGTTGATTGATCCCATAAGAACACAGGAGTATGCTAGGTAAAGGAAGAAATTTATAAACTGAACAAGGCAGAATTACCAGGGAGGGGAGAAAATACAGAGATACACTTACAGTTCTAAACCAGGACTGCTGAAAAGGATGGGGATAAAAACTGGAAGCCTTTAAATTTTACAGCACTGACTTTTCTGTGTAGGAAATTCTTGTCTAAACGTCACTGAGTTGATCGCATATTGTTTCTGCTCACTGCTGTGCTGGCAAATTCATCTGAAAAGCAAGAGCAAATTCAGTTGGAATGAATAATAGCCAGGCATAGCTAATTAATGCTGGTTCAATCCAAGCCTCTTAGGCAATCACGACAAATTGTACAGTGTGATCGCATGTTTCGTTTTTTTTTTTTTTTTAATGTGTCAGTGTGTATGGGGGATTGATCTGTGAATGTAAAGATGGCGTCAAAGTGGCAGAGCCAAAACTCACTGCTCAGCATTTATGTCCTCAATAAATTACGGGTTTTTGATCTGGCGAAATTGCCACCAGAGTTAACATTCCTGAAATGCTATCCTAAAATGGAATTCTGAAACAACTAGCTCATCTGTCTCTGACATCTTGTCTCAGAATCTGAAACACAGATGCAAATATTTTCAGTCCCCTTGGAGAGAAAAATCCTGTTTAAATGCTTCACTTGAAACCATCACAGATATTAGGTCTACATGGTCAGGTAAGACTGTCCTATTTTTTTTTTTTATTTTTATTTTATTGAGAATGGGAAAAAAAAAGTTTCCGCCTCCTCCCAGCC
>NW_026067944.1:16931116-16944216 GCF_014885135.2 Alexandromys fortis | reverse complement strand
TGGGATAAAGGAAGGTTGGATAGGGGAGCAGGGAAGCACATATCTTAGTTAAGGGAGCCACCTTAGTGTTGGCAAGAGACTTGAACCTAGAGTGGCTCCCAGGAGCCCAAGGCGAAGTCCCCAGTTAGTCCCTTGGGAACCTGAGGATAGGGAACCTGAAATGACCCTATCCTATAGCAATACTGACGAATATCTCTCATATCACCAAGACTGTCCTATTTTTAAGGCATTCAAATAATAATTGAGTGAAATAATTATGAATATGAAGTAGACAAACAAAATTATTTTCTCCTCATTGCTTGGTTAACAAATGCTGGGTAGCATGTATTTTCTCTTCAATAATTCTTAGCTTTTTTTCCCTCCCTTATCCAATTTAAGCTAAATCTCTTCAGTAAATGTTCTGTTGGTCCTAGAGAAGATGCATTTCATGTTGAATATGCATTTCTTTTGACCCTGGCATACTAATTTCCTTATTCATATCCTTACTTATCTGAGTATATTTAATCTAAGGAACAATAATATTGTATAACTTTTGCATATTTTAAAATTATTATTACTCTCCCATGTGTAGGGACATGTGTAGAAGTCAGAAGAAAGTTTTTGAAGTCCCTTTTCTCCTACTTCTATCTGGGATCTGGGTTGAATTCAGGACTCTAGGTTTTCATAACAAGCACCTTTACCCACTCAGTTTTCTTATATGTGAAGATTATGCCTGAATCATTTGACACAATATGCAATATACTTTGAAACATGTTAATAAAATGGCTATTTTCATATATTCTCCCCATCATTTATAAAACCTCCTACTCCTTGACTTCCACATGTGACCATATTATCATGCACAGATAGTCAGGTGGGTAAGATGAATTACCATACAAACCTAAGAACCTCATTCAAAGTCATACAACTCATATAAAAAGCCAGGCATGACTGCTTATTCACTGGACCAACAGTATACCAGATTGGGGAGTTACCCATCTACTGAGAGATGCTATCTCTAGGCAATAAATCAGAGTGACAGAGTAGACAATGTCATACTCTGGCCTCCTCATGCATGTACATATGTGCATAGCTACACATTCATATGTATGCACCACACATACAAACATACACACATCTTCTGATTCATCTTTTTATAAAGTATGTTTGCTCTACCAATATTTTTGTTTTGTATTGTAATACTTTTAAAATACACACACACACACACACATAATCTTAAACCTTAAGAACAAAATATTGCCTTATAACTTCTGAGTTTATTCCTGTATACGTTTTTAATCTCAAAATTATCCTATGGATATTTCATTGTCTTGATCAGTTTAGTTTCTTGGTTGTATAAATTCTGTAAAGATTTGCTCACAAGGAATTTTTCTCCCATTTCCAAAGCAATAAGAAATTAAATTTTAGTTTGTTTTACCCATGAGTGGTATTTCAATTTCATGTTCTTTTCTTTGGGAACTCTGCAAACTTGACTCCAATCCACATGGATAGCCTAGATAACGCTGAAACTCTATTATTTACTTATGTTTTTTTATTTTTTTATAGTCTACTTGATAATATGTGTGGGTATGCATATAAACATACCCACACTTGTATATGTGTATACATTTGCATATATATATACATATATGTATGTATATATATGTATACACACAATGCCTTTGGTGTTTTCTTCATCCCTTATAATTCAATAATTTCAGCAGGATATGTTTTTGGTTTTGAATGTTCTTTATTAGCGTTTTTGGGAACAAAGTGAACCTTGTCAAAGTGTCAATTCAGCTATTTTTTTCATTTCAGAAAGGTATTTTTTTTTTCATTTTTTTTCTTACTCTATTTGTTCTGCTTTCTGCATTGGGGAGGTTCCAATTTTCCATATGTTTTCATGCTAGAAATATAGCATTTATTTTTCAACCCCTTTTTCCTGCTTTTTCTTTTCTTTTATTTTCTTTTTTTCTTCCTCTTTTTCTTTTCCTCGATCAAAGTCATAATCTCAGACCCATTGTCTGATTACTGAAGTTGATGGCCAGAACACAAACTCTACGTCCTCTTCATCGATGGGTACTGGCAGCATTCTGTCACTTTCCTAACTACAACTAGCCCTCCTAGCATCCACTGCCTCCTGGGCTCTACTAGTCATCTATTCTCTGGATTCTTTCTTGTGGAGACCCATTTTATTCTCTCTGCATTTTCTATGTGTCTTCAGTGTTTCCTGTGGGCATTGGTTAGAATGCTTTTCAACGTTTTCCTCTGATGCTTTTTCACCCAGATTGCATTATTCATGCATTCTCTCTTGATTGTTTTCTTTCTTTAATCTCTAAATCCAAGATGAACTTAGAAATTTTCTTTTCTCTTTCCTCTATACCTGGAGAAAATTTTATTTAAAGCCAGTTTTCAGGAATAGAATGAGTCGATTCTCTATATGCCCATTTACTTGGGTGAACAGACATCGGTGGGACACAGTCTTGTCATTGGTATTTGTTGCTATTTTATACTTAACATCCCCAAAAAGCTGGGAGAGGGAAGTTTGAACATTTTATATTTTCTTTCCTTTCCTATTTTGAAATAGACTTATGTTATTTTCTAGATCTTTTCATTTTCAAAAGATAAAATCCCCTTTAGGCCTATGCTACTTGGCAAAGCAGCCTCACCCTCCAGTGCATGAATGCAATGTAGCAAAGATCCTGGAGAGTTTTTCATACAGGTAAGTGATTTCTGTATTTTACAATATGTGCACAACATTCTTGCTTTTCCACCTCTCTCTCCCCTTTCTCCAGTTCTCCTTCCTTTTCAGCTTTCTCCCCTCCCCACCTCCCTTTCTCCCCCTCCTTCTCTTTTGTCCCTCCCTCCTCTTCTTCTTCCTCTATTTTCTTCTGTTTGCTCCTCTTTTTATTTTTTTGGTCGGAGTGCCTGAGTTTAATCTGTAAAAATGAAAATTCAAACTGTCTCCTCTGATGTCCAGTCACATGTAGAGTTCATGACCTTTTCGTATGTGCAGATTGTTTCCTATTTATATATAATGTTTTGCTTGTAAATCTGAGGGTACAAGTGTGTGCTGTGTCTGCTATACATGCATGTGGAGCCCAGAGTTTGATTTCAGAGGTCTGCATACATCATTCCCCATCTTTTTTACTTAGCTAAGGTCTCTCACTGAAACGGTAACTAACCAACTTGACCAGTCTCGCTATTGAGACCCTGGCTCCACCTCTGGAAGACTGGGGTTACCTGCTAGCTGCCACCCACACTAAGCGTTCACATGGTTCTGGGAACCCAAGCTTCAGTCTTCATGCTTACACCTGAGAGCTTTTCCCTGGCCTGGAAATTAATGATTAAGTAAACAAAAAGAACCTTTCATTTTTCTTTTAAAAAAGTACCTTCATGGGGCTGGAGAGATGGCTCAGTGGTTAAGTCCATTCATTGCCTGCTCTTCCAAAGGTCCCGAGTTCAATTCCCAGCAACCACATGGTGGCTCACAACCATCCGTAGTGAGGTCTGGTGCCCTCTTCTGGCCTTCAGGCATACACACAGACAGAACATTGTATACATAATAACTAACTAAATAAATAAATAGTACCTTGATTATATCAGAGAACTTTTTATTTATTTATTTGTCTATTTATAAAACCTTATTATCTCATTTTACATACCAATCCCAGCTCCCACTCTGACCCTTCCTCCTGTCCTCTCCACGCCCTCATCTCCCCCCCCCCCCAGCTTCAACTCCTCAGAGAGGGTGAGGCTTCACATGAAGAGTCAAAAAGTCTAGCACATTGCCATTGCTTTGAGGCAGGACCAAGGCCTTCTTCACTACATCTAGGCTGAGCAAGTTATTCCTCCAAAAAGAATGGGTTCCAAAAACCCAGTACAAGCAGTAGGGATAAATCTTGGTCCCATTGCCAGTGGTCCCACAGTCTTCCCCAGACATATAACTTCCCCACATTCAGATGGTCTAGTTTGGTCCTATGCTTTTCTCTCAATGTCATGCCAGAGTTTGTGAACTAGCACTTTTTTCAAGAAGACAACAATTACCAATCATAGAAATAGAGAACGTGTTTATCCTCTCACTTGGTAAATAATACAAACTGTTTGATAACCAAATTTTATATGATTATATTAATAAGGTTCATTTAGAATGAGTATATATAATTATGACCTTATAATCATAAATTACAGTTACTTTACATTTCTTCACACTGAGATCAATTCTAATCTCATTTTTTAATTTTCTGTTTAAAGAAATGAACATACTGATTAAACTCTTGCTTCATCTGAATGTGTAGCTTCTTAAATTTTGAATAGGCCATGATTCCTAGGACTTCTTTGACCTAGCAAGTAATTAATATCTGTGAAGCACTTACTAATGATAGCTCAAAAACTGTGCTTTTAAAAATGCTTGTTTGCATATAGAGAGCAACGGAATCACTAACCCAGGCAACACCCTAAAAATTCTCTGCAACTGCTTTCATGTTCAGCATGCCAAATCACATAATAAAAGCTAGACATGATCTCCAACTTAATTTGAAAAGATATAACACCAGAAGGCTTCATAAAACATTCCAGAGAAGAGCAGTGACATCCCACTGCCTACAATCTATACTGATTGCATTTTCTTTGGCTATTGTGATCTTCAATCAGAAGCTACAGGTGCATCTAAGAAAAAGCATCATTTTTCTTCTTTCTTTATACAGCACCTGCTAAGGTGTATCTGTTTTCCTGAATAGCATAAAATGAATTGAAATAAATGTGAATACAATGGTATTTCTACCATGTAATGCAATGCTCTGTGTTTGAAAAGCCTCCATGTAATTTGTGTTCCATTTTTTTACAGATGATTTTTATAATGACAGCCTTGTTTTAGATGTGTTTTCTACATTGTTCCGTGGATGCAAGATTACTGTTTCCCAACATCAGTTTTCCATGCCAATAAATTATAACACAGATACAAGCCAGTGCCAGAACTGATTTTTTTTGTGAGTGGAGTTGATCTACAGGACAATCAGATTTATGAATATCTGGTATCGTACCTGTTCAATGGACTATCCATCTCACTGTCATAATCAAACATGTTACAAAGGCTTCACTTCAGTTAATGAAATGGAATAAAGTGTCTCAGTCTTTTAACAAGGCAGCAACCTCTTAATAGATCTCTGAGGAATAATTTTTGTCAGCAACCACATTTTAATTCCTTTAGTTAGGGTTGATTTGTATTCTTTTAGTTAAATAGCCAAAAAAAATGTGCATATTCCTAGTACACTTTTCAACACATAATGAGCACAGAGTATGCTACTCTCAGGTGCAGGGAAGGCATGGACTTCAGTGCAGTTTTGTACACCCAGAGAGGTAGGACATGGGCCTCAGTGGAGTTTGTACACCAATAGCTTAACCGTGTGCAAAACCTGCTGCAACACACTTTCTTGTTTATTTTTACAAAGAAAGGAGAATTTATCCACATCTCTATTTTTTCTTGATTTGATTTCCTAGCATTATCTTGCTTCATTTGATTTCACTTGACTAACTCGAATTGAAGTCTGCTTTGAACAGCATGTAGCTGAAGTAAAGTGACCAACCTTCTCTGAAATTCATAAACTTCTTACTTTGTCATTTTTTTTAGTCCAGATTTGTTTTAAAATTTGTCAAAACAAAAACAATACTGGCTCAATAATCAATACATCTATGTATTTTATTTAAAACAATCTATGTTAATATTTTTTAAAGTTCCTTCATTAACAGCTAAAGAGTAGTTTAGTTTCTTTAGGAATATGTATTGAAATTTATGTAATGTATGGAAGCCAAATGTTATAAAAATAGCATGTAATAACTCACTCCATTAGCATAAATGTGTTATAAATTAGACTGTATATTCATCCTATGGCTTGAATAATCAGTTTGTATTTAAGCTAAATATAATGAAGTATATAGGCAGGATCTTTTGTTTTTCTCCACATAAATCTGCAGCTTGTATGTCATTAGACACATTTCTATTCACAACTCACTTGTAAGTATTGAAATATAATTATAAAAATATGAAAACACACAATAAACGTAATACTACGTTTCTTAATTTTTATTGGCAAATGCTATGTATTGCTTGAAGAAAGCATCGAATTTCAGACTCCTTAGTGAATGTATAGTTTGAATATACATCATCTGCTGTCTTTTTAATAGAATATTATGTTTCAAAAATAAAAATTAACATCTGGGATATGTTTAGAACGTCTTCCTATCCTCATAGATGCTGATTGGAACACCATCAACTTCATAAGAAACTTTAGGCACAATCCAAACAGCTGCAAGAGAAAAAGAGACAGGTCTTGCCAAAAATGCCATCTCACAACCTTCTCAATATTTGTAGGGTGCTGTCTGCACTTGGTAACTGAGAACAGAACAAGAGAGAGAAAAAAATCCATGTGAATTCATTTTATGAACACAGATATATGCAAACATTTCGAATAGTTGCAAAAGCTAGTAATATTCTATTCCCTTTTCCAGGACAGCCTAGGTTTTATTTTAATTGTTTATTTTACTTTTAGTGGTTTAATTTTTAATTCTTTCAGTTAGTAATGTTTAAGTAGAACCTATTTTTGTTAATTTACATTGTATTACTCTAAATAACAATCCATTTAAGGATCTGAAATCTCTTTGATTTAACTTTTGTTCATCTCACAGAGACCCTTGTGAGGCCTCTATGCTTGTATTAAGTGAAAAATCAAAAAAATACCAGTTACTCTATCATGTCATGTTGTGTCCATTTTACCTCTAGGGATTACAAATAGCCCTGAGTATGGATGTCTTTGTATTGATGGAGAAGGTTGAGAAAGTAAATCAATCCACTTGCTACTGAATTGTGTGTGCACATCTCTCTATTGACTCTAGAAGACAGGAGCAAAAGTCCCATGAGCAGAGCCTTGGGCATGTCTTTTCTTGAGTCTAAGTTGATGCTAAAACAAAGATAGTAATTTTGAGTCTCGTATTAAGTGCTTTATTTCTGTTAACCTTGATTTGCTCTTAGAATTTAAACATCACTTAGAATTTTAGTAGTACTTTAGTGAATGTTACTTGGGATCCTAAGTAAATGTTCATCCAAAGATAAGATGATATTGTTCTAGGAAACACCTTCCATTATTAACCATTTAGATAATTTTCACCAATGTCCAAGAGAGATTTCATTTAAATTGTATATATTTCTGCTTTGCTCAGCACACTAGGACCAAGTGTGTGAAATGAGTATTTACATGCTACTGGAAATGTGGATTTATAAGTAAAACAATCCCTGCCTAGGACTGCTGGCAGCTTAGTTATAATCTCAGGGCTGCTGTTAAAATACTGCAAAGACTCCTCTCATTGGGAACCAGCTATGAGTCTTATTGATTTTCATTGCAGAATTGCATATGGTTGTGGTTTTCCTGGACAGTTTCCCAAAATGGTTGACTTAAGTAATATTTCTTGCCGTTTAACTAGTACAAATTCAATTTGACTGTCATGACTGTGAATTGTGTATTCCATTAGCAGTTTCCTTCTGATTTTGCACTGAGGTCTGCCTTGTTTCACTGCATTCGATCTGCTGCCTTCCAAGCCTGGATTTTAAACAGGATCCAGCCTCTCTGTTCAGTATATGGCAGTCAGCTTGGGTAGCATGTCTCTCACTGCTGGAGTTCACCTTCTAGTTTTTGTCAGTTTCAGGAAAGTGAACTTTCTTTAGACTTGCAACCACCCTGGCTTTTTATGTAGATTCTGGGAATCCAAACTTATATCCTCGTTCTTGCACAAAATCACTTTTTCTCCTGAGATATCTTTCTATCCAAATAACATGGCTGTTTTCTCATGTGCATGTGTATGTTGGGGGGGGGGGTGCAGGATGTGGAAATCAGAGAATGAAGTGTGGGAGTTAGTTCCTGGGTAATGAACTCAGATCATTTAGCTATTGAGCCATCTTTGCTAGTTTGAATTTAGCTTTTTAAGTACACCAAAAATCCTATCCTACACCTTTTTACACCCTGACATAGAACTGATTATAGCAACTTATAAATATTGACAGAAATAGTAAAGCAACATTTTATTTCTTGAAAATATAATCACATAATTCAGTGGATTGTTTTTTCAATCTAAACACTAATGATATAATGTTTGGGAAATTGTATTATGCATTATAGGATGTTTCATTCTGTCTCTGGACTGAAGATCAGACATAAGTAAATCCCCCAAACTCATTAGTCAATAAGTATCTATGAAAAGACTGGGTCAGTTCTGCACAGAGTGAGAGACAGAATCTCAAAAATTAAGCTGTAGAAGTAATTGAAGATGTCAGTCTATGGCCTCCACATGCTACATGGGTGAATGCACACACATGTGCCCATACCTCTCTCTGTTTCTCTGTTTCTGTCTCTCTCTCTCCTATTCCCCACCTTATTTTTTCTCACACCCAGAAAATGAATAAAAGAGAAGGGGGAAAAAAGCATTCTTCAGAGTTAGAGTTTAAAAATAATTTTCTATTCGCGGAGTCATTGAATTCTTACTTGAGCCATTTAAAACTAATAGAAAATGAACTTGTCTAGAGAGTGAGGTAGTAATTAACTGCATCTGGAAAGTTCAGTTTGCTAGAACAGAATGCAAAAGTTAATGATGCTTCTTAGCAGCTTAGCTTTAATTGTTATCCAGCCTTTGAAGTGCCCACTCTTATTCCTGACCTGGCTTAAGTGCCATTGATCACAAGAGACAGACATCAAAGAAGGTGGATGGATTCTTCTTAAATCATCACTATTGTATCATTGGTGACAATGGCTGCTTCCGCTGCCAGCAGGCCAGTACTGGTGCCTTTATTGTAGAGGGGGAGCTTATGAATTAAGCAGTTGACCTTTATGCCAGTCAGTCACTCAGCACTGGGCCACCCAGAGCTGCCAAAAAACATTAACTTTGTGCAATGGCTACTACAACAAAGCACAAATGCAATATTTATAAACCTTATGTGGCCTTCTTGCCAAAATTTCAATGACATTGCCTATTTTTCATTTTGTCCCTGTCCATTAAGAAGTAGAAAATGATAATCAATAGCTTAGAAGTTAAAGGATGTGCAAAATGTATGCTGTGGTGTATCCATCTCGTTTTTCTTGCATCAGGAACAAGTCCAACACCACAAGGTGTTCAGTATTGTTTTTTCCTGTTCTCTTACACAATGGTCTCAGGACCAAAACAACTGCATCTAATATCTGTAAGTGGTAGACTACTTTGAGTTGTAAGCTTTTATGATCCAGTTAAAAGGTCTCTGTCTTTTCTCACAAGTCCTGAGGAGCTCTGAGTTAGCTGTTGTTTGTTTGTGTGTGTGTTTCAACTAAAATATAACATGCAGGAAATTGCCACGTTTAAGGTTTCTTCTGTGACCTTTCACAGCTCGGAAGCAGTTATAACTATACATGATTAGGGTTGGCATACACAGGTTCCCATCTCTGTACTAGAAACTCCAATCTCTTGATATAATCACTGCTTATCAGTGGCACACTGTTAGCCTAGCATACTGAAGGGTCAGTGAAGAAGAGATTTAACTCTTTTGGAGTTCAAAACAACTGATAATATTTTAAATAAGTTCCATTTAATTAGAATAACTATGAAAAAGAAAAGATATATTTACATTGCTACAAAACATGAGAAAGTCTATCTTGTAGGTGAATGTTGGCAGAGACCGCTCATTCATTCCTGGCTGCTTAGACCTGCAATAATCAAACAGAAACTATCTTCTATGCAATACTGCTTGGCCAATAGCTTAAGCATGTTTCTGGCTTCTCTTATACCTTAAATTAACCAATTTCCATTAACATATGTATCTTCATGTGGCTATGGCTTACCAGAAATGTTCCAGTGGGTTCCAGCAGAGGCATCTCTCAGGTGACTACACGGCTTCTCTCAGACTCACTTCCACCATTGAGTTTAGTTTTCCAGCCTACCTTTATTCTGTCCTATCACAGGCCAAAGCAGCTTCTTTACTTATTAACCAATAAAAGCAACACAGAGGCAAGACTTCACAGACCAGGTGAATTTACTATTTAGGTGAGGAAACACACATGTAGTGGATGAAACATCCATCTCACAGAGGACGCTAATCCTGGCCCTATTTCCAAAAAGTGACTGCAGTCTACATTCCCCTTTGGAAAGAATTGCATTCTCCTTTGCATTTCTACTAGGGTTCAGCTCTTATCTTTAATAAATGGTGCCTCCCCCCCAAAGTTAATCTCAAGAGCATTTTCTCATAAATATCATTCAGAAAAGGTTCTATGTTAGAAGTTGGCTTTCTGAGCATCCCAGAAGGAATAATAGATGCTAGAAGCTATCTGAGAAAGCCAGTCAGGCAGGAACTTTGCTCTTGTGTCATTTGCTCTATGACTTGCAATCACTCCACCAGTGGGGAATGGCAGAGTTATAGATTGGTCCAGACTTCAGACTATCAGGCAATCAATAAAGTGCTCTGCTTGTATGGTATAATGATAGAAGGAATGGCTCCTAGCTGCTATGGGGTGGCTTACCAGATGTCTGAGAAAACAAAGAAAGGGCGGTTATAAATGCATGTAGCTACATGGGTATGGTAGGCATTATTGCCCTAGGAAAATAAAAGGAAACATTCAGAATAATTCACCAATAACCAAAGCTAATGGAAAAATCTTTGGCACTTAACATCAACTGGAGGTAAAGGCCAAGACTTGAACCTGGAAGTCACCAGCTTCCAAGATTCTTTAGCTGTTGGCCTAAGCAAATTTAGCATGCTTAGACTAAGACACTGTTTAGGAAAGAGGGTGACTTGACATATGGATGGGGACATCTCAGTTCAACTGTGAGCCCTTAAGTTCTTAGGAATTCTTGGAGCTGGAAGATGGTTCATTTTATTCTGTTTACCAGTAATATTCCCATAAATCAAGTTGCTCAGCAATTCATAAAAGCTCTGGTTGATCATTAAGTAGAAACTGGAATTGATATCAAAGGAAAACATAATAATGTTTGTGGTCCCAAGAGTAGGTTCAGGCGATTCCTGTGAATTCCTTTTCAGTTTCATGAATTTATATAAGAAGTTCTTACATGTTACCACATGATATGGCTGTCTCAGTTAATGTTTAAAAACATTTGGAACTAGCCAAATTAGATACATTTTTCAGAATTTTTAAGATCAGGTTATAATTTTCTTATTCTATTCATTTTGTGTTTCAGTTTTGTTGATTTTTTACCTTCATCTTTTTTTTTCTTTTCACTTTGGACCTAATTTTTCTTTCAGTATTTTATAAAAAAAATAGTGGAAATATTAATTTTATATTTTACTTTTTTATTAATACATGTTTCCAATATTATAAGTACCCTATAAATACTCTAATATTTTTAAGTAGAGTGTCTTCCTTCAAAGTACTTAAGTTTTTGAAATTTAAAAACTGTCAACTTATATGAATTGGTGAATTTCCACACATTATTCCCACTGTAGGCTGAGAATATAGCCTATGTTGTTTCTATTCATTTATATCTAAAAGGGAATGTTACAGGGTTCAGAATGTAGGAAATGCATATTATTCATTGTTGTGAAATGAAGTATGCTGTGAGTGTCAAAAACATTCAACTCTGTATCATTCTGTTCTTTCCAGGTTTGTGGATGTTGGGACCTGTACTTTGTATATATTTCAGCTCTGCACAGTGGGTTCTACTCTATCACCATGCAGTTGTGTCACATTGATTCTTATTAATACATTATAAATAGAACAGTAGCCCACATAGGTTGATGGATAAAATAAAAGAAAATGTTGATAAGGAAAACTAATTTGTTAACCTCATTAATAATACAAGTGTATACTTCAAATTCAAGATGTGATTTTGTTTGAAATAGGAAAACTTAGCCATGTGCATACAAAATAAAGATCTCAAAGTCATGTCATTTGAGATGGGGAGAACCTTAAGTCAATGCTTGATGTTCTTACAGGGAATTGGAAAAAAACATGTGAGCACAGAGGCAGAGACAAGTATGCTCCCAAATAAACTGAGGAATTATAGTGGCTGCCTCTTGCCATCAGCATTATGCAAAGCACATGGAACTTAATCTCTCTCAGAACCAAAGCAAAAACTAACTGTGCCAACTGTGATTCTGGACTTCTGGCCTCCAGAACTTAGAAGGAAGACAATTTTATTCTTTAAACTACTTTGTTTGTGGCAGTTTGGTTAGCACGCCTAACTAACAAAACCAAATTTATAATAATTTCATGTGTTGTTTAGATAGGCTTTGAGGTAAGGGGTGGGGGCTTGGGGGCTTGTCTTCCTTCTTTCCTTCCTCCCTCCTTCCTTCCCTCACTCTCTTCCTTTTCTCCTTCCCTCCCTTTTCTCATTTCTTTCTTTCCATTTTTGTCTTTCTTTCTTCTTTCTTGTTTTCTTTCCTCCTCTCTTTCTTTCCTTTTTGGTTCTTCAAGGCAAGATTTCTCTGTGTAACAACCATAGCTTTCCTGAAACTAGCTCTGGTAGAACAAGCTGGCCTTGAACTCACAGAGGTCCACCTACCTCCTGAGTGCTGGGATTAAACATGTGCACCACCCCCACCTAGCTTTGTTTCTCTTTCTTTCTTTCTTTCTTTCTTTCTTTCTTTCTTTCTTTCTTTCTTTCTTTCTTTCTTTCTCTCATTCTTTCTATTTATTTATTTAGCTCGAGGGGATGATTATAACATAACTACATTTCTCTCTTTCCTTTCTTCCCTCCTAATCTGCCCATAAAGCCCTCCCCATACTTCTTAAAATCCATAATTTCTATTTTACTAATTGATACTGCTTTGTAGCTGTAGGAATTCCTTCAGCCAATAGCCTTTAAGATACCAGCCCACTTGGGCATGGCCTCTTATATTATAAATGCCTATGTAAAGCACGTGCTTGCCCTTTCTTCCTACTCCTGGATTCAGTTCCTGTTCCCCATTAGAGCAGAGGACTGTGATCTGTGAGTCTATCCCTAAATAAATAACCCTTTATTATATTAAATTCTGGCTAGTGTAGGATTTCTTTTTAGCATCCATCATCAACTGTATATGTATATTTATATAAAAATGGATATACATGCATTCATATATGTGTATTTGTATATATTCATACATAGGCATCTATGTA
>NW_026067944.1:16856069-16930351 GCF_014885135.2 Alexandromys fortis | reverse complement strand
GGGAAATGGGAGGCTGGGAGGAGGTGGAATTTTTTTCCTTTTCTCAATTAAAAAAATAAAAGACAAAAAAAAAATAAATAAAACTACATTATAATCCATGAAACTTTGTAAAGCAACTACGTCCCAATCCATAAAACAGAAATGAGTATTAGATTCATAATACACAAAATTGTTTCTTATCCCATCTGTCTTGGTTTATTGTCAGTGACCTCCACTGAACTTAACGTCAATAGTATTGAAGTAGCATTAGTGATCTTCTTTCTGTAACTCAAATAACAGGGCATATCGTGGCATATAATAATAAACATAATAAAGATTTATTGAATGAAAGAATGATGATTTAAAAGGAGTTTTCTTTATACATTTCAATTACATGTAAAAACATGAGTTAGGTCTTAGCTGGGCAGTGGTGGCACACTCCTTTAATCCTCTACTGAGAAGGCAGAGTCAGGCAGATCTCTGTGAGTCTGAGGCCAGCCTGGTCTACAGAGGGAGTTCCAGAACAGGTTCAAAAGCTACATAGAGAAACACTGTCTGGAAACACAAACAAACAAAATAAAGAGTTAGTTCATAATATTTCAGCAACAAATCTAAAATGGGAAGGCAATCATGAAAATGGATCAGAAGTTACAAGTAAGTTACACTGCCTGCGCAGTCACCATCGTCACTTGACACTGGAGTTCACAGATCTCTTTCAATTAGATTTGGCTGTTTTCTGTGGGCTGTTCCTGTATTAGTATGTTTTATAATACATTACACTGTTTTTATAACATTTTTCTCTGCCTCGTGTCCTCAGTGAGTGAGATAACGCTGAATACAGTTGAACGTTTGATAAAGAAGGTTATTCCAGAATTTGGGGGAGTCTAACATTTACTGTTAATATTCATGGAAAAGGAATCATTTGTTTGCCCTCATTTCACGCACAGAATTTACCATGACATCAGCGGGAGCTTTTTACAACAATAAATCTGTGCCAAATAATAAATCACATTCTCTCGTATTAAATTAAAATGTGCGCACTGGAGAAGCTTAATTTTAAATTTCCATGACAAATGGGAATTTGGACACTGAGAAAACAAGATTGAAATGAGAAGCAACTACCAAAAGCCCATGCTGTGGCTCTCTGAAGGCTTTCTTTCTCTTTCCTCTCTTTGCAAGGTAACAAACCTGTTAACATTGGGTGTTTCTATCCTCATGCTGCATGGCCTTTTTATAATAGTTCTCATTAGAGTAATGAGTACTTATATAACTTTCAGAACAATACTTATGGAATAGTTCCTATATGCAAACAAACTAAAAAAAAATAACCTCCCATCAGTAATCAAATTACTTTGAGCATTCTCAAAGACTTTCCTTCGAGGTACGAAGAAAACTCAGAGTCTCAAAACTGTTGTGTTTTCTCTTGAATATGACATGGGCATCAGAAATGACTTAGGGCAGCAATTTCTGACATTCTGGAACGCCAGTCATGACTGAGCCCACAGATACACTATAAAAATCAGGAATTCTTGAAAATGTGAGAAGCCTTTAGCTATTCTTTTATTGCCATCACTAACCACCAGCTAAGTATAAGAAATGACATATCTTTGTTCTTCTTTTATTGGCATTTAGCTTCTCACGATAATCTCCACAGCACAGAGTGCATCGTGAAATCAGCATGCTCTCATTTTATCCCTAATAAGAATGGAACACATCAGGTGTTTCTTAAGTCCTACCCCCAGCCACTGCTGTAGGCATCACTGTGATTGATGTCATCCTGCTGTCTTCAGTTTACAGGAAATCCATATAAATCAGGGAGAATATGGAAATTTCATACCTCCCAGGAGTAACAGATTAACTGATTCTATATTAGAGCAAAAAGGAAGGTCAATAGGAAAGGAACTTCTGGCACATAAGAAATATGCCAGACATTGTACTTTATCTGAAATCTCTGCTATGAATATATATATATATATATATATATATATATATATATATATTCATCATACTCCAAACTACACATCTGGAGATTGGCACCACAAACATGAACATTTGGTGATCAAGAAAGGAACTCTTTGTAGAGAGTCTTCAGCCATTTTAGACTTAGAGACCTTTTCATTATAGGAGATGAGCCATAGTTTGTTTTTTATTTCCCAGAAATTGTTTTGTTTAGATAGCTGTTCTTCCAAGTGCAGAGAAAATTCTGCTCCTGAATCTGGTCATTATACATAATCAGGGGAAGAAAAAAAAAAAGTTCAACCAGACAGATGGGGGAAATCAGAAAACGTGGCTCCAAATTTTGCACTATGCTCCCTCAAAGCCCAGACTTTATCTCACTCTATAGATTATCTCTTTGTTCATAGTGTCTTCCACATGATCCTTTTCTCATAAGTTCTACCTAAGTGAAGATATGGAATACAGCTTCCTAAGCACTGTGGATTCAAGAAGCAATTTAATTACAGCATTCTTGGCATGATCTGTCATTTGTTTTCTTAACTTGGACTTACTGCACTAAGTGATCAAAAGTAGCCAAAAAGATGTGGAGGTGCAGATTTCTCTCTATGCACAAAATCATACTTTTTTTGTGAAATTAAAATGGCCATGGAGAAAATAAATTGTATGAAAGATACCATAAAAATTAAAATTATATTGAGGGAGTTTATTTTAACTTGATGTCATGGACAATATTTTTCAGATTTCATAGGAAGAAAATACTCTCTGATCAGCTAGTATATATCTTCCTGGTCATATTAGGTAGAGATTGAATTTACAAATAAATTGGAGAGGCAACATCTAGATATTTCTCATGGTTAGTGTTGGCATTATTAATGTTGTTGTGTATCATCATCATCATCATCATCATTGAGATGAGTGAATTGAAAGACATGAAGTAAATGTCCTGTTAGTAATATACCTCTGTAAAGTTTGGGGTCATAAAGAAATTTGCTTTCAAATTACTATCTGCTGTTTGTTGTTGTTTTAAGCTACTTATTTGGGGGAATTCTACCACTGCAGGAGCTTCTTTTGCTGTTCTGTTTTCTTTTCTTTCCTTCCTCCTTTCCTGCCTTTCTTTGTTGTAGGATGCTGCTCATTTGTTCCTGATCACTCAGACTCTAAATAATCACATAGAAACTATATTATTTAACTATTTAACTATATTATTTAAATCACTGCTTGGTCAAGCACTTAATCACATTGTTAGCTAGCTGTTACATATAGAAATAACCCATTTCCATTCTTTAATATTTTACCATGAGGATCGTGGCCTACTGGCAAGGTTCCAGCTGGCATCTCATATCTTTCTCGTCTGGCAGCTACATGGCATCTCCTTGACTCCTCCTTTTTTTCTCCCAGCATTCAGTTTAGTTTTTCCTGCCTACCTCTATTTCCTTGAACAGGCCCAATACAGATTCTTTATTAACTAATGGTATTCACAGCATACAGAGAAGAATCCCACATCATTTCTTTCTCTGCCTCTCTAAATTTCTTCTTCATTTTTTTTTTATTTTTCCCATATAAAGATGTAAAATAAAAGAATTTCACAAGAATAAATTTCCAAGGACCAAGAAATGATGTAGAATGTAAAGGGAGACACAGGATCCAAATTAGACTGAAGTAATAATTTAACAAGTTCATTTAAAAATTATGTTCCTCCCATTTTTGAAAATAGAAACTCCATAGAGATAAATGATCATTTACACATCTGGGTTGAGAATAAGCAAAGAGGTTTTGATCTTTATAATCATGACACCAAATTATTCTATGCCTGTACATAAACTATAGCAATACTTTAAATAAAAGTATTACGAAATAGAAAATGAAACTCTGTCTTTCCACTCTCTGGACTAAAGAATGGAAGTAATTTGCAGCACTGAAACTCAACATTCGCAATTTGGTAAAATGTATCCCTCTACCCTGGAACAGCAGGAGTTCAAGATTATTGAATATGCCATGGGTACCAAATTGTTCTTTCCTGAAAAAAAAAAAAATGAACCATCACAGTCATCAAGGGAGCAATGGTGGATTTACTGTGGTGGTGTGAGCAGAGCACACTTGGTCTTATTACTATTCACATCGCTGTACAATCACTTCTCCCATCAACTCCATCCTGTAACTAAAAGAGATGTATTCAAAGCAGGGGCCCTTACTCTCAAGAAATTTTAATAAACTGGCCAATAATGCCTTTAACCCATAGACATAAAAGATTTGCACAGAAAGAATTGTTTTCAACTTTGTGTAGCACCTGTCTAACAGGATTTAGAGGACTGTCAGTTGAAAAGAGGATCAATGGGTGGCAAAGGCAGAAAGAATACACAAGGCACACATTTGTATTACTCTTTGAAATCAAAGTCAAGATGTAAACCAGAATACTGAAAACAATGATGATCATGACAAGATTAACGGTCGGCACTTTTATTCTTTTCTGACAGCTTATGGATGCAGAATAGATTTATAAGCCTCTTAAGGATGGAAAGGCATAAGCAACACTTGACATAAGTGTCATGAACTTCTGATATCACCAGTTCCGATCATAGGACTGAGCCAGAAAGTTAGGATTCAAAACTTGATTGAGCCATGTAAATGAAGAAACATGACAGATCTCAAAAGTGCATCTAACTATAATTCATCTTTCCCACATTTTGAAAGTTTCTCAGATATGACGTGTTTAACATGAGATAATAGTGTAAATACATCTTGTAAAATTGGGTGAAGGAAACCAAATATTGTACTAAAGTTGCAGGTTGAGTGGTAAAGATGCCTCTTAGTAATAATGAGCAACTCTGCTCACATGAAGACAAAGCAGTCCTTCTAACGTCAAGGTAGCAGATGTATTTATACAGTGGAATCCTGCCATTGCCTGCCTGGCAGCATCAGACTGACGGCCAAGCTGTGTTTGAGCTGTCAGATGCTCAACCATCACTGTCTGTTCTGCTCTTGACATATCTGTTATGACTGTATTTCCAGAAAGGGCAATGACTGATAGTTCCATAATATATTTTGTGACCCATGTTTTTATTTTGCTTTCAGGGTTTCCAGAGAGCAACAACTAGGTGAGCCATACTTTACTTATGAGGAAAAGAAGAAAATCAGAATTATAACCAGTTTATTTCATTATTACTGTGCTTGGTCTGGGTGATCATTAGACTTAAGAAGGGGCATTTGTTCAAGAGATAGGGAGTTTATTTCACATATTAAGTCATGATTTTATTTTCACCACTGTGACTGTGTAGTTCAAATTTAAGATTCAAAAGTATCACTAAGATGCTTTCAAGATGACGCATAGAAACATTTCAGCTGTATAACTGTTTGTTATATCTTATACTTCTTTTCTAAAGATTTTGGAAAATTCCTGCAAAATAAGTGATACCAGAGTTTAAATGTGAACTTACTGTTTTTCCAACAAGACTTTACCTTATCAAAATTAACTGAACTACGATGAATATAAATTTAGTATTCTAACATCATGATACTAATAATAAATTACTAACCTATAAATACCATTTATTGAGTCTACTTAGTTCCAGAAATGGGTGAGACAAGTAAATGCAGAACATAAACTACAGGAAAACTCTTAAAATAAGTTTTAGGAGGATGAGTCTCTATTAAGAAACTCTTTGTTCTGAAACTCTCTTATATGCTATAGTTGGATAGTTCATTTATTTGCCTTATTAGCTTTTTAAAGAAAATGTGTCAAATATTTTAGAGTATTGATGTTCATTTTACAGTCTCTTATTTTCACTTAAGAAGTTGGAAACTAGTCCAAAAAGTACAAAACTTAAAAACAGGTCCAGAAGTAGAACCTTCCTCATTTGTCCCAAGAGATTATATCACAGTGAGTGTCTACCTGATATTTCCTCCCAGCATTATGGCCTCAGTGACAGAAAACAAGCATCACGAAATATTGATTCTAGCTCAATTTTCCCATCTATTTCTTTGTATTTAAATTCAAATCTAAATTTTTTCATGAGAAATGAATTATGAGAATGCCAGGTACATTTTTCCCCTTTTTGGGAATTGTTTCAAGTTCTGTTGTGACTTAAGATAGCTATCATAAAACCATCTTAATAGGATGAGATGCTAGCAAGAGAGCACACCATGTGCCATGTTGTAGGCTTGACACAAGACTGATGACCTTGATTGTCCTTGAAACCCATGTCTTAGAGAACCAACTTTCTTATAATTGTTCTCTTACCTCTGTGTGTGTGTGTGTGTATGTGTGTGTGTGTGTGTGTGTGTGTGTGTGTGTGAAGGCAATATACACACACATGCACAGCATGAAAAAACTAAATCACCTTAGGAGATCAAGTGGTACAGTGGTACTCAAAACTTTACTTTCCTGAGATGAAACTTCTGTATCCAACTATATTTCTTTATTTTTAGTAATTATTATTATTATTATTATTATTACTAGATTGGATTTTATTTTTATTTTGTTGTATTTTTGTTTGCTTGTTTGTGAGGGTTATTTTTTGCTTGTGTGTTTGTTTTTATTTTTTATTTATCTTATTTATTTATTTATTTATTTATTTATTTATTTATTGAGAAAGGATTTCTCTGTGTAGTCCTGGCTGTCCTTGAATTTACTCTCAAGACCGGGCTGGCTTCAAAGACAGTAATCTACCTGCCTCTGCTTCCCAAGTGTAGGATTAAAAGAGTATACTATCATCATCTAGCTTAGTTTGGTTTTTTGAGTACATGCAGCCATTGATAATTCCATAAACAATATAAGAATTTTTCCATCGTAACTTCATATTGTAATTGAATATTATATATTCCTTTAATTTTCATGTCATTTATAGGTAAATTGAGACTTTGGATGTTTTTGCTAACCATCCAAATTAGTTTCCAGCAATTTCTCTGTGTTCTTGTCCATTTTTTCCTTTGTTTTCTGTCAACCACTAAAAATACATTAGGTTATACATAATAAGTCTCATACCAAAAAAAGAATACTTTCTTAACAAAATGTGTCAATAATAGTACATTCTCAGTTCCTACTTTATATCTCATCTCTCTTTCTTGGTAGTAATAAATTTTTATTTTTTTACTGATTTTTATTGAGTTCTACATTTTTCACTGCTCCCCTCTCTGGCTCTCCCCTTCCCCATTCAGCCCTCCCCCAGGAGTCTCCATGCTCCCAATTTACTCAGGAGATCTTGTCTTTTTGTATTTCCCATGTAGATTAGATCTTTGTATGTCTCTCTTAGTGTCCTCATTGCTGTTTAAGTTCTCTGGGATTATGATTTGTAGGCTGATTTTCTTTGCTTTATATTTAAAAACCACCTATGAGCGAGTACATGTGATAATTATTTTTCTGGGTCTGAGTTACCTCACTCAACATAATGTTTTCTAGCTCCATCAATTTTTCTGCAGAATTCAAGATGTCGTTAATATTTTCTTCTGTGTAGTACTCTATTGTGTAATTGTACCATATTTTCCTTATCCACTCTTCTGTCAAGGGAATTTCTTGGTTATGGTTGTAACTTCTGATATATTCACTGACTTTCTAACTCTGAAAGAAAGATTTTTTTAAGGTACACCTGGTTCAAACTTTGCATGCTGTGCACAACTACTATATATACAGGGAATTGTGATCCTGGGACACCAGAGGCCCTCCATATTACACTGTTTCTGTGGAATAATATTTTTTGCACACTGTGATGATGTGTTGCTCTCATTGTTAATAAAGAGATGACTGTTTAATAGCTAGGTGGGAAGAGATTAGCTGAAACTTGCAGTCAAAAAAAAGCACAGGAAGGGGACAGATTCTTCAAGAGATACAGAGAAAGCAGAGATGAACATGCTGTATTGAAAGAAGGTACTTCCACATGGTAGAGCATAGGTAGGAAATATCTGTTAATTTAGGATGTAAGAGCTAGCTAGTAACAATCCTAAGCCATCAGTTGAGTATTTCTAAATAATAAGTTTCTGTGTGGATATTTTGGAGCTGGTGGAATGGATAGAACCTACTGGTGGGACAGAGAATATCTGAAAACACACTCCCTTGATGGCACACTCTCTGATGACAAGGAATGCTGAAATAAATTCTACTTGTTTTACAAAGTACACAGGTACATACAAACACAGAAGAATAAAAGTACATGGAAAAATTATTATGCAAATGTTACTCCAAGTGGTCTGCTTGAACTGGTCCATTATTTTTCTCTGCTATGTTGAATAATGTTATCTTGGGTCTGTAGCAACCTAATTAACTGCTCAAGAAGATGAGAAGTCTTTTATCAAAGATGGATTAGGTTGAGCAACCTTGTAGTGCAACATGCAAAGCAAGCACATATACTACTGTTTATAGCATTATCTTACAAATGGAAAGAAAGAGGAAATATGGAAATATTAAAATTGAGCTTTAACCTTTTAGAGCACATTTCTTGTGTAAATTCCATTTAGGTGTTTAAAAAAAAGACATAGCATTTACTTTTTTTTTTTTTTTTTTTTTTTTTTTTNTTTTTTTTTTTTTTTTTTTTTTTTTGGTTTTTCGAGACAGGGTTTCTTTGTAGCTTTGGAGCCTGTCCTGGAATTAGCTCTTGTAGGCCAGGTTGGCCTCAAATTCAGAGAAATCTGCCTGCCTTTTCCTCACGAGAGCTGGAATTAAAGGTGTGAGCCACCACTGCCTAGCCAACATTTACTATGTTACCCAGACCTATTTAGAGTAGAGATAATGAAAAGAAATCTACAGAAATTGAGGAATTTTCCAAAGTTTATATAGATCTGTCTGTCAATGTTTGTTCTACAATACAGTTCTTTCTGTTTTGGTCTACGTCATTGTCAATTTTTACCAGCCTGTAGCATTATTGCAATCTCCTAGGTAAACCCTAGCCTTGGCTATGCCTACAGCTCCTTCTCTCTCATTCTTTGTTTTCTAATTTGCTTGTTTTACATCCCAGTCACAGTTCACTCCCCCACCTCCTCTGAATTTCTCACTCTCTCCTCATCCCCTCTGTTCCCACCCCCAACCCACACCTCCATTTCTGTTTAAGCAAGGACAGGTCGCCCATGAGTATCAACAAAACATGGCTTATCAAGTTGTAGCAAGGCTAAACACTTCCCCATATTTTAATGCTGGGAAAGGAGACCCAGTATTAGGAGTATGATCCCAAAAGCCAGTAGAAGAGTTGGAGATAGCCTCTGTTCTCATAGTGGGGGTCACACAAGAGGACCAAGCTACACAACTGTAACATATATGAAGAGTTACTAGGTCACTCCCATTAAAGATCCTGGGTGTTGGTTCAGTCTCCGTGAGTCCTTATGAGCCCGGGCTAGTTGATTCTGTGAGTTTTTTGTGGTGTGTTTGACTCCTCTGGCTCCTACAACCCTTTCTCTCTCTTCTACAGGATTCCTGGAGCTCCAACTAATGTTAGACTATGGGTCTGCAATTGTTTCCATCAGATGCTGGATGAAACCACTGTGGTGCAAATTGGTATAGGTACCAGTCTACATGTATAGAATAATATTATATCATTAGGCATTATTACATTGAAGTTTTTTGCTCCAGTCATGTTTGCTTCTTACTAGGTCTCTGGGTCATCCGGTTCCTCGCTATTTCATTCTTTGTCATTTCCTAGAAAAATCCAGTGGAATTACAAAATGTAAAGTCTGATGTTAACTTTAACTCTGAAGGAACTAAGCCCTGAGGGAATGAGTCCCCCTTTTATAAAATAACAATAGCAATAATTACCAGAAAGAACATTCAGATGGAAAACGAAGCCATAAGTCATTAGAAGTTGGATTAATGCAGCAATGTAGTAAGATTCAACGTAAGAGTTGTTGATTTGGTTGATAAACTAGTGTGTGTGTGTGTGTGTGTGTGTGTGTGAAATTGTGATATGATAAACTTTGAAATGGTCATATTACATGAAGTCATTAACAAAACATACTAACTTTATGAAAGGTATCATTTACATGGGAATTTATACATGTTTAATTTCAAGGCACTTGCTAGAGATAGAGATAGAGATAGAGAAAGCTTGTAAATATTTTACTTTGAATCATAAGAACGCCAAAGACTAATGACTACTTCATTTTACTACATTTAGAACTATGACAGGTCCTACTGAATAGGGAACATGGCTTGTACCTTTTATAAACTCCCAATCCTAGTATAGCATGGGGATTAAAGCAATATTTCCTACATGAAGAGAGCATTTGCTCTAGGTGTAAGGTATGTGTGCCTGTGTGGGCATACATGTCTGTGTGCATTCACATGCAGAAGTGAAATAACGAAAGTCAGAATTACATAAATAGGATAAAAGGGGGAATGAGGAGACTCGGAATTTAATTTCACTTATTAGAACCCGTTTGTTCTCTGTAGAGCACCTTCTTCCCAACATAGTATGGCACTCTTAATACCTGCTGCTGCTGCTGCACCATCAGGAGTTCCATGTTACAGCTATTTGTAAAACACTGAGGTACATATGTTTTCATCCATTAGTGCTTACACAGACATCTTTATAACCAAAGGCATGTACTGATTCCTTAAATAACCAGTTGCGGTCACAGGTGCACTGAATAGAATTTGCAGAGTTAATGGTTAGAGAAAAGGTTTGGCAAAAACATAAGGACTTGGCAAATGTTAGTAATTATTACTCTCCCTTTAGAAGCCCTATTATTTGTGCAAGAAAAAGTATCTTATCGTAACAATAGCAATCATAATATTATGGTCTACTTAGCTTGGTACTGCTTATATCTCTGTGTGCATGTAAGTGTGGCATAAATAAACAACCGATGTGGTGACCCATAAGGCATGTACCATTTTAAATAGATTAAAAAGTACTGCACAGATGTATTAGAGATAAAGGAAGTAAGCATAGAAAGAGTATATTTTTAGAACTCAACACACAATAAGTTGGTTTATGTCATATTTGCTTTTAAATTTATATTCATTTAGCTTTTCTGTTCTACAACTTGATTTAAGTTTTGTAGACCCATTGATCTCTAATCAAACTATCCTGATTTTTGCGCCAAACTCAGCTCACACTCTTATTCTGGTCACATTTTTTTTTTCTGCATCAGCAGATTCATTTTCCTATTATGTTACTCTTAAGATTTATTTGGCCATTAATGGATTGACTTCCCCCAATTCACTGCTTTGAGATGATTTCCTAGGACTGTCAAAGGCTAGTGGAACTTTGGACTAAGGCATGTTGCTGGCAGAACTGAAAATGCACTAGGCATAGAAGTTGTGGTCTCATTTAGGAAACGTATGTCAGAGATATAATGATGTTCTCAATGTGCTCCTCCTAATCTGTCAAGGCAAAACTCAACCTCTGAAAACCCGTCATCAGGCAGTTCTGATTATACACAAAAGTTGCATGCACATTTATCTTCCTCAGGTTTTCAAAGTGCCTCAGGTGACAGCTCACTGTAAGTGCCTAGGACTTGAGCTGATATAACAGCCCACACTTCGTGATGGGCTCATATTCAGGTGTGGTAGTGCAAATGTGGAACGCAAGCACCTCGAAGGAAAAGAGAGGAGGACCAGGAGCTCAAGGTGAGCCTGAGCTAAATGAATCCCGGGTAGAACAAAAGCAAGGTCAGAAAGATGACTTGGTCAACATCTTTGCTTATTTCCCTCACAAAATCATGAAAGTGCTTGTTTGTCCTGCTAATGAAGCCTGGAAAACGCACTACATGTTCAAGCAGAATTAAGCAATGTTTTATGTGATGCTGACGTCTTTGTTTATAAAGGTCCATCCCATTTTTTGCTGTTTTAGGGAGTTTTGTACCTTTCCCCTAGGGAATCAGTGGGTAACTAGACGAAGTTGTGAAAGAAGGCTGTCAGAATTCAAATGTGATCGAGGAACAGGAAAATTCATTTTTGTTCTCTGATTGGTAGTATTTGGCTTATTTCCTTTCATTCGTTTTTTTTTTTTTTTTCTTCTTTTGGGAGCCCTCCTTTCTGCAATAACTTCACATATAACATGTCATTCATCCCACTTAAGACACTACAATTGAGTGAGGAAAACTCACATTCGCAGCTCATAGAGGTGTAGCGCCCTATCCCTACCAGCTAGTGTATCACAGCAAGTTACTTACATGTGCCCATACACACTAACATTAGGAATCTAGACAGCACTGCCACAGCTCTCAGCAGATACTGAGTGTTTAAGGTGCTTTCCATACAAGCGCTAACAATACAACAAATGTGTTGAAAACAGGTGTTTAAAAACACTGTGTCGTATTATGTTCTCTATTTATAAATTTGTTCATGGATGTTAACAGCTAAAAAATCAAAAATTATAAATCGTTTTCTCAAAGGTTAACAGGGAGAGAAGATTGACATTTTTGAGGAGTAGAAGATGTTAAAGTTCATTAAATATCTTGCTATGGATTTTCATATTAAATGGCTAATGCAGTTAATACAATTCCAGTAAAACAAATTTGATATACCAAACTGGTAATAAACCATTCATGATAATGGTAATGTTCAAAGGGTACATGTCTCATAAGTAGAATGAGCAAAGCACAAGGAGAGAAACAGTAATATTTTCTTGAACTTCTACCATATCTATAAGTCTTCATTTGAGAAAAATATATGTTCCTGTGATTTGTTTCAATGATAATTTCCAATTAGTATGGTTATTTCATAAACTTAAATATAATATTATTGTTTGAAAGATAACATTAGACAACAATTAGGGTAAAATACTGATTGAAAGTATATTACATAGTGTTCCTAAGGACCAGTTTCCCATACATACTTTCAGAATTGTAGGTCTATTACTTATAGGGCTTCTAGAGTTTCACTAATGTAGTTGCATACATGCCTACTGTCCCCGGAACTGGCAATGTTACAATTCACTGTTCTCTTTTGCTTTCAGAATTCATTGTGATGCTTGTAATGACACTAATGGTGCCTTGTTCCTGGCTCATAGGAATCTTCAGCTACTGATCTATGTATTAATCACACTCAAGGGAAATCTGGCTGCTGCTCAATCCTTTAAATTCTCACAACTATTGAAAATCATTGTGGTCATTTTCAATTCATTTGTTAGCCTATCCTCTATCATCAACTGGGAAATTTAGTTAGTATGTCTTGTATGAATCATGTTTGCAATCATTCTTTGTATCATATGACCAAGAAAGGAACATTTTCCTTAGCAACATAGCAGATATTCATTTAAATAATGTCTATAAAACTGTGATATTAAATATTTATGTAAATGAGAAATAAACATATTTCTAAAAGTCATACTGATTTTGTAAGATTTAGAAGGCATATTTAGAAAGATTGAAATAATTTTTAACTAAAGCCCAGCATTGAAATTCTAAACACTATATTTACACATGTACAGCCATGTTATTATATTCTAGTACTTTTTAGCATAAGAAAACACGATACTCAAGTCCTTCATGTAAACAATGCAGTGTCTATATAAAGTTGATATATATTGACTTTAAATTATGCATACTGTTCTCATATTATTTAAATAATAAAAATTCTCTGTGATTGGTTGTCATCCTGTATGGATTAGGCAAAACAAATAAAACTGGAAAGGTTTAAGTCCAGTTTCAATGTTTATAATATTTTTACTTATGACTGGTTGAGTTCTGCGAACATAAAGAAGTTAATTTAATCCTTGGAAGACTGCTATATGTAGAGTTTCTCATGCCTAAAACAGATAATTTTACCACAAAATACTTCAGAAATTCTTTCTATATTCTCCATCAGCCAGGATATGTTTTAGAAACACTCTGAATAGTATAAATATAGGCTAAATTGCTTCAGGTTTTATTACCTCTGCCAGCCTGGTTCATCAGAATTAATATTACAAGTATAGAATGCTTTATTGTCTGTCTGTGCTAATCAAGAATAGAATCCCTAATGCTTTCATTTTAATAAACTCCTTGATTCTAAACTCCAGTCTTCACCATGACTTTGGCAGTAATTTAAGGAGACTATACTGTATCTATTGTGTATTATGCCATACTCTCTGTGATGCGAGAGATCATTTCACTTGTAAATCTGTGCCTTATTCAGTTATAGAGGATAAGTAATTAACAAATACAGTTCCTCAAAATAAAAGACTCATATCAGAATTCTACCAAGAAAGGTTAAAGTTCTGGCAGACAGAAAATCTACACTTAAAATTGAGGTCAATCAAGAATCTACTACAACATAAACAGGGTCCCAGGCGTTAGACTCAGAAAAAAACATGAGCAAAACTCAATCATACAATGAATTAAGTAGTCATAAATGAAAGCCAAAGTCATAGAATGTTTTAGATAATGGGTCTGAAATGAAAATATAGATAACAAAGGAAGATTGACATATATAACTTATTCTTTGTTCAAATATTTAACAGTGAGTAGGAAAAATTACATTGGTACTAGACTAAATGGCTGTCTAATGATTTATTTCCTTACTTGACTGACTAATTGCATTTTACACAGCAAAGAGTTTTATAGAGTATAGACATATAATACTAAATAGGATCAGGGTGAGTTAAAGGAAGAGTTTAAGACATCTCAGTGTTATAGCATCCAGAGTGGTAAATGTTGTGCTACAATGACCAAGAATACACAAAAGAGAGTAAAAGGGTAAGGCACATCTTGTAGTTGTTAAGGCATTTCGGTTTTAACTGGAATTTCTATGTTCACACATACTGAATTCTTCTAGTTAATAAAATAAGAAGCCTGGATTCTCTTTCTCCTAGTGACACAGAAGCCTTTGTGAGTCTATTAACTAAAAGGTTATAAATGAACACTAATCTCTTCTAATAGATAGCTACATCTTAATCTCCAGAGTCTCAGAATGTCACTTTGTGTGAAAATAGAGACTGAGAGAAGAAACAAATATGGCAGTTCTCAGGGGCATGCACAAGACCGGTTGATTTGAAAGAGAACTGAGAAAGAGATGCACCTTTGAGTCCAGGAATTATGACAACCACAGGACACAAAGGGACAATGGGGTAAAATGTTTGTTTGAGCTCCAGGAGGAATTATAAGACCTGCCTTGCACAGGATCTAAACATGCAGTTTCTACAACTCATGGAAGGATTTCTGTTGTTTAATCTACTATGTTCATGATAAATTCTTACATCAACATTATAAAACATAATTTAAGATGAAATGCCCCCTTTGCTATAGGCAGATTCTGTTCATTTGTTTCCTGTCTGCCCATATCGGAAATAATCACACAGAAACTATATTATTTGCAATACTGTTTGGTCAACAATTTAAGCATATTTCTAGCTAGCTCTTAGATCTTATTATTCTGTGTATTGCCACAAGGCTTGTGTTTTGTGGGTAAGGATCCGGGCACATCTGTCTCCTTCAGCAGCTACATGGTGTCTCCCTGACTCTGATTAGTTTCTTTCTCTATTTCTGTTTGGATTTACCACCTGGCTGTACTCTGATAAAACATTGGCCAAAATAGCTCTATTCCAACCTGGCCGTACTCTGCTAAGACATTGTCCAGAACAGCTTTATTCAGTAATCAATACAAGCAACACATATACAGAATGACATACCATATCACTTTACCTCTTTAAACTTTATGGGAAAAAACAAGTTTTGCTAAATGCTATATAAATATTTTTACTATGTACTATTAATGATCATTATTAGATCTATGCAATGATTATACAAAACATCTATGCAATAATGATACAAAACATTTGGTGACAAAACAGTTTTACTAAAAACAATAATTCTATTATTTATAGTACATTGTTTTAACATCAACTGTCATATAATTGTTGAAAAGGTCTACCTGCTTCTTGGTATTACAAATTTTAAGTGCTTATTTCTGTTGGATTAAAATGAACCCTGATAAAACAGCTTTAATGTAAGATGTAATAATATTATACACAAAAGATAGTATAAACATTTGTTGTCTACACTTTGAGACTTTCTTATAAGGCCTAAGCAGACTTCCCATATTGGTACAGATTTTCTTCAGTTAACAGAGGGGCCCTGGCCTTTGGATTCTTTGGTAAATGAGGATAAGTCTTGATAGATTTTCATATATGGGGGAAGCTTTTGTTGTTATATAATACCCTGACATCTCTGAGAAAGGAAGAATGGCATCTTGTTATTGGCTGTTCCTAGTGAGGAAGAGAGAGGCTAAAGTTTTAAGGGGGTTGCCTTCAGTATCAAAAACTGGTCAGACATCTGGAGTCTCCATAAAATTAACTACCACACATACGAAAGACTGATTATTGTGCTAGTCCTGTTCATAATTCTAAAGCAGCTGCCTTCTCCTTCTTTCCAGTTTGTCCTTCAGGCCATTGTCTACCATGTTTCCCTCTAGCTATGGGTGACATCCTTCACAATCATGGACAATTGGTGTAAACATGGCTGAAGGAGACCATGACTTTGCTCAAATGTTTAGCGCTGCTGTCTTCCCGGAATCAGAGTATTTTTACCTTTCTCTTGTTTACATACGAAAGTTGTAGTCACACTTATGTACTTATCAAATACACCGGCAATATGCAATTACTTGGCTAACTGGAGCATCCATTCCTATCTTGAAAATAAAAGTTGTGGGGGTGGGGGCGCATAAATGTGTACCTGATCAAGTGAGAGGTCCCTGGGGTGTGAACTCCAATTTTATATAATGATGTTCAGTTCCTATCTGGTGCCACTCTGTGTGTTATCAGTCTCAGAAGATAGCCTAGCCTTGCTGCTATCTTCTCTAACAGCTGTCCCATCAGACAAATTATTTTATCTCACCGGCAAAGTAGAAATGAAGGAAATCACTCTTAGTCCTCTACAATGCCTAAATTGTCTGCTGTAGACAATACTAGGTGGTCATGTTATCTAACTCACTAAAAAATATGCTTTAAAGGAGACCTTTCAGTGTAGTTCTGTCAGGAGAAATGAAAATAGATTGTTTATGGAGTGGTGTCTAGAATTACATAATGAACACATGAAAGCTGGTTTATACCTAGCATTGCATAACACCACTCTTGTTCCTGTAAAAATGTTTATTAACCTAAAAGCAAATAGCTGACATTTTAATGTCCAACATCAGATTCAAATGACATTTATAATAATACCTAGTAAATCTTTAAAACACTTCACTATACTAACATAATTAAATTGGAAGGCAGCAACCACGATGTAATACAAGATGCCTATGTGCTTTTCTAATTAGCCCCAAGGAAATTGTTCAATTTAACAAATGGAACTCAGGAAATATAAATACATATTAAGTACCTTATTAATTTACATATATTTCCTTATATTATACTACATTTTTGCTAAAGATATATGCAAATATTATTTAATATTCAGAAAGGAATGACACCAAGAAATACAGCTGTTAATTTTCTCTTTTAGAAGCTCCTTGTCTTTAATGATAAAAGCACGTTGAATAGAGATTCAAAATGTGCATGGCTTTGAACTAATATTATAAATAGGCCATTATTTTATCTGACAACTTAAATATTCTAATTTTTATAATTCTTAAATTTTATCCCTGGACTTTTTGCCAGAATAGAAGAGGCTAGCAGAGAAACATAAAAGGAATCTGTATTCAATAATTAGAAGACTTACCACTGTACATAACAAAGGATACTGCAGAAATGTCAATTATAAAATTAATGAATGAATACTGAACAGTAAACCTGCGGGTATTAAAAGTTATACTGAAATATGGCTAGTCAAAATTATCTAGATAATCACATAGAATAAAATTTTGGCTTTTTTTTTTGCATCTAGATTATACCTTTTTCTTAACTTCTTCCTAATAGAATCTTATGTTGATATGAGTTTAATTCTAAGTTGACTAAATTTTCTTGAATAGCTATATATTATGGAAGATGTGAAGCAAAAACATTAAGCCTTCATATACATATGTGTATATATGTATATATTTATATATGACTTGAATTTTTAAAGCTAGTAAGGTGTTAGCAATAACTCAGGTTAATAGATGAATGCATAAAAAATGTAGTGAGTTGATCATTGTGATGATTGCTTTTGTTTCTCAATAAGGACTTCAATCTTGTGGCTAGAGATACTTGCTCTTACAGTTTCCATAAGCTATTTTTGTAAACACATTTAATGTCTGTTTTAGTATATTTCATTCATCAAGTAAATGAAGTCCAAATAGTCTACATATGAATCACTGTTTACTGAAGTTTTCTAAAATAAATTTGAAGACAGACTGTCTTGTGGGCTTCTAATAAGCAATGCCACAAGTCCACACTGCAGTTAGTTACAAGAGCTTAGTACTAGTCAAATAATTATTTTGACTTTCACAATATATATGTGTGTGCATATATATTATGTGAATACTTAAAATATACTTACATGTGCACATCATATATCATATTTCTTCTTGATTTAAATAAAAATCATGTATTTAGAATGCAATTACTTTCCTCATGGATTATGTGGGGGACATAGTCATAAAAATAAGTAGTTTGTTCAGAACATGAAACAGCTCGGAAAACAAAAGAACGAATTGAATGTGATCAAAAACAAAAGGGGAAAGGGAAAAGATATGTAGAGGAGAGAAAGAGAGGTAACAAAGAAGAAAGACAAACAACAATTCATAGTTACGAAAGTCATCAGTCAACAACGCATATCTTGAATGAGATGGCCACAAGTTATTTGAGCTTTAATAATTGTATGTAAGACATGTCTACATTGCATGTTAGTCATGTAAGAAGCATTCTAACAAAGCTGTGTGAAATCTTGTACAAAGTCAATAAAGGTGTCAAGGAGGAAAACACAAAGAGAAGAAACCAAAGGAAGAATTATATCAAGAACATAGATAAGAATTTTTAATTATTTATTTTTGAAATTATAGTTTTATCACCTCTCTTCCCTTTCCTCCCACCAAACCTTACCATATAGCCCTCTTTTCTCTCTTTTAAATTATAACCTTTTTTTCCCATTGGTTTTTGTTGGATACACACACACACACACATACACACACTCCTAAATACTAATACAACATATTCAATATGAGTTATATTACTTGTATGTATGTTTTCAAGACTGTATTTGTGTTCTCTTCCCTGGGGAAGACTATTTTTTCTGCTCTTAGAATTCCATAGTTGCCTTTTGCTGAGTAGAATAAGGTTTACTAACATTTCTTTTTTTTTAAAAAAAAATATTCTTTTCTGAATTATAATACCAAATAAAATTAATACAGTCCTCTTACCAATATCAACACTTGTTAATCTCTCCAATGTAACATGAGTTCTAATTGGTCTTAATAAAAAAAATAAGAGTCAGGTATAGGAAAAAATGCTGAAAGATCAGAGAAGCAGCCAGCCACTAGTTCTTACCTCTACTGAATCCTCTAACTGAATGAATCCTCTGTCTCTATGAATCCTAAGACTGATGCCTTCTCTACCAAACTTCAGATTGAATCCTGAGCTCCTGTCTCCTCTCTCCTTATATTCCTCTCTCTCTCTGCCCAGCCATATCACTTCCATTCTCCACCTCAGTAGTGCTGAGATTAAAGGTATTTGCCACCACCACTTGGTTGTTTCTCTTTTAGACTGATTCAGTCTTGTGTAAACCAGGGTGGCCTTGAACTCACAGACAGCCTTCGGCCTCTCACTCCCAAATCCTGGAATTAAAGGCATGTTGTGTCAGCACTGCCTGGCCTCTATGGCTAACTGGTGTGACTACTTCTGTGCTCTGTTCTTCAGGCAAGCAGTATTTGTTAGAACACAACAAAATATCATCGCACATTGCTACTGTATTAATATTTGTATATAAAAATCCAAATCTCATGCTTTTAATATTATGGTTATGGAAGGTAAACTGTCTTCATAGAAACCTTTGCTGTACAGAAACACATACATATTTTCAAATACAATTGCAGCGAAGTGTATAACCTCAAACAATGAGGATTGGGTGGGTATTTTATTTATGGAAACTTTGACACAAAATTGAAAATTTGTATGATTATTTATAAATGATGTTCACAACTACGCAACTTTGAACTCTCATCTCAGGAATCAATACATTTTACATATCAACCTAAGTTTTCTGATGAGCAGTCTCATCTATAATTGCATAAACACATATAATTACTAAAAGATGTGTTTTTCTCAATAGACTACTACACCTCTCACATCTCATCAGAGAAGCTAGTATGAAGTGGGTGGCAACTAAGACAAAGTTGCACAACTTGTCAAGGCACAGAGAATAATGACAGCAAGTGCTTATCTCTAAGTCAGTTTTTATAGCATAGTCTTCCTCCCCAAAACAGGGATCACTGTAGAAGAGGGGTGGAAAGACTATAGCACAAAGAGATTGAAGATGACAACAAGAAAACAGGGATTTGGAGGCAAAGTAAGTCACTGACACACATTAATTGACAGTGATTGTAACAGCATATCCCAGGCCCATATAAGCACAAGCCAGAAGACAGTCCACGTGGAGGTGAGATGCTGATGCAACCACCTACCCAATTCTGATGATGTGTTGGCATTTTATTGCTGCTAAGAGAGGGGCATCTAGCTTTCTTTGGTGTGGTGCCTGATAGCTCTAACGTGCCCCAGTGAATTGCCACATACCCAAGAGCATATCAGCAACACTAATTGAACTTGATGGATTTTTAAATGAATAAGGACAAGAAGTTGGATGGGTATAGAATAGGTGGTGAATCCAGAAGGATGTGGGAGACAAGAGTGAATATGTTTGAAATTCTCAAACTGTGTTTAA
Source organism: Alexandromys fortis (assembly GCF_014885135.2). Taxonomy (NCBI): domain Eukaryota; kingdom Metazoa; phylum Chordata; class Mammalia; order Rodentia; family Cricetidae; genus Alexandromys; species Alexandromys fortis. Next base: position 16,909,723 of record NW_026067944.1, on the reverse strand, counting down.
AAACATCTTTAAATAGTTAAATATTGACATTCTGACAGAATATTCCTGTGCCAGCCCATTCCCATAGGGCTTCTCAATGTTTAGAGGAACTGATGTAGACTAGTTCAGTAAAATCTGCTTTCCCTGAGATATATGAGCAACTTAATAAATAGCATGCAATTTTATCTTGTGTATTGAATTTGAATAACATTTTAATTTGAATTTGCAGTTCCAGATTTATTATTGAAAATACCTAATACCTTTTACCTTTTCTAATTGAACTGGAGAAAATTTAACAGTGAATTATTGTAATAAAAAGATATATTTTAGATTGTCAGTTCCTTAACTTGCAATATTACCAATGTTAATGTGCCATATAATAAGAGTAAAGCAACCAGTGACAATGTGGTTTATTGTTATTTGACGTTTGTTGTTACTCTTCTTTTATTCATAACAGTATTCAATAAAGCAAGTATATCAGTGATTAAGAATTAAAATTTTTGCAAAATTCCCACCCTTGTACTTTTCTCAAAAAAACATAATATTTGAAAATATTTCAGACAGGGGGACAAAAGCAGTGTGTCCTATATCTTGTTGTAGTCCCTATGTGATACTTTTACTTTTATTTAGCCTAGTTTGGCCACTTTCTTTCAGAAACAAAAACAAAAACAGAAAAGCTCTTCCTTGATCTTCTGGTTTTACAGATGTGGTCTGGTTCACTCACTTGCACATCAGTCTAGCTACATAGGTCTGTGACTCTGTGACCTTTCTCCCGGAATAACTTTCACATAATAGGGGCCAAGTACACTTGCTTAGTATAAACCTGGGGTGATTTGAAAGCACTCAAGGAGAGTCTAACTAAAATTCTTGACTCAACACAGAATTCTGCCAGCAAGAGTTTCATTCTTTGAAGTTTACATTATCGTGCCTATCGAATTATGAATGCTACTGGGAAAATAGCATTTAGTTTTCAATAATTTGATGGTAACACTTTAATAAAAGTTGTTTTACACATGATACAATGTTTCTGTTAGGTGTTTAATGTATAAATGCTGGGATTAAAGATGATAACCAAATGCTTGGCTTCTGTTATTTTTTAATCAAATAGTTTCTGTTTCCTTGAGATCCAAGAGATTAATTAAAGGAATCATTATATCCCAATCCCTTTCCCTTAATTCAACATTACTCCTCCTAGGAGCCAGTTTGAACTAGTGTCTTCACAAGGGTTCAAAAACAGAACAAGCTAATGATCTCTTTTACACATTGTGGTGTTTTTGTATATGAATGGCCCCATAGACTCATGTGTTTGAATGCTTGAACCACAAGGAGTGGCACTATTAGGAGGTTAGGACTTGTTGGAGTGGGTGTGGCCTTGTAGGAGAAAGTGTGTCAATGTGGAAGCAGGCTTTGAGGTCTCATATGCTCAAGCTAGTCCTAGTAGGGGTAGTCTCCTGATGCCTGTAGTGCAAGATGTAGAACTTTCAGCTCTTTCTCCAGCACAATGTCTGCCTTCATGTCTAAATATTTCTCACCAAGATGATAATGGACTAAACCTCTAAAACTGTAAGCCAGCCCCAATTAAGTGTTTTCTTTTATAAGAGTTTCCATGGTCATGGTATCTCACACAGCAAAAGAAACCATAACTAAAAGCACATATCAACTTCCAATTGGAATGAACGGCTATTTTTTTCTTTTCCTCCTCTTTCTTCTCTTCCTACTTGTGTTTTTTCTACTTATTTTTTATATACGTGATAATTCATTGAAAATAAGATTACACCTCAATATCATAGGAGAATAAAGGCACTAAACAACTTAACTTAGAAGACCATCAATTGCTTCCTCACTGATCATGTGACTGGCTGGAAACAGAGTCTTCCTGCCTCTGTCCAGGATTGCAAGATCATAATATTCAATATCAATGCAAAATAGCTTTTAATGAATAGGTGTGGCTTTGTACCATCATGATGTTGCAATACCTTTTTGTAAACCACTGTTATATGTCTACATCACCTAAAATTGTCGGGAGGAATAGAAAATTGAATATGTAGAAAACACAGTCTTGCATATAATGTGTATATATATGCATATATATATTTACCTCCTCTCTGGCAAACATTCTAGATTTCAACTGTAATGTTATGGCTATGGTCATATTTATACCTTTTCCTGTCAATGAATGCTCCTACTGCCACATCCCATCAGTTACTGACACAGAGTCTCTAACATTCTCTCAGCTTGTGAAGTAGGAGTAAGTATATTGGAAATCAGAAAGGCATTATTAAATGAAGAGAAAAGAAAGTTATGGAAGAAAAGTGCAGAAATATGCAATCTGCATCATGGAGAGGAATGTATTGCCATTTATGTAAACCTTATAATATGTTTAAATACCAAAGATAAACTTTCTTTCTATGTGAAATACTGTCACAAATACTAATGTTACATGTGTGTGACAGCATCTAGCTTCAGCTGCAGTTCCTGAAGCTACTTAGCATCTCACCTCCCAATATTCCACCTTTAGAAGACTATCACACAGTTGCAGGTAATGAGATTTCTGGAGATTTCATTATCCTTTCATATGTAAGTGGGGATGCCCATTTCAGCACGATTTGAATGTGAAGGCTGTGATGTCTGGGTCCTGACATTTTCTACTCATGCAGTGCTGAAACAACTACTTCAAAGCTCTTTCTCACAGTGCATTCATTCAGGAAGAACGCATGTAGTGGTAGCAATAACTGCAATAGAAGCTGCATTGTATGTTCTTGTGCAGTTATGAGTAACTCAAGCAAAACCTCCTTAAGTGTAGAAGCCACATCCATCAGAGCTATAAAGCATCTCATATCTTTTTGTGCTCTTAGCAAAACTTAATGTTTTTTCCATAAAGCAAGTAATTGGTACCACTATGGGTAATTCAGTTTTCATTCTAACATTAGTATATACGGGAAAAAGTGTAATAGATTATACCCATTTGATGTTGGCTTAGACTGTTAATTGCCTTTCTCAATGTCAGATAGGAAGGAACTGGCATTTAAAAGAACTTGAATACTTCAGGGTTTTTTTTTCTTATTTTAAGACATTAAATCATATTTATATTACTCTTACAATTCAAAAGTATCAGATTGCTTTATTATAAAACATATGTGAGGATGATGAAGTGTTTAATACATAAAGAAGATACTCAATGCTGTGCTGAAGAACCAAAAACACTGTATCCAACCACATAATTACTCTTTCAAAAGCCATTAGGAAAATAGCTTGGTTTTTTATCCTTTCCTGTAAGCATATTTTTACATAAATTTAGTGTATGTGAGTGTGTCTCTCTCTGTATATGCATGTGTTTGTGTGTGTGTGTGTGTGCGCGCGCGCGTGTGATATGTCTGTGTCTGAATGTTCCTATGCCTATAAAAGAATACTCTTGTGGACATCAGAGGAAAGGTTTAAGTAGCCAGTTTTCTCCTTCCACAACTTCTGTGAATGAAACTCGAGTCCTCAGCCTTGAGTAGCAAGTGTGTTTACAGGCTGAAACATCTTAGCACTCCACAAACTCAGTTTTGTTCTGGTGCTTGTACATCTACATATTTACTCAGCCATAATTTCTTATTCACTTGGAGTTATTTTGTTGATATTCCAACAAAGTGGTACATATTTATATTCCTAGCACTTAGGAAGTAGAGGCAGGAGGATTGTGAATTTGAGGTAAGACCAGACACTTGGTCTTTAACAACAACAAAAATACAAAAATAAATGAAATACTTTCCTTTATCATTTCCTTCTTCCTTTAATTTTTCCACATCTAGAATGTATGCCGCATACTGTTTTTTTATCCTTTGCTACCACATATCAAAACTATATTTTGAAATTCTTACCAAAGGATGCTCTCTCATACTGCAAGGACACTTGCTCAATTGTGTTCACAATAGCATTATTTGTAATAACCAGAACCTGGAAACAACCTAGATACTCATTAACCAAAGGATGGATACAGAAAATGTGGTACATTGACACAGTGGAATACCAATCAGCTGTAAAAAAAAACGATGACCTCATGAAATTTGCAGATAAATTGATAGAACTCGAAAAAAAAAAAACATTCTTAGTAAGGTAACCCAGACCTGGAAAGATAAACATAGTATGTTCTCACTCATAAGTAGTTTTTAGGAGTAAAGAATAGGATTCCGTTCCACAGCCCCAGTGAGTCTAGGTAACGAGGACGGCCCAAAGAGGGATGCATGGATTTCCTTGGGAAGACGAAATCGAAAAGATCTCCTGGGTAAACTGCTGTGGGAGGATGTTGTGGGAATAAAGGGATAGTACCTAATGGGATTAGGGTGGGTGTGCTGGGTGCCAAAGGCACGTTGGAGGCAGGACAAAGGGAGAAAGTAACAAAAGAGATTTCTATGTTTTGTTTTGTTTTTCAAGACAGGGTTTCTCTCTAGCTTTGAACCCTATCCTGGAACTAGCTCTTTTAGATCAGGCTGGCCTCAAACTCACAGAGATCCTCCTGCCTCTGGCTCCTGAGTACTGGGATTAAAGGTGTGTGCTACCACTGCCCAGTTCAAAAAAGACTTCTTGATGCGGGGGCATTTTGGGGTTAGGGAGTAACCTGCAGCCAGGGAAACCCCCAGGAACTTACAAGGATGATGCCAACTAAGACTCCTAGTGCCTGAACTGGCCATCTACTACGTGAGAAGATTGGTGACTTCCCTAATTACCAATAGAGATACCTGACGAAAGCAGACGAGCACCACACTGAGCATTGAGTGAGGAGGAATGGAAGGAGGGATTGAGCCAACCAGAGGGGTCATGATAAGGGGAACCCACAGAGACAGCTGACCTGAGCTTGCTGGAGCTCATAGACTCTGAACCAACAGTCAGGGAGCCTGAATGGGACTGACCTAGCCCATCTGCATGTGTGTGACAATCATGTAAGCTTGGTCTCTTAAGAAGGCTTCTATCAGTGAGAGCAGAACCTCTCCCTGGCGCGCTTTTGTTCATCTGTTCCCCATGCTGGATTACCTGGTACAGCCTCGACCTAAGGGAGGGAGCTCAGTCCTGCCTCATCTTGATGTGCAAGCCCGGAGAGGCCTGTCCCTTTCTGAGGGGAGATGGAGGAGGAGGAGCAGATGAGGAGGGTGGTGGATGGGAAAGGAAGGAGACAGGAAGAGAGGAGAAAGGGAAAACTGGCTGGTATGTAAAATAAATGAAAAAAAGCTATTTCAATAAAAAAACAATATTTTAAAAAAATGCTATAAAAAACCTTTTCCAGTTCTTTCCATATCTAACACTTGGATATTCAAAGTAGGCATTTTATTCACAAATTATAAAGCCTTATGTCTTTTGTTTATAGGCTGAAACACATCTCTAATGTTAGATGGCTAAAGATTGTAAAACACTTTTATATGTTAGCTCTCTCCAGCACTAATGTCTGTTCAGTGAAAGCTAGGTACATAGTTGAAAGAGAATTTCTCAGGCCTCATGTTTCACACTACATATAGGTGGCAGATTTCCATTATGGTAAAGATTGTCTCCCCAACTTCCTCAAGTGCCTGTTAAACACTCACCCTCTTGACTTATTGTAAATATCCATCTATCAAGCAGCTGTTCCCAACTATCATTTGTCTATATTATTAAAACCTTTTTAAAAAATTGTTATTAGAATCTGCTAAAATTCTTAAATTTAGGGAAACAGGGTCCCTTCTTTCATAGCATGGAGAAAAAAAACTTACCGGTATTTGGCAGTAAAACTACTGCCAGATTTCTCTATTTTCCCATTAAAAATATCTCTACAGATAAACATACAGCAATAATGTATGAGTCTTATCGGAGATCCAATATTAAAATGATCAAATAGAGAAAGGGGAGGAGAAAGCCCTTGCAAACGAAACTCATCTGCCATTAATAAACCCCATCTGCCATGTTATGGCAGATACGCAAACTGCTATAAGAAGATGCCAAGACAATTTAGAATTTCCCTCTACAAGGTCTGAGCCAGAACTAATTTCATTCAAAGGATAAATGAGCAAAGTATCCCTTTGCCAACTGACAAAACATAATGATTCATGATTAATGGATCCTTGTTTTTTTTTTTTTTTTTTCTTCAAATACCTCTCCTTTAGGCACAGCGGTACTGTAATCAGTGCAGGGGGAGACCCAGGGACTTTCAATGAGAGGGCAGCAAATCTGATCTATATTTTATGTATTTTATGGTTAGAAATGGCTCATTATTAGCAACGAGAATGATTGATGATAGAAAATGCTGTCTTTTGAACCTTGTGGGGAATATTCTACAAATATTTTAGAACATTTATCTGCCCTTGGAAACCAGCTTTTGTTGTTAATATACTTCTGCTCTGACAATCAAATCTAAATATTTAAAATACCATTAACTTTTGTTGACTATATCATTTTTTGCTTTACTTTTTAATTAATCCAATATCATTTAAAAATGAGCTGACAGCTACTTTTTGGTGCTGTATACTAAAATAGTAAGTAGCATATTTACTGATAAATAATTATACAAGCATAGTGAACAAAACAGAGGATTGTGTGCTTTTCACTAATGATAAATGGTAAAGGCAAGAAAAATGATAGCAAAACTGAACTAACATACATGCTTTAGCTATGTTTGTTATCAAAGATGTTGATCATAGTATGGGAACTCATGTACCTTTACTACATCAGGTCAACGCCAACAGGGAATTTTCATTGCTAACAAGTTTTGGGTTCTCCTAGTGATCGAGGCATTTGCATCATGCCGTAATTGCCTGTCTGATTATCAGCCAAATAACTTCTAAAGATACTGCTTTTAAGTGGTGGGGACACTTGTAAAACAGGAAATCAATAAAAATGTGAGACTGTGTTGATCACATTGTGAAAGAATGATCATTGATTAAACACAAGTCATATTAATAGGCAGTCAGTAGGCTGATTAAAGTCCAATAAAATCCACGCATTACAAAAGAGCTCACGAAACCAAATCATAAGCTATACAAACTTTGCTTAGCAACTACTACTGCCATAATTTTTCCACGGTTATAAAACCTGATGTACAGACACACGCACACACACGTGTGTGTATGCGTACATATGTACATATGTGTGTGCGCCTGTTATTAACTGTTATTATGCTTAAACGTCATAGAAAACCAGTTTATGCTGTATATTAAGACAAATCATATGAAATCAACTGATACCAACTGTAAAAGTGACCACCTGATTTATGAAAATTATAAAAGGATTAATAAGCTTTTCATTATTTCTTTCAAGAAGATTGATTATTCAAAAAGTGTCAAATCCTCTTAATAATAAATGGCACAAGTTGCACACTGACTTTTATTAACTGACTATTACAATAATCATCAAATATTCAATAAGATCATGCCACAGTCCCCTACAAATAGTCTTGGAGTGGAAAAAATAGAAAAAACAAACTAACAAAAATCTCCATTTGTTGGGGAAAAATATTAGCCACATATCATAGCTTCTGGAAGAAACACAGAAATGGCAAGTTTAGGCAATTTCAGTAGTGTTTACTCTTGAGTTTCTCACACAGATAAATGAAGATTATATATAAAGTTTTTCAATACAACATTGGGCATGCAATAAAATCTAAGAAAGGTGACTGGTTCATTTCTCAACAAAAGCATCTTTTATCGGTGATATTCACTAAATTTCCCTTTATCCCAGAACACAAATCTTCTCTGTTTTTATTTACAAATGACAGAAAAAAATTATTTGAATTTTCTTTTTGCTAAACACAATTTTAGTAGAGAAGATTGTGAAAGGAATTTCTTTAAATGTTACAATTTCACCTGAATTTGCAAGCATTAATAATCACTCATCATAGCAGGTAATTAAGAAAAAGCTTTGCTAAAATTTACAAGTCAAAATAGGCTGAGGGGAAAGATGAGACCAATCAAATTTATTCTCTAGCTGTGACTGAATAGTTAGAACTAGCTGGAATGGGGGAAACTAGCGGAGACAACAGCTATGTTTTGGGTAGAGGTTTGTGTTCGGCAGGAAAGCCATGTATCGTTCCCTTTCTCTTTCTATCCTTCACTGACTCCCTCCACTTCGATGTTTAATACAAAAGAAATGTTGCATTTCAAATATATAATTGAAATGCTTCCATATTCCTCTAACAGAATTAGTAGTAATAATTTTAGACTAATTGTTAAATTCAGTACATTTTAAATATTCTGTCTTAAATCTCTCCCATCTTCAGTGGGTTTCTGTAAGTTCTGAGGATCTTGCTATGGGGCAATGTGTTTCTTTTGAGCTTGAGAAGAACAGCAAGGAAGTGCTAATACATTAACCTGAATATTATATTTGAGTATAAAAATTTCATTTTGTAAACTTCATTGAATTCACGATGTAAACAAATGGAATCAGCCCTTCAGCGCTGAATGCATTTGTTGACTGAGGATCTATTTAGATACGTTACCATAACAGTAATTGACTATACTTCAGAGTCAATTCCGGTTTTCCAATTTTGAGTAGAATATACATCAACTGTCTTATCCAGTAAACAAATGTTCTGCTTTCTGAGTAGGCGATACTATTTTGCTTTCTACTGGTTCTATATTAGAATTTTTACATAAGATTTTGAGTTAAAGGTATTTTATGGTTTCATTTCCATATAACAGTTCTCCATCTTTTTATTATTTTCAATATGTTTGAAATAAAAATTAAGTGTATTTCCCCAAATTCCTTCCATAACTGGGGATAAAAGAAGAACGTGGCACTGTGCATGCTTAAGACATTTTTAATGAAAGATGGCATGCCTTGTAGCTGGACACTGATTCCTGTGGAACACAATATACTATTATATATGAGAAAGGCAACCAACCTGTCCCCACAAAACTCCTGACCAAATAATTATCCTAGTACATCTTCTCCTTAAAACTTTTTCGCTTCCCATAAAATGCCTACAACATGTGTTCATAAGAAAGTCTCCCCGGGGACTCTTCTTTCCCACAAACATCAAAAATATACAAAACTCTCTTTTATAAGAAGTTCTGGGGTTGGGACTAATGCACTCTGAAAAGGAAGGATGGAGAGAGATTAAGAGGAAAAGAATCGCTGCAAAGAGTGTGAGGGCACCAACCCGTTTAGTAAAACCCACAAGGCCCTCACAGTCATCTTCTCGCTTTATTCCCCAAACGATTTTCTCTTTTTTCCTGTGTGATTTCCATCAGAAACCCTTCCTCTCTTCTGAGAATGTCTCCTTTGTTCACATGCGTGGCTGATCACGTAACTGAGATTCAAGCTGAAGCCCAGTGGCACTGTTAGGAGGTGCCGATTTTCCACCTTCGCTTCCCAGCCCCTGTTGTCAGTTCTTTGATATTTGAAAACTTGGTCAGGGAAATAAACTTTTCTCAACAATTATTTTATTTCTCAAACCAAAGGAAAAAATATCAAGATTTTGTAGAAGAACTTATGTTAGATGTAAGATTAAACACAGTACCTGAAGACAAATTTAATGTGTACCAAGCTGAAGTGGAGATTTTATGGGTTTTTATTCCTTAGCATTTAATTTTGTGGCTGTACTACATGCAAAAGACTTTTGTTAATTCTAAAATGTATATTAAACCTCCTTGCAAAACAAATAGTACTCAACAAGCAGTTGGTTATCAGAATTTAATACCCATAATTATGAACACCAAAGTTATTTACTATAATTTAATAAACAGTAAGCCAATTATTATTAATGCAAATAGGGACTTTTGTTTGTTTTAACAAAAATTAATTCACCAAAAGCACTTATGTAGAATTAGATCCTTAAAATAGCTCTCTCTGAACCTTTGGAGAGAACATTTTTACTTTTAAAATTAATTTGGACTAAAAACCAAAGCGTTCACTAAGCATGTTTTTGAGGAATAATAAAAATTATATTAAATGTTTACATTTTCTTAACCATTTGTTCACTCAATAGATAGGTGTAGAGTAGTCACTGAAGCATGTATTCTGCTTGAGATGATAGGTAAGATATATACCTTTTTTTCCTTTAAAAATTTTACCTTAGTCATTCTATCTTAGAATAATGAGGTTTATTTATAGGAGTCAAGAAGGATACTAATCCTCTATCCTTATTCAGTATAGGTTAGGAGAAGAAATATGGCTACATGAAATTCAGAAAGTTGACGGTGGTGTTAAGTCTAGTAACTTGATCACACTTGTGGACCAGGGTCATGAAATCTGTGTATGGGAAACAAACAGGCAATAGCATGCCAAATAGGTAAAAATTCATTATTTCCACTAAGCTCACAAGCAAAACATGGATGTTCACCTTCTTCACCCCTGTTTAATACAATGCTATAAGCTTTGTATTAGCTGGAGAAATAGGATAAGTTATAAAAATTGTTATAATATAAAAGTAAGTCAAAGTATCCCCACTTATATATGAGAATAATCTATGCATAAGAGACTTCAAAGATTCCTGCAAAAATAATTCTTAGTGCTGATAAAAACACTTTCAACAAAGCAGTAGGATACAAATTTGAAAAACAAATTCCAGTAGCTTTCCTATATTACAATGAGAAAAACAACTTTGGAAAAAAAAAAGAATATATTAAAGAATCAATCCCATTCACAACAAACACGTCTTAAAAAAAAAAAAGGTGGGGATTAACCTGACTAGTTAGATGAAAGACCTCAACAATGAACGCTTTAAGACACCCAATAAAGAAATTGAGGAAATCCCTAGGAGATATCAAAACTTTTCAAGAGAAAGAACAGCAGCTGCCGTCACTGGGAAATCTGTATACCAATATCACAAGAGTGGGACTAGATTCTTAAATTTCAGCTTGCACAAAACTCAGAACCAAATGGATAAAGGAAATCAAATAAGAATTTATACTCTGATTTTGATAACTTACAGGCATTATATATTTGCCCCTTTTGTTTATCTGATGCCCAAGGCTAACAAATAATGTATAGCTAAAATAGACAGCTCTGAAACTATGTTAAAGAAGAGACACATAGGCTAATAGTAAAGCGTTATTGAAATATACTGGGCCTTTTCAAATGATAGTTAATGATAATCTTGATTTTTACATGCATTGTAGTTTATATCTCTAATTCAAGAAATCAGATGGAGATGATAGGTAGATAATAAATGATGGTGATGATGATGACCATAGAGAATTACATAGATAAAAGATAGATAATAGGTGAATAAATAAAAAATAATAAATAAATAAACAAATAAATATGGAGATATTGATAATTCAATAATGGATATGAGCTTTGTAGAATTAAGCCTGGAGGATAGAAAATACTCTGCATAGGAGGCTGGATAGATGTCACATAGGTTAAGAACACTGGCTCACCGGCTGCTCTTTCAGAGGGCCTGCGTTCAGTTGCCAGCCCTCCAAATGTTAACCCTGACTCCAGTTACAGGGATCTGATCTCTTATCCTGGTCAAAAGACATATATGTGTTGTACAGACAAACATGCAGGCAACGACATCTATACGAATAAAGTACAGATAAAATGCATTTTCAAAAAAGATAATTTTGGGAGAAAACCCTGAATAAAACCTAGGTATGAGCTTTAGTGTATTTTTTTAGGTGATAATGTGTATCATCAATTACTCTTTTAAAAAACTACGTGGACTAAAATCACTGTATTATTTTCTACTTATTCACTAACACTGGTACTCAAAATAATGTCATATAATGTCCTCATAGTGATATAAAGTCAATTCATTACACCTTTTAATAACATCATGTCTTTTAATCAGAATGCTGATTCTCATCGTTTACATAAGTTATGTTCTTAACTTTCTGCTACCCAAATTAGTTTATTTCATTATTTCTTTACATAATGAACTATTCATTCTTTATTAGAAGAAATTTTAGAAGAAATTAGCCCTGAGAATTATGCCACCAAACTCTAGGAAAAGAATCATGGAGATTAACTAGCTTAATCTACTTTCTTTAGCAATATGGAGGTGTCTTGTTTGTGTGTGTGTGTGTGTGTGTGTGTGTGTGCACGAAGACATATGCTAGCATATATGCATTCTTTTTACAATTGGCCAATTTTGAAATTTGTTTTGCTTTAAAGTATTGTAGGGGGTTATTTTTATTTACTTTGATCTCTCTACAAAGTGCACTTTATTTCTTAAGCGAAAATTTAAAGCAAATGTTACTGGAAGACTCTTTCAGTCACAAAGATCTAACAACATACCAACAAGGCTAGCATTTAGTTTTCACGTATATATTCACCTCCTTACATCCATTACTTTCTTTTGCATAGTGTTCCTCAATATAACATTAAATATGCTTATCACAAAGCCTCCTACCCTCAATTCCTGCTTCCCTTAAAATAAAAATATATCAATGTCAATATTATTATTGGAAATTTAATTTATTCTAATGTGATATACACATTTGCAAGCAAATTTTGTGATTGTTCTTGTCTTTTAGAAATATATGTCATATTTGTTCCTATCTTTAATGTAAATATATTAATTTCTATATGAATGAATTATTAGAATTGTAATGTGTTACCAAATATCCAAAGACTTAAGGATTCTTTAGTATCTTTTATATAAGACACTTTATTTATTTATTTGTTTATTTATTTATTTTGGTATTTGGATAGTCTTCTAGAAGCTGAAGAGTTACTCAGAGTTAATTTTACTGTTGTAAAGCAGGTTAGAATCTTAACATATATTTAATATAATTATTTTGGGGCTAACATAGATAATATTTAAAAGAAATGAATTTAATTGTATTATCTAGATCAATAACTGAAAAAAATGGTGCCTCCTTCCTAACCAATTGTCCTCAATTCTTAGTTTGGTCATTAGTCAGCTCCTACCAATCTGTATTTCCACTTTTTGCTCTCAAGTCCACAAAACTACAGAGATCCTTGATCACTCTGTGGTCCAGAACTGTGGGCCACTTGAAACAGGATCTTTGTAATTCTGAGTTCTTAGTTCTACTGAGTATGGCTGACTTACTAGATGAATGAAATATGGCTGCATCCCCCCTTCCTGTTCAGTTCTCAGGCTCCACAATGCTCAGCAGGAAGTAGTCAATTTAGTAAGGTTTTGTCCATCACAACTGAAAAGATGCGAGCCATTGCCTTAATGAATGGAAGATAAATCATGAGAGGGTTATCCATTCAGGCAAAGCTGAATGACACCGACAGAGCCCTGCGTGAAAGCTCATTTTGTGTTTGCCCATACAATATCTCATTTGTCGTGAGCTTCACTTGCCAATGATATCGGTGGCTTCCCCTGTATGGAGCCTTCTTTCTTTATTCCCTTCAACAAGTCACCCAGTTGGTAAAATGAAAGAGTCACCAAGGAGAGAAAATACTATTATGCTCTGAAATTTTCAAGTTCAGAAACATATCTCACCTTTTATCTTTGCTACAACAAAAACTAAATGCAGGGTTTGGTAGTGTTCTGTGAGAACAGAAGAGAAAGCCAGCATCAATAATCGTTTTAAAAATATTAATGGGGCCAGGAGGCCATTCTCACACTAAGCCTTAAAATTTTATCTAGCATAGGATTGAATTTGATGTTGTACTATATGGGACTGACATAGAAGAGTCTCTTAAATACCTGGAATGCTTGGATATCTAAGAGAAATATATTATTCTTCTATAGTTCATGACAGATATTAAATATTGAAAATCAGTGGATGCTCTGCATAGTCGATGCTCTGACATTTGAACACTAAAACTAATGTTCAAATTCAAACCACTTTTATACAGATAGTCTAATGTACAGCTAAAGTCTTCATACGTCATGATAGAGACATTTGTAAGGACCCCACAAAAGATATCTAAGTGGTTCAGTCTAAACACACGTTTGGTCTATTTTCCATGTGCCTGATATAATCACAGGATTCCAAAAAGGCAAATGACATAAAATAGCTGATTCCAAGCTCTTCTACTTCTTACTGCCATAGACGGAAAGTATGAGGTCTCTGTTATTTGTGTGTGTGTGTGTGTGTGTGTGTGTGTGTGTGTTTGCTTACTCTAGTAAATTGACAAGGATAACATATTCTAAACCTTTTAGGAATTAAATAAACTATGCCTTCTCATAGGTGCGATTTTTATTCTAAGATCTGATGCAGTGATCAAAACATTTAAGATATATAGATAATATTCTGGAGTAAATTTGGCAGGTGAGGATTTGAGGTGAACTTAGGATTTCTGTTGTAAGACAGAAAGTAGAAGGTTTAAAATAAAAGACATAAGGCTAACTGACATTTTTTTCTGCTTATTTTTCTCTTGTAAACAATATATTTAGCTTAGGAAGTTTTGTTTAGTATCTTTATAGCTAAGAGAAAAATAATATATACAATAATTTAGACGGTACTACAAACATAATAATATTTATTTAAATACTATTTTTCTCTGAGTGGGTGGTGCAAGGTAGAAAAAATAAAATGCACCCCTTGAGATTCATTGTAAAACATCCCATAAATTAATTAAATATGAGTAGTTAAAAATTCCAGTGTTATACTAACTTTGGCAGTATTTCTTTACATGCAACATCCTGAATAAAAGCTTTAGGATGGTAGCTTTCAGATGGTCTCAGAGAAATGTAAAGTTAAAGGACAGAAACCACTAAAAGTACATTTGGCTTTCCGGATAACTGGAGTGTCTTTCTTTTGGAAAGCTTCAGGCCAGTCCGTCCTTCTCATACTTTGCTATTCCCATAATGCCATCAATTTAGTTGAAGTGTAATGGCTACTCTCCACTGCACATTGGACAATCTGTGCTATGATTATGGAAAATGTTATATCACCTAATATATCTGATTAGACGTACTGTTTTGAAGGCAAAGACACAGGAAGAAACGCTAAAACCATCTTCTGTTAGCATGTAGCAACCTTCATCTGCCTTCGTGTTTTCAAACTGACCACAATTAAATGTTTCATTTAAAATATTAGTTAACATGATGATTTGTATCCATTACTAAAGATGGCCATTTACGTAAAGACATGTTTATTTTTGCTCTCTGTCAAATAACTTGGCATTTTTAATATACTAAAGTAATATATTTATAAGTTCCTTTTCATTGTGCTTATTAATTCAGAAATTTTTATCTCTGTGTATGTAATAAATAACACACATGATTTTATATTTGCAACCTTAGAAACACAGTTTGCAAAATGAGTATTTTATTTCAATGTCCATATTCTCATTCATAAACTGATTTTTCCCTTAATGTTCTCTACATACACTTCAATATAGTAGCGCATGGCTTAAGAAATACAATAATCAATAACATCTGTTGCTATGTCTTAGAAGCAGTCTTTATACCCTATCATTAGCTTATATGCTTTTCTCAACATAAGTGTATTATTAGAGCACTGAAAGGCTTGCTTTTGCCATCTTCAACCAAAGTTTTCCCCTTGACATAGCAAAATACTTTAAAAAGTTGTTAGGAGGTAACACATGCACATATACACAAAAATATGTAAAGCAGTGAGACTGTTAATCTACCAGTTGTTTTGTATTTGGATTTATAATGTATAAAAACTTTAAAAATCAAATTGTATACCTTAACTCATATATATATATTTGGCAATTATACTTTAGTAAAGCTGAAAAGAGGCATCATTAAACTAACAGCAGGCTTTCTGTATGTGTTACGGTATATAAGATTATGACTGCAGAAATAGGATCTACAGCTAGCCAGGCAGTGGATTGTCTTTGGTTTTCTGTCCACCTCTTTCTCCACACCTCTCAGCCACACTTGCTCTAACAGACACCAGCCCTTATTTGCTTCTGTCCCCTTTAAGCCTATGACTCCCGTCTGTCTCTTTCATTTCTACTTTCCCTTTCTTTGCATGTTTGCTTTGTTTTTCCTGTGAAATGCCACAAAGGTATACACAGGCCCTCCTCACAGTACCAGGAAAACATGTGATTCACATTAGCACAGAAGTCAGGTGGCTTATTGAAACCATCATTCCTACAAAAGGAAGTTGCAGTATGTTTGCCCTCTAAGATAAAGAAAATGTCATAAAACACACATACACATAAAACACAAAGGAAGAAAATCAAATTCTTTACTTATCTATTCGGCTGAGTAGACTCTGTTATATCTGTGTGTTTACTAGGCCAAAGAGAATATATTTTTTTTAGTGTACTAAAACTAATTTTTATCATGTCATAATGTTTGAATTTCTGAACAACTGACTTCATTGATTATAAGATTTTTTATATAGACAGTATTATTTTGCTTTGAAAGATTTGATGTCCATATTTGCTCTAACATAGTGGGAAGCATATTATAAGTTTATACTCTGTTTAACACATTTAGTGAAGTGAGGGATTATTCGCTAAAACTTATCCACTATCATGGTGGAAACAGCAAGAAGTTGTGGTAAACAGAATTGCTTAAAAATAAATTTTGTAGTATCATAAAATTATAGACTAAACAAACATTTTAATATAAAAAACAAGTCTCTTTCATCATCATGGACAAAGAATAATAAATGATTATTACACAGTAGTTAACTCAATCTAAATAAAATGAATATATATAAAAGTTAAATTTTCTTTAATTAAACAGAGTTAGTCTCACAAGTTTAATATGCACAATTTTAATTTTCTGGCTCTCTAACTCATACATTATGTAGTTTAAGTCCAAGAAGAACATATTCTCTATGAACTCTGTACGGAACATTCTAACTTTACTTTTTCAGTCCTGATTACAAACTGAGTTATTGGACTTCTTTGTAAACCTAATTCTTCGTATATCATCAGGAAATACATTTCTCTACAAATGTCATTGTACATTTAATATTTGTGATCATATAGCAACAGTTTTAAAGTTAAATGTGTCCATTTCAAAATTAACCAGTTGACAAGTATATGTCTCCTTGGTTCTACTACCTCGATCCAAATTTTAAATGTATTTTTTGGTTTATTTTCTATAAAATCAATGTGTAAAACTGAAGATCATGTCCATATAAATTTTATTAAACTGTTAGAGTTGTATGGCGTGCCTTAATATTACTTTGTGCTCAATGTTATTATGCAACAGAAAATCAAATTATAGAAAGTATTAAAATAATGCAGTTCAGAATGAACTAGTGGGATTTTAAGCACTCAAAGCCACATTAAGAAGTTAAAAATTTTCACATTTTGTAACATGCACAAAACTGCCTAAGATCAAGCCGGACAAAATCCCACTGGAGAGGAAAAGAGGTAGGAAGGAAATCTCAACCCCAGCTGAGGAGGTTTCAGTTACTATTGGTAAAGGGAAAGACAGTTTTCTTCCAGAGAGTGACACCTGGTATAGCAGTCAAACTCAATGTCAAGTCCCACATATAGAAGCAGTCACCCAACACAAACTTAACTCAGTGTGTTTTTAAGATGAGAAAGATACTGGTTTGGGGGATAAGTGGATAGGTAGGTGGTAAGAACCAAGAAGGAGTTGAAGGAAGAAGAATAAATATGATCGAAATACATCATAGGATATTCTCAAAAAAAAAAACACAAACAAAACATTGTCACAATTGCACACTATTAAGTCAAAAATAGCCCATGGTTTCTGTTTCAGTGATTTAAGTGTTGCTGTACGTAAAATACTAGTAATTTACTAGATAATAGAGGTATTATCTGTATCTCAGTTTCCATTATAAGATATAAAACTATGAGGATATTAGAAGATTATGGATGTGTCAGATAACTATAATAGAATTCAATTAGATTCAAATGCTGAATTAAGCATTTATCTCTCACAGAAGCAACACTGCACACAAGAAATAGTTCTGTTTTAATTATCGCTTGTGTCCTATGTTGGGAAGAATATAGAATCCTTCCTGTATGCAGCATGTAGAGTTATAAATGAGCTATATTTTTTACCTCTTTTACTTCCCTAATCATATAACAGAGGAAGTATAAGCTTACCCTCAAAGCAAACTATCTTTTTCACAGTAAATAATGGAGTGATTCACGGCACATTAGTCAAACTCCAAGGCAGGTGTCCACAAAGAGGAGTCGTCCTAGACTAACATTATGTATGGTCACCTTCTTATAGTAATCAAAGAAATTTTAAATTGATGAAACTGATATTATTGTGTCAAACCACAGCATATTTAATTTGAAACTAGCATCACGAACAAGTCATATAAGAGACAATCTGAGCTCTGATATGAATATTTGCTGGTTGAAAGGCAGTTTTCCACAGGGAGAAAATGTTTTCAAGCAATCTGTTGGCTCCCAAGGAAGAAAGATCTCCCAGTGCTCTTTAGCATGGAGTAGTCTAAGTCTCCACAATATTTTGTTTGGCACCAAGAGTACATGTTTAGGAAACCAAAGATGTTCGTGATTATAGTTGCTTAGGATTAGGGAACCAAGCTGAATAAAATCTAAGGCGGATTTTAAATATTGCAGCCCCATTTTTCTGTTTTAGGGAATAATTGGTAACACTAGATTACATGGTTTCCAAAGCCCCCGAGTTGCTGTATTTTCATAGGGAAAAGGTCCCTTTCTTTCAGGCTTAATAAGCTTGGGCTCCATCAGCTTTTCTCACATCAGCCCAAGTGTCACATTTGGGCTGGGCGAAGCTTGTTAGCAGTAATTACCAGCAGTAGGTTCTATTATTTGCCAAAGTAATTTTCACTGCTAAGTACCACCAAAACTGCCTCAAGCCTTTAATTTTTTTTTCTCCCTTCCTCTTGCCTTCCTTGGCATTCTTTTAAGTTAGTGCATTTTCCCATGATACTGCTCTCTGTAGTGTGGGACAAGGCACAGGCGAGGTGCTGGGTATCAATGCGCTCCTGAGACACGGGGTCAGGCCTAGCGAAAGCCTTTCACAAACAGAGCTTGAACTCTATTACAGATGCAAATCCACTCTCTGAGTGAGGATTGTTTCGGCCACATAATGGGGGCCTCGGAATACCACAGCAGCTCCCTTTCAGCATGGGCCCTTTGTCTGAGTCTTAGCAAATTTCAGCAGCCTGTTTAAACTCCATCTATTGTCCCCTTGGCTTCATTGATTTCTCTGCCTGCCACCATCTTACAATGGGCTGATATGAACATCTTTGTTACTGCTTTTGTACTGTATATCAGAGTAATGTTGCAGCAGATTGAGGCCTAGGAGGAAGAATTAAACCCGCGCTACACAGAGCATGGTGAATTGCAGGATTTACATATCATTTTGAGACTTCAGGGATGGGACTCACTGCTGAATGCTGTTGTGTCTCAAAGGATGCTGTCCAAAGACAGACTGACAGAAAAGGAAGTGATTTAGATAGTTCCTGACAGCTTAATACACAAAATACAGACAAACTGGAGATTCACAGGAACCCAACCCTTTTCACACACACACACAGCATATCTGACTCTGAATCTCAGGATGGTTTATGTGATTATCTAACTTTACTATGTCAGAACTTAAGGGGACGAATACATGACATGGATGGGTGTCTTGGATTCCATTAGTAGTGATGGACACAAAGTCTTCCATTATCTGTGAAATCCATGCTGTAAGGATGGTGTCAGTATCTACAGCAGTGGTTCTCAGCCTTCCTAACGATGTGACAAATTCAGTTCCTCATATAATAGTGAACCCCAAGCATGAATTTTTTTTGTTGCTACTTCTTAAACTGTAATTTTGCTATTTTGTGAATCATAATGTGATATCTGATATGCAGGACATCTAATCTGTGACAACCTGGGATCGAGCCCCACAGGTTGAGAACCTCTGGTCTATCGTGATACTTGCTTCTGAAGTATATCATCGTTCAGTTAAAGCAACTGATCCTAATTCAGTATTAATATATAGTTTTTCCAAGATATGTTTAGTTGATCTGTAACTGTTGGAATCATTTTTCTGTCAGTACTGAAAATAATCATAAAGATAATCAAAGAACATTTTATAGTATGATTTTAATGTTCTTTCACATGAAGAACAATAAATGGATTGAATCTGCAGAGTTACAGGGCACTTTCTACCATTATCGATTTCAAGTCGCCAATCAGGTCACTGAACACAGAGTTAGGAAAGAAATGAGCCCAAACTGGTTTCCATGAGGCATAAAACTGAGACTGATTGATTTCTTTTGTGCCATTTTGCTGTGAAGCAGAAGCCATCTCAACAAAAGCATGAACTTAGGTAAAGGATGCTATAGAAATGCATGGACAGCCGACAAAGATGCAGAACACATTGTAATTACAGTAAGCTATCATCTCAGAAATGCCATTTGTATGATTGACAGAGTTTGTACGTTAACTATGTTGGTTTTGTTTTCCTTTATTTTTCTAACAGGGTCTCTGGGTTCTATATGGCATATGATTGGCATCAAAATGAAGGGGTAGAAGCAAGTGTGAATAGACCCATTCCATAAGTCTCTAAAGAATGGGCAGTTGAAGCAGAAAGGCTTTTTTATTATTATCATTTCTTGCTTAAAAGAGAAGAATTGCTTAATTATATATAAAGAATATTATTACATCCATTGATATGCACATTGAGATAAGTCTTCTCATGGGTGTGTTTCTGCAAGGCATTATATGGTTATTTTTTAATACGCTGTCACTTACGTTCTAAACATCACTGAATTGAATTGGCTCCAACTCTGACTACACAGGACAGTTTCACACTTCCTTCCCACGACATCTGCTGTCTTTTCTGCCTCAAATTCTTTTCTGTGACATGTGCAAATTCATAAAGGAGTGGTCACATATTTTTTAAAGAAAATTGTACTTTGACATATATTGAATGTTATTTGAACACGCTTTACTGACCCAATAGGAGATGAAATCCAATGTACTGTTGAGATCCTATTGTCAAAGAACGGCGAACTATCCTATCAAGTACTGAATAAACTAAAGGTATCTGGCCTTAGAGCATAGACAGCATCTTCCTTTGTCTGTGCTGTTGTAACTTATATAGCGAGCTGTGGCTTTATATCGGGCTCTTTTTATCCTTGTGTGTTCAATAAACATTTACACCAGGACACTGTCAAAGTGCTACTGTCTGGATGAACAGGACAGAGCTCTGAATTTTTCTCAGCGGTGCTCCAAAATTGGTGAATTTTCCTTTTTAAACATTGTTTTCTGTATCTGAAAATGTATTGTCGTGAGCAAAGTTTAACAACCAGAAATATAATATGTCCACATATACATACATTAGAAATACTCTCATAACGCATCTTAAGTAATAAAAACATAGGGTGAAAACTCTGAGAATCAATGGTAGCATCTAAATCAAATGCTGCTAAATATCAACACGCCCTGATGTGAAACTGCTTGCAAAAGAAAGGTGCAGCTGTGGTGTGAGAGACCCGTAGCCCCAGGAATATTGACTCCTCTCCAGGGCGTGCAGCCGGGCGAACATGTCTATGCATGTAAGGGATAGAAAAGCACATCAGACCCCCTAGACCTGGACTTGAGGGTGTTTTAGTGAATCTGGTTTGTTACTCGGGTACTGGAATTTGATCTCTGGTGCTCACAACTTCTGATGTGAGCGCCCTTGACTACTGAGCTAAGTGCCTAATTTTGTCAATGTTAATTTCTTTTACAGAGAAATGGCCTGCTCTCAATGCCTATCAAAAAAGTTTTTCTAATGTCTTCATCGTAGTGTCTTTAATCATGCCATTAGTCTATGTGTCATTTTAAATTCAGTTAACAATTTGGTATATATTGTTCAGTTTAAAATATACAAGAGAATATTCAAAACATTTTTGCTTAATGCCAATTGCTATTTTGACTTGTAACAAAGTTTATCAAGTGAAGGAAATGCTGTAAAATCCATGTGCATAAATTCAGAAATTTCATTTTCTAACAAATTCTGTCCATGCCTAGCTATGGAAAGAACTATGCAATGTTCTTATAATCAAGTTCCAGTAATGTTAGAGTTAGTTTATTTATCTCCTCAATTATTTTTAGAAGTTTCTTTGAATATCTGTGAGTTGCTAGCTATGTACTATCATATGCTATTTACAGTTCATCTGCAAAAGAAATCTAAAAACACCTTACACATTAAACAAAAACTATTGCACATGCTCAGATGTAAAAGCTATCTAGTATTTAAACAAAAACTTATGAGATGATCTACATGGGGATGAGTTCCTAGATACAAAATTGGAAGGCTCATCCAGGAAATTAAAAACTAGATGTTAGACTCTATTAAAATTTGAAACTTATGTTGAGACGAACTATTGTTAAAAGAATGAAAAGATTAACTACCCACTAAGGAAAACAAAATCTGCAGGGGTATTTTCAGGTGACATAAACAAAGAATCTTGAAACTCAAAATAAAAAAAGAAGTAAATGGTTAAAATGTGTAAACTTTAAAGGAAATACTTACTACTATGGCATATAAGCATGCAAACACACCAGCATTTATGATTAGAAAAGAAACAAATTAAAATACCACAAAATGATAGTCTCTTTACCTATATATACATTTAAAATCCTAATGATAATGGCCACAGAAATCACAAGTCATTAGTGACGGGGTTAGAGTGACAGGGACACTCCTTCATTGTTGGAGAAAATACAAAATGACACACTCACTTTGGAAAACAATAAGCCAGGTGTTTTTTTTACAGGTCTGATATTGCCTTTCCATGCACACTAACAAGGACCCAACTAGATACTTATCATCTCATTTAAAACTTCATATGCGTGCACACAAACACACACATATAGAATATGGAAGGTACACAATATATATTCACCATATATATCTTGTATATCTATATGATAGTTCCAAACTGAAAGCAATTTACACATATTTAACAAATGTATGTAAGTAAATTAATGAAAGAATAATACTAAGAAAAATATATTATCTAAAACATATAGAACTAATGAATAAATCCACTACAATTTCAGTTCAATGGATAATGCATAATTGATAAATATATGACAAATACATCGATTAATGTAAGTAGACAGTTAATACTAACATAAATACATAGCACTACAATAAAATACTATTAAGTCATAAAATGAATGACCTCTCCATCCAGGTGAGAACACTGATGAAATAAAAATGCATTCTGCAGTAGAAGACACAACTCTAAAAAGGCTGACGTTGCATGAACATAATTGTATGACATTCTGAAAAAGACAAAACCTTAAAGAGACTAACAGTCTCTCTACCTATATATGCAAGTGTTTAGGGGTTGGGAAAGATTGTACAGATGTGACAACAGTCATTTTTCAGGTAATGAGATAATTCCCATTGGTAACTGGAGAGTCCAATAATAAGTCCAAGAAAAATGGTTCCTTTCAAAGCCCATTCTTTTGTTCTGGAAATGTAAAACTAATAGAAGATAAGGTAGAGAAATTCTTTATTTTTCATAATTTCAAATATAGAGAGAATGTCTTGTGATCACATTCACAAAGCATGACCCAATTTGCTTGCCTTCCTCCCTCTCCTGCTAACTTCTTTTTCTCAGTTAGTCCCTCCCCTAGTCCCTATGTTTTGTGGGTGTGTCCATGATTTTTGGAGACAGATGCATCTGTTGTGTATGCATAATCATGACAACCATACTGTATCCAGAAGGATGTTTTCTGTAACTCTCTTATCCATCCTCTGGCTCTTACAAATTCTGCCCTTTCTGTAGTGCCATTGGGTGGGTTAGAACCATAGAAGTCACTTATTTTCTGCTCCTGTTTTTGCTGTTTATAAGCATCTGCATTTGAAGAAGTCTCACTATGTAGCTCAGGCTGGCATCAAGTTCAGAATTCTTGTACCTTTGCCTTCAAAATTAGGATGACAGCTGCAGATCACAATGCCTCAAATGAATGCAACAAAAATATTCATATATTTTATCATAAACAAATTAATGTTTTATAAAATCAAATAAAATAAAACTACATAGCATTATGATTACTCTCATTATTCCCTAGATCTAATTATTTCTATATGATTTTTTTCTATGGAAGATGTAGCTTCCTAAATATTTGTACCTCCGTTTGGGCAATACCCATGTGGATAGCCATAGTTGATGATTATGAGATACAAACAACATATATGAAATGTGTTGTGATTATGAAAATGATTGCTTTTAGAACATAGAGTGAAAAATTATAGGTATTTGAAACAGAATGTGATTTACAAGTATATTTTCATGGAGTGAGAAAAGGAAGTTACTCATTCCTTTGGGTTTCATATCATATTGAACAGTGTGAATGACCTGTGAAACTTAGCTATACAGATACTGAAAATGTTTGCCTTGCTTGATGTTGTAATGTAAATCTCTCCACTCTTTATCTTTGAGTTTCTTCTCCCCACAGTTCGCATTCCCCAAAGCTGCCTATTTAGCAGCATTTTATGTGACTGTCTTGGCACCTAATCAGAATAGGAAGACATAAAATTCATATAATTCTCCAGCCTTGTTCTCATTCCACTGACAGATCTCCCCTTAAGGACCAATTTCTGAGAATCCTGACACCTGTTTCCTTGAAAATTAACCTAGAGAACTCCTAACCGCCTCTTAGTATTCACATAAAAATGCAATGTGGTTTTAAACTTTAAAAATGACATCAGCCTTAGTATTCTTTATGTTCCAATATATATGATGCATATCATACATTTGAGATATTTAGGAGCTAGAGATTTAGTTCAGTTCATGCTTGTCCTGAAAATTAGAGGACCTGAGTCTGAGCCTAAGCACCCATGTAAAAATGCAAGCAAAATGCTACATGCTTATTGCCCCCGTGACTGGGAGACAAGAACAGGCAAATTCTTGGGGATTCTAGCCATTTAGTCTAGTCCATCAATGACCTCCAGGTTCAGTGAGATACCATCTCAGAAGATGTGGCTGACTGGCTAAAGAAACACACCTGTGACTTACCTGTAACTTCAGCATGCACATTCATTCACCTGCACACATATGTGCATCCATACATAACCCAGAGTTTTTAGTGGCATACTCAGTAGGCTTTTGGAACTTATAATGCAAATCCCTCCTTCCAAAAAACTTAGAACTCTTCAGTTGCTTCTACTTTACAGCAAAACAGTCTGTGTGTCACTTAGGTTTATAGCAAATAACTTTGTAAACTACAACATCACAGAATCATGACTCCAACATCCATATCAGAAACTAAGAGACATGAGTATTTGTGTTCACACAGTAATCAAAATGACTAAAATAAAATTTTCTGAAAGTATGCCAAGTAAATCACCGATGAAAGAACTTTGCAACTCTTCACAGTTTGAAAGTGAATATACTTCATGATTGGTTAAAATAAAAGTAAGCTTTTGGGTTTTGTATGTTAAAACTGTTAACAAAATGGTCACTAATTTTTTCTCAGTAAGTAATTATCTCTGTTTGGGATATGTTCCTCTATGACTTCTGATCTACTGTTCTTAAATTGAAAGTATATAAAATTTAAATAGAATTCTAAGTCTTGATTCTGTTTGATTTATCATAAGTCGTTTCTATAATAATTTCCCCCACACCTTCCTTACAACCTTTATAGGAAGAATATAAGTCAATGTGAAAAACATCTATAGTCCAACACAGCAATGCAGATTTAGATTATCATATTGTAATTGATTTTATCTAAGACAAAGTGAAAAAAGTCTGAGATAAATTTAATTCTGAGAATTTCTTTTTTAACCTCACAGTCCTTTCCAACATTTGTCTATTCAGAACTGTCAAGCATATTCTTAACTCTGGGGCAGAAAACTCACTGTCAAGTTTTAAAACAAGTAAACTGACTGCTCTTCTGACTGGAGAGGGAGGGAAGGGGAGTGGGATGTTGGGAGTGGGGGGGAGGGAAAAAGGAGGCAGGAGGAGGCAGACATTTTAAATAAAAAAATAAAATAAAAAAATAAAACAAGTAAACTGGCTTTGCTTTACACATGAGCACATTGTGGGTGTGCTTTCTCATTCCTTAAATCAATGCATTTCCTTTCATTCTTAGTACAATGAGTGCTTAAGTTATAATTTCTAAATATCTGTTAGCTCCTCAGATGACCACTGTTGAATTATGGGCACTCTTACAGTAATTAGCACAATCATAATCATATTGTAATTATATAAAGGGTCAAATAAGAAAGAACCAACTATTTTAAATGCAAGACATTTAAATCTACTTGAATCCATTGTGAATAATATTCATGAACTATTCTAGCCTTCCTCAATGAGGGTCACTTTCAATTACAGACATGAATATATTTATTCATCAGTTCACAAAAAAACTCCCAGAGAGGTTAAGCAATAAATGACACTTCCTTTCTTGCAATATGTAAGTAAGCCTCTTACAAAAAGACAACTCAAGCCTCCATGATGAATTTCCTTGTCATCTTACAGCTGTATCATCATCTTTTTGTGAAATTGATGTATGTACATTACACTACTATTGAAGACTCATTCTTCGTCATGACAGTTATCAGATCAGTCGGCTTTATTCATTTTATAGCAATAAAATTTTCACTTTAGAATTCTCAAATAAAGAAAACGTATGTCCTGGCAAATAATGTATAGGGAAGTAGTTCTTATGCATTATATCTAAAACTCAGACAAAACATAATTATTATTATGACCCACAGAAACGAAATCTTAGAAAAACACTCCCTTTATTGTGTAACATACGATGTACCTGAAACTCAGACAAGAAAATCCAACCTTTTGTTAGTTGCAATTAAACATATAACACATATGTGTGTGCTTTTATTTTATTTATATATTATATATTTTTATTTAATATGTTATAATATATTAAGCACTCATGTAAAAATGCAAGCAAAATGCTACATGCTTATAGCCCCCGTGACTGGGAGACAAGAACAGGCAAATTCTTGGGGATTCTAGCCGTTTAGTCTAGTCCATCAATGACCTCCAGGTTCANATGTATGTATGTATGCAGTATTTATATGAATTTCTGCTCTCATTCACTTATTATCTGATTTTAATTTATAAATGACTAAGGTGTTCATTTAATCTGTACACTACTAAGGTGAAAATTCTTACCAATTAAATTATATCTCATAAACACAATTGTCTAAGTCCTTTAGCCCAAATTATACCAAATTAATTATTGTCTCTTTCAGTACTCCTATTAATTTCTCGTTTAATCATTGTCATCCATTAAGGGAATTCTCCTATCTATTCATCTCCTGGACAAAGGACATTGAAATGAGAAATATTTTTGACATTGGATTATATCTTCTTTATCTTATAATGTCTGTGATTAGATTCACACAAAATTTTCTCATTTCTCTATTCCTAATTCAAAATGTATAAGAAAAGTATTTTAAGTACATCTAATAACGTAAAAGACTTATTTTTAGTTTTATCTTGCCAAAACATAAACAATCCAAAGAATGCTTTACATAAGTCAGATATGATATGTTAATCGATTTGTAAACTTCAGTAATTTCATTTTGATTATTACTCATGAATACTTTCTAATTTTAAGTTGAATATAATGTGTAGTAACAAATAGTTTATTCACCAAGTTTGAAAGTAGAATATATACTTGACTAAATTATAATGAGAAACTAGCATCTCAAAATTGAACACATATCTATTTATATTTTATCAGCACATTAAACAGTAAGGGCCATTGTTGTAGCTGATGTTTTTTTGTAGAAATATAACATTTTCTTATTAATAGAAGCTCTTCTCTAAGAAAGGAAGTACTCTTAATCTATGAAACCGTGAATGAACCTATAAGAGTAGTAGGAACTCTGGATAGAAAAGTTATCTACCATGCTGTGAGCAGACAATAAAAGGGTTTTTCAAAAGACAGAGTGGGCAACTTTCAGCTGGCCCTGCCAAGGTATACCCCTAAGGGAACAGGCGACACTCAAGAGAGTTATAGAAGATGCTTATTGGGGGAGGAGTGTGGAGGAGAAGGAAAGAGAGAAGGGCCATCTCAACATGGGGACATGAAAAAAGCACGCAGGCAGAGAGACAGAGAGAACAGACAAGAAGGGAGGCAAGAGACGAGAAAGGCAAGAGAGACAAGAGACAGAACAGCGACTGGCAAACATATTTAAAGGGGTGCCCATGATGTCATAACTGTCTCAGTAGCCAAGGCAGGCTGTTGCATGGCATGCTAACAGGTAATATATCTCAGAGAAAGTGTCTCCATACCTATTGCACAGGTTGGAAGCAGCCCAGGACCTAGGCATGACATACAGGCTATATTCTTAATAGTAGAGAATCAAGATAAGGTTTTATTTGTGTCATATAACTGTCCTTCCGTCAACATCTATATTTCTTAATCAAGTGACAATGCCTTGGTACAAAATAGTCTTCTGTATGGTAACTTTAAGGTGTAATGAAGTGTTATTTCATTTGTATTTTAATAAATATAGATTGCCTGAAGATCAGAAAATAAAACAGCCACACTGGTCAGCCATAGAGACCAGACAGTGGTAACACACATCTTTAATCCCAGGAGCCACATTAATTAGCCACAGAAGCTGGGTGGCAGTGGTGCATGTTTTTTATCCCAGCATTAGATAGAAATATGAAATGGGGGAAGACAGGTCTTAGGTTAGTCTCATTCTGATGATTCTTAGAGACAGGATTGGTCCGAGGTAGAGATAAGAGCCAATGGCTGGCTGCTTTGCTTTTCTGATCTTCAGGTTGAGCCTCAACATCTGTGGTTGGGTTTTTATTACTTGTGCTACAGTGTAGGGCTTTGCTCCTGATTTTACAAATCTATAAATATTGTGTGCTATATATTCGTGAGGCCCAGCGGAAAATGCACATACAAATTTTAAAAGTTGAAAATCAATTTCTTCTTGCTTATTTCTCTTTAATTATTTTTAATTAGGCTAGGGAGATGGCTCAGCAGACAAAAGTACTTGCTGCCCATCTTGACTACTTGAGTACAGTCCTCAGGACCTACATGGTGAAAGGAGAGAACCAACTCCTAGAGGCAGTTCTCTGACCTTATACCCTGAGATTCCTTATATGCCCCCACACAGAGAAAATGTAATTTATTAAATGTTTGCATTTTGATGCATTTATACAACTAATTTTAGTGACTTTCATCTCCATTCCATTCTCTTTTTTCTTCTTCTGCACTTTGAAGCTGTTCTGTCCCTTATGCCCCTTTCTACCAACCATCTCCTTTTTGTGTGTGATCCATAGAGTTTCTTGTCTTTGCCTAAGCAGGAAGTCATTCTGGAGCAAGGGCAACTTACAAATGTTTACAACACTAAAGAAAATGGCATCCCCTCCCCAGCTGTCATTGACAGCATCGGGAAGAGGGCAGATCCTCCCTGTCAATGAGGAAATGCTGATGGACACACTATTATGCACGTCTTGTGCTGATAATAAGAGCTACAGTGATTTCCTGAGTGCACTGGCTATACCATGTCTAGAAGACATCATTTGCTGCACAGCTCACCTGTCATAATCCATTTATTTGTAGCTCAGAATTAGCTTCTTCTAGGCATAGCCAAGACGAGCTGGCCAAGCCAAGCTGGCGGAAGGCAGCAGAGCCAGAGACAGGCAGCCGAGCCAGGGGATGGGGGGATGTGGGGCACCAGATAATGTGCGAAACAATCCCACACCAGTTTGGATTTAAAGGGGTATTTATTTTAGGGGTAAAACTTACAAAACACCAACCGTCAGGAAAAGAGTCTGGTCGCTGGAGCAAGAGCTGGAACCAAGGACCAGAACCAAGAGAGGGAGCCGAGGCTTGCCACTCTTTCTTAAAGAGCAACAGACCATGCCCCAGTAGGCTGGTATTTCAGTGACTATTGGCTGAAGAAGAGGAAGGTGCTCCTTCAAGCACCTTTTGTTTAATTTTTTACTCTCACAAGTTCATCTCTAGAATATAGTCTATAGGAAAATATGAATCAATCTAATTTAAATGAGAATTCTGAATTTTAGTTCTATTTAAAAGTTTAAGTTAGCAAATAGATCTGTGGTTAATAGTTCTGGTATATTTCCCTTAACTGACACGTTGCTTCCCTGGTGGCTATTGCTGGTATTCTCTAGTTAGGGATAAAGAGTATTAGAATATCATCTCAGAAGATTAGCTTGAGCCACTTGTAGAGATCACGCTAATTTCCAATTGGTCAAAAGATTGGGTCATTCTAAAATATAAATCATGTCACACAACTTTCTTGTATAAAGAAACCCAGTGACTTTTCATATTACACAAAACATTTATATTATTATTGAAGATAGATTCAATTTGGCATGGTGGCACACACCTTCAATCCCAATACCCAGAAGGGAGAGACATGAGGTTCTCTGTGAGTTTGGTATACAAAGCAAGTTCTAGGATAGATAGGACTGTTAAACAGAGAAACCCTGTCTCAAAAAGAAAGAAAGAAAGAAAGAGAAGCTAGATTCTTCTCTCATTCATTACATCCTTACATCCTCCCTCCACTCTTCTCAGCTCTGCCCTTGCCATTGTCCTCAGATCCACTACCCCTATGGTGACACTATGATCACACAATTAAATTTAACTTCCTGGCTCTGCCTCAGAAACTCCACAGGTCACTTCTTTTTTCCATGTACTCCTTCCATACTCTCTCATGCCTTTAAGCTCCATCTGCACCTTTATTCACGGTTTTGCTCTTGATGAGTACCAAGCTTACTTCCGCCTTTGTGCTTAAGATCATGTACAACTCAAAATTGTTTAATAGATCTCTGAACTGTGGTTGCTTGAATGAAAATGTCCCCCACATAGGCCTGGCATTTGGGGATTTGCTCCCCACTTGAGAGTGCTGTTTCAGAAGTAGGAGTCATGGCCTTGCTCAAGGAATTATGTCCCTAGGGACAAACTTTAAGGTCTTAACACCAAGCTAAGTTTACATCTTCGGCTTCCTGCATATTCTATCATTTCATTATTTTAAAGAATTTCAGACACTGAAATTTGCATGAATTCTTGTCTGATAAAATGTGCTGGTTTGAATGAGAATGCCCTGCATAGGATCATATATTTAAATGCTTAGTCCCAGTTGTTGTAACTGTGGAGGATTAGGAGGTGTGTCCTTGTTGGAAGTGTGACAATGGGAGTGTGACTTGAGATTTCAAAAATGTCCTCATTATTCCCAATTATCTCTTTTCCCTTGTGCTCATGCATCAATTTGTGGGGTATCAGTTACTATTGTGTAACACCCGGTTTTGGTGTTACACCCTTGGTACAGTTCGCGCGCAACTGTACCGAATGCGAGTCCGGGCAAGGGCCTGGAGATTGAACACAAGACACAGAGACCAGGGTCATTCGATAGGAGATCAAGCGAATGTCGTTTATTCAGACTTGGGGAAGCCCTTTTCTACCTAACTGCAGCACAAAGATCTCTCCGCCCAGGAAGGTGGGAAATTACCATATTAACAATGGAGAAGATTGCCTGCAGCTAAATTACCAGGTGGGGCAGGGATAGCACGGAAACACACAGGAAGCTTAGTTAACTGATAACAAACTGTCCCCGCCAATGCACCCCAGGAATAAGGGAGACCAGGCGCCCACACTATTGCAGCACCATGTTTGCCTTTTTGACTGGGGCCATACAAGATGGTCATGGGTGCTAATCTTCTAGAATTAGCACCCATCCCCAATAAACTCTTTCTTATATAAATTGCCTGATCATGCTATCCTGTGACAGCAGTAGTAAAGTAATTAAGACAGAATGGATAAAAGCAAGTTAATAAGGTTTTTCTAATAAATGTTTTGAGACAGCACTACAGTTCACATGAAAATTTAGAAAGCCATAGTAGCTTGCCTATTCATACTTTATTACAGAAAAGCATGTAAGCTTAGGCATTTTAAACACAAGATCAAGACTGATATCAAGATTCATACTCGAAGAATGATTAAAAATAGCA
The DNA here is from genome assembly GCF_014885135.2 of Alexandromys fortis. Lineage (NCBI taxonomy): Eukaryota > Metazoa > Chordata > Mammalia > Rodentia > Cricetidae > Alexandromys > Alexandromys fortis. The sequence continues at coordinate 16,878,005 of NW_026067944.1, read as the reverse complement.
AGTATATAAAATGAAATAAAAGAAAACATTTATCCATGGAACAATTTGTTCTTAAATAAAATATATATCTTCCTCAAAATGTTTCCTCTTTCTTGGAGGTTAACATTTGGCATTCAAAGTCTTTTGTTGTTAGTTTTCCATCTGTTATGTGCTGGTGGCTTCAATCAATCTAACCATTTCTTCCAGAACATGGTCTTCTCATATATTCTTTGTAGGGAGCACAGGGAACTGTGAGTGAGCAAAGTCCTGAGTGAATGTCTATTTTGACACGAACACAACCTGTCAAAGACTCGGAGACCAATTGGCCCATGGTAAGTTGGCAAAATCATTACACATATGAGCCAATCTCAAGAGGGGTGTCCAAACTTTCCCTGAGCGCTGAATGCATGTGTTTATGAATGATTGATTGGTATGTACAAAGTCTAGCAACTGCAAACCCTTCAGCCTGAATGTAATAGCACCAGACTTCTCACCTATAGAGACTACCTACCAATATTAACTGATCCCTTCCCCTGTGTTCAACCTAACAAATGTGCCGAGGTTGAAGATTGTGGCAGTAATAATTAGAAAATCCACCCTGACTCCAGCTTCATTGTATAGGTGGCTCTGTGTCTATTCTTTCTTCTTTCCAGTATTACCCCTAGCCAGGTTTTTCATACTCATACCTACTTTAAATTGATTGATATGGAAAATTAATCATCATTAAACTAATTGCAATAAAGACATCCATGCTTATTCCATAAACTAAGTTTTAACCTTTCATGACTCTTTTATGTAAGTTTGCCTGGTCTGTCAGGCTATGAACTAATATTCAGAAACTATTGCTGTTATTACTAGAAACTCTTAAACTCATGTTGGTGAGACAGTTTCCTGATAAGAATACTAGGTACTTTATTTGGAAGGCCAATATAACTTTCCCAATCTGCTTTGCAGTTTTCTTTTAAGATTCTTTTCTCTGTTATTTTGCAGTGATATTCTTGATGCTACAAATCCCAAGTGACACAAAAATGGAATATATAATTTCATTATAGAATATAAAGCTTTGAAATCTTTAAATGGACCTTTTAAAAAGGCTCTAAACTTATGAAGCTTGAATACCATGGTGGATGATTATTGGTATTTCCCAAAGGAAGATGAGCTTGCTTTGATGGAAGATGTAATCCTTTTAGTATGCTTGCTACATGGAATTCTAAACATATTCAAATGAAATGATTTTAAGCTGGATAGCAACTGAGAACCTTTATGGATTTTGTTCTACTGTATTTCCTCTAAATAACAAGACTGAGGGTTGAAGTTGTAAAAGTCCTCAGCACAAATAGAAAAGGAAACAGGAAAAGAAGGCACAATTAGACAACTTGTTGAATAACTAGTTCCCTGTAATTGTTTCCTTGTACATGAAAAGGTTACCATGGTTTTATTTAGTTTTCTTAAATAGAAGCCACAACCATACCAATGAACAGTCATAACAAATCATTGAATTGCTACAGCAGCATCTACATGAATTGTTATAATGATTAAAAGACAAGTACTTGCAATGTTCATTTATTTACCTTGAAATATTGCTTGGTTGCAACAATCCTGTATGAGTAACTACATGTTCCACAGAAAAAGGAAACAAGATTGGAACTGATCTAGAGGTTTTATTGAAGATTTTATCAGATATTTGCAATCCTATTAAATTCACAAATAACTACATAAGTTACCAGAATTAAAATGATTGAAATTAGGATGTTTTTATCTCTAGGGGAGTGCAACAGTATTAAATATTATGAATAAACTGGATATAGATTTTGTCCTTATTCAGAATAGCAGCATGTAGAAAAGCAGTGCACTGGGCAGTAGAATCTTCAATACAGACCATTCTCTTCCCAGGAGAGGAAGCCAACCTTAATCGACCATGTTGCTAAGTAAGGATATTCAGTAGGTTAAGTATATTTGTCTATTTTTCACTTATGATGCTATAATTTACAATGATGTTTTAATTCCTCAGGACATTATTCATTGGAAATCAAGGGGCATATGCATATAAATGGCAATACAACCTTTGTAGGAATTTTAATAAGGGAAACCTAATGCAGAAAGGGAGAAAAGAGGATTTGACGTTTAGAAGGACAGTTTGTGGAGTGATATTTGTATTTGGTATGGGTATTGTGAGCATTTAGATACACAGGCTATGAGGTGTTGATGTAAAGAATGTGACTGAACAGAATGATAGGAAGTGAAATGAATAACAGTGCCCATGCTTATGCTTCTTGAATTTAGAATGAGAATGTCTGACCGGGAAACAGTGAGAACTACAGACACAGAATGAATTATTTGAAACTTGGCCTGAAGAGGAGCTCAGACAGTTCTATGAGCTGTGAGCAAATAAAGAGTATGGCTGGACGTGTGTATTAAGAGAACTAACTGGTGATGGGAGAAGATGTGTCGAAAGGGATTATACCTACTGGTAAGTTGATTGTGCTCCACCTAACAAACTCCATTATGCCACTTGCTCAGGGAGGAGGTGCTGAGCCCTGGGCAGGTGGTCTCAGCCACTTTCCTCTTGACCCATAGTGGGCACATAACCATCTGGGCCCGAAGTGGGGGACTGGCATGAGCCCCAAAAAATAGAGCCAGAGCTGTTCCTGTAACTAGCATGAACCAGGAAGTCTTCCCTTAAAGAAACCATGCAGTTCTTGCCAATAACGCTGAGTCAGAAAACCTCTTAAAGGAGCCACATCTCTGTTTGCTACTAGCAAACAGCAAGCAGCTTTGTTAAACTCTGTTTTATTGTTGTGTGTCTAGAATTCCTTTCCAAACTCTCTCAGGTTTTAAGTGGGATTTAGTTGGCCACATTGGTGCCAATCTGTTGTAACATATACAGAAAAATTTCTCACATCACTTTTCTTCATGGTGTTTTACCATAACAACAAAACCTAAGACAATTAGCATGAACAGAAAGAGAACTGACAGAAACTGACCCAACGTGCATGGAGATAAAACTCATTCGAGATTGCTGCTAAGCACAAAAGATGTCCAGCAGGAAAGACAAAATAAATCAACCAAAAACACAGAAATAAAGTTGCCAGGTAACAGAACTTAAGAAAATTAAAGATGGAGCTCATTATAAGGCCTTTGAGAAACAGATTGGTAATTGAAAAGAATTTAAGATTAATGAATATTATTAGGCAGGCTTCCTAATAGGGGAAATTACCTCTTTTTTCTTAAAACACTTTCTGTTTGTGAATGAAAAACCTGGGAATAATTGCCTTATTAATCATCTGCTTTTTTCTTTTAAGATCAGCTTTAGACTAGAAATTGGTTTTAAATTATTTTTTGGAGTTAGCATGAAATTTTTTATATATGATTTTAATATACTTTATTTCTACATTTTTCAATTCACTTTTTCTTTCCAGTATTTTGAACATAATGCTTTATGAAGACTATGAGAAAAAAAAACATGAGATGGTATCTTTTTCTCCTCTGCCTAGAAACACATATTATTGATGTATCTACATTATTAATGAAAAATAGGCATTCCAATGTTCTTTTGTTAGTATATCATGTTCCCTATTCTTTTATGATGGGTAAGATCAATAGTTTATTACAGGAAGAGTTTCTTATCAATGTCATTTAAAAATGACAATTCATGGAATGTAAAACAATAAGATATTTCCTGTCTCCTTCTTTTATTACAGAGCTAATCCTAAAATGAGCAATTTCAGTAAGAGATAGATTTTTGCTCATAAATTTTATATTACTTTCCCTTTCTGTTGAACAGGTTCCAATATTTGCTAAGTAAATGAAAACTTAAAAATGAAGCTTGTCTTAGAGTTTAAATAAATCACTCCCCTGTGATATATCTAATTATAAGATATTTATGTACATAGCTCTGAAAATGTGAATCCACTGATCAGTGACTGATTAAAAGCACACAAGTGCTCGAAGTTGCTGAAATGTAAAATAACCAAAAAAAGTTACTTCTGAGGGAGTTTGTCTCGAAAATGACTATAATACAAATCAGTCGGAGTGGAAACAAATGGCATAGTAAACAGACATGTCCTGTCATGTAGTAATGGCATTCACAATGCCACACCTACTTGAACGACTGAATAGCAGGCCATGTCAGGGAAATGTATAGAAGGCATGCCACTTTGCTGAGTATGGCTGTTCCACATGTTTTGGTATCTTCTTCAGCATTATCTGTTTCCAGGAAAATTGATAGTTATGGAGAAAACAGTAAGTGTTGAGTTTATTTTGTTCTTTGAAGGGTCAAGCTGACAAGGTTAAAATGCTGGTGTAGGAGAGTCTCATGTTTTCTGCCTTCTATTTTCATATAATTTTCCTAAAGAACATATCAGAGATTTAAATGCCAGTTAGACAAGAGCCTTCTAAACCTTTGATAAATGTGAGTGACTGCTTGACATCAGCAGGAACAGACAACTCCAAGGCATTTTTGATAGTTATCTGAAGTTGTTGTACCACTCTAAATACTTGAGAGACGTACATACAAGAAACATTCTACAGACTGAGTAGCTTAAATTTAGAAATATATGTGCATATACATATGCATAACTGAATACAGCAAAAGGCTATTAATTTGAAAGATAGCAAGGAGGGATATAAGACAGACTGTGGAAGAATGAAAGGAAAGGAAGAAAAGTGATTACATTATAATCTAAAAATAATAAATAATGAAAAAGAATTCTCATATCTGCAGATGCGAGAAACTGTCCAGAGGCTAGTTTTAATGGAATTTCATTTTATTTGTATGTTATATGATCCCAGCTACTATTAGTTAAAAGCAGTGAGTATGAAAAATAACAATAGATGTGTCAAGTGGAAACTGCAAGGTGATACAAGGACTGTGTACTTGTGTATCCAGTATGTATTCAAATACCAAGAAAGCCCATACTTCTTGTTGTACTGTCAAATCTTCTTGTTACAAATCTTTGGAAGACAAAATGTCAAGAAGCGATGGTGTAAATTAATCCACAAAGAGCCAGGCATGCTGTCAGCACCCTTCCAATGATTCTAGAAGCAAGCAGAAAAGCTCCTTCAAATATTGTCATGAAAATTGGACAGCATAGCCTCTTACTTCATTCCTTATGACCAACAAATAAATATTTATGATTCTGTGCTGAGGTGAAATGGCTGATAGAAACCTTTCATTTTAAATGACCTTAAGAATGACCAAATTCTCATTTATGATTTTGGAGAAAATGAAGGTTAGAAAGATCAAATGACTTAGTCAAGTTCACCACACAGCTATTTAGAAGACTAGACATGGAAAACATATCTTAACTTGCAGTTTAGTGATTCTATTTATACTGATGCACTAAGCTTCATCCTCTAAGCAGAAAAATGATTTTGGCCCTTTCATAATGTGTAAAACATGATGACATAAACACATAGCTATTTTCTTACTTAAATTTGATATAATCCTGAAACTATATAAAGTACACATTTAGGAACATAGGCAAAGAAAATAAGTGTCCAAATACTTAGTGGGGTGGTTGTATTTCCTTTGGCTCACAGTAATTAGATTAGATTGCAACAGGCTTTGTAAAATATTTGCAACATACCATTTAAATTCTTATTAGTTAGAAGGGAGATTGGGCATTCCATGGCATATGTGTGGAGGTCAGAAGACAACTTGTGCAAGTAAGTTCCCTCCTTCTTCTACATGGGTCCCAGGGATCAAATTCACATTGTCAGGCTGTTGGAAAGTGCCTTTTCCTGCTGAACTATGCCCCTCTGGCTCTAATAACTCCAGTTCTGACTATCTGAGTGCAAACTTTTCCATACTTTGGTGCTGACTATGCCTATGCAATAGTGAGCTGTCATTTCATTCTTCCTTATCTATATTTAAACAATGTAGAACATGTATTAAGAGTTGCACATACTGTAGTTACTGATAACATGCCACAAAAGTACTACTATTTATAGAGAATCAGACATAGACAAACTAGTCATATAGTGTTTTTTTTTTCTCAAGAGTGTCTACATTTGCCTTTGAAGGATGGAACTCTCGAGGTCAAGGTCATAAACAGAGGAACATGGGAGAAATTCCTAAGAACTGCTAGCCCTAAGCAAGCATGTGGGAAATAAGCAGATGACTTCAATTTACTCTGTCATTACTCAACCCATTCCTGACACCGTCATCACACACACACACACACACACACACACACACACACACACACACAGTACAGAGTTATATTCCCACATGCCTGATACTGGAAATACAATACGTCAAAACAGATTTAGAGAAGAAGGTGTGAGCTGATAGATGGCTTGCACTCATTTTAAGTAAAGATGAGTAAAGATGTACAAGCATGCACCTTGGTTTCCCCAAGACAACGGAAAACCCCCAGTTGCTGCTTGATTATTTTTAAAGAAAAATACCTAAAACTATGTAGAATAAAGGCTGATGGTATTGAGTATTGAACATATTGATAACTTGACAATGTAAAGTCAACTTTTCTACTGTGCTTGTATCATTTTAGCTGGATTAACAAATAATAGCTATGTATTTAGTAAGAGAAGTCTGATATCTTTGTAAAGATATACACTGTAGAAATAGTCAAGCTAATTGACATGTCCAATAACTCTTCAGTTTGTTTGTTTGTATGGTGATGTTAAAATCTGTTTTTATGAAATCCTTTAAAGCTTAGAAGGGTATTACCATGTGGAATTATTCATAAAATATAGCAGAAGAGATTATAGACTTCAAACATCTTCTATGTACTTCAGTTTTAGATTAAATAATATAAAGCATTCTATGACTCTATGTGTTTCCTGCTGAACATTAAAAACAGATTTATAAAATACAGAATTGTCTACATGTCTCAGGTTAGGACCAGGGTTGTCTAGGAACTTTATCCTAATACATAAATTGTTACATATATACACACACATATATATACATATATGTTATATGTATGTATATATATAAAACAAATGAACTTAAAATGAAAAAGCAAAGGTTATATATTCATTACAATATGCTTATTTTCTTATGTCTTACAAATATTTGACATTGAATTCACAGACACAATCATCTGTAGTTCATGGACCTACACAATAAGACTATTCTAAGTTTCAGTGAAGCTGTTTTTCTACTTTATTGTGTTGGGCTTCAACAAACCATTTTACTATGCTTTGTAATGTAATCCTATGTATGTTTTTTTTTGTTAGAAGAATTTAAAAATTCATTTTCCATTAGATAATTATATCATTTACTACATCACATTATTGTATGACAAAGCATAACAATACTTTGTAATCCAGATGTGTAGGTTAGATGATGCTACTTGTTAAAAAAAATCTGATGTCATTTAGTCATGAGTCTCAGAAGACTCAACTACAACAGTGAATTTCTGAGTTCATGAAAAGAACTGATCATTTAGAATACTTTTATTAAAGTTCTTAGAATCTACAATTACTAGGAATACCTTCTCACCCAGTAGAATCTAAAATTAAAAAGAAAGAACTTCTTTTCGTGATTCTTAAATAGCATATAGAAAATAGAGGTTGCAGCTAAACAGAAATTAGGTGGAAGTCTTTAGGACAATAAGGTAAAAGAAAAGTAAGAAACTGACTTTCTGTAACTATAAAAACACTGGATTTATGTATTTTGAATACCTGTATATTTGTAAAAGAACATATTTTTCTTTTGTATAAATATACATTAAAGTAATATTTCCCATTGTATAGAAAAAATGTTTTATATTGAAAACATTGTTTCAATGTTCCTCAAAAAATTTTCAAGCAAATGGAGAGTTTGTAGCTTCACTGAAATCAGATGACAATTTTTGTACACTGGATAAAAATTGATTAATATACTCATTTGTGTTCCAGATATTTATCTTGATGGTTTTACATATTTGGAAAGGAATGTTTTCTCTTTTATCTAAATATAGATAAAGTAGAGTAATACTTCATGTTGTTTTGAAAGATTACTCCCAATAAAAATATTGGCCTGAGAGTTCCTCAACTAGTTTAAAGCAAATAGAAGTTGTATCTCCATTGAAATCACATGGAAGTTTTTGTTCAGGAGAAAAAAGTTGATTAATAGAGTCATTAGAGCCCTGAAATAATTGATTACTTATTTTGAAAATACTGTGTATTTTGAAAACACGTTTTCTCCTTAATAAAATAAAATAATATTCTGGGTCCATTAAAAAGATGGCTTATAATAAAAAAAACAAATATTAGTATTTTTTAATTAACAACATGGAATAAAAATAATGCATATGGAACTGATTCTCTTTGTCCCTAGAAAATGACACAGTGGGAATAACTATGACAAAAAATGTTGACTTACACAAAGTCTGGTTTCTTTCTATCTTCCTGATAAGTGTTCTTCTTTTCAGCAAAGATACTGTCCAAATAATTAACTCCAGACCCACTCCTACTTCTGTCCTTTTTCCAGGCACTGGAGGATCTGATAGTAGTCAAAGACTGTAGATATTTAATAGGGCTAGCAACTATTACAGTGGATTTCAATCATCATTCTGTTTCCTTTAATGTTTTTCTTTGCCCTTATGGTTGCTTCAGTTTTTGTATTAAAGATACACTTAAAAGATGACATAAGACCAAGATAAAAGACATTGATCCAGACTATTAGACATCATTATAAATGTTTTAAAATGCAGATATTTTAATTTCTTTAGATTCTAATTTAATTAATTTCTCTTTTTCCTTTACTCAGATATTTTTAATGTTTAGAATTGTTTCTTATCTATCTAATCTTTGATCAAGACTAATTAATGGCCTGTCTTAGTTATTACTCCTTAGAAACTGGAAGTCCAATGTATGATCTTTATGTTCTGGATCTCTTGAATCAAAATTTTCTCACAGGGCTACATACAAAGACTTTGTGTCAAAAACAAAAAGAAATAAATTAATAATATATTCTAACATTTGATTAGCAGAAGTCCATGTTTTAAAAATCTTTCCTCAAATGAATCTAATGTAGAGCCAATGTGAGAAGCCCTAACCTAGAAAAACTACTAAATTCTCACATATTTAATAATGTAACTCTTTTTTTCACCACTAGAAAGTTATAGTTATTCATTATATCTACATAAATCTAGTTATTTATGAGCATAAGCATTTATATCTGCATTCCTCTTATTACCTTCTCAGGTAAATATATAAAATGCATAGCGTTTGTTCATATTTTCCTGATTAAAGCATTTAATGATATTTTACTATTTATTAGTTTTAGCAAGACAATTTTTAGAAATATAAAAATTGATATATTTGTTTTTAGATATTCTGTTTTACTTAAAATTGTCTAACTTTGTTTTCAAGAGACCTTGCTCCTTTTATTTTAATATTGTTAAATATTAAATTTGTATACCAACCCCAGTGTCCCTTTCATCCTCTCCTCCCACAGCTTCACTTTCTTTTCACCCCACCCCCATCCACTTCTCACACAGGGTAAGGTCTCCCATGGGGAGTCAAACAAAACTTGGCACATCAAGTTGAGACAGCATAATGGAGTGAGTATTACTTAGCTGTAAAAAATGACATCCTGAAATTTGCAGGCTCTATTGATTTTTGTGTAAATTTTCCTTGCTTTTTCAACTATTATGTGGATGCAGTTGTCCCATGTTGGGTGTCATTTTTTAGGCAAAGACTGCTTTATCATTTCCTGGCTGCTCAGACTCAAATAATAACACTGACACTGTATTAACTGCAAAACTACTTGACCAATGGCAAAGGCTTCTTATTGACTAGCTCTTATATCTTAAAATGACCTGTTTCTATTATCCTGTGTATTGCCACAAGTTTGTGACTTATTGGATAAGGTTCCTGTGATCATCTCCTTTGCCAGCTACATGGCATCTCCTTGACTCTGCCTACTCTCTCTATCTCTGTTTGGATTTATTTTCCTGTATGATTTACACTGCTAAACCACTGACTAAAACAGCTTCATTCATCAACCAATAAAAGCAGCATATATACAAAAGGACATCCCACATTATCTCCCCTTTTCTGTCTAGAAAATTTTAAATTTAACATAGTAAAATTATTTAGAACAAAACAGGTATCAAGCAAGAATTACAGTTACAATATTTTTTGTGAGATATCATAACAGTTACTATCTGTCTTTAACTCTTCAAAGACCTCAGAAAGATATAATATTACATAAGTAAACAGCAAGTGCCATGGAAGCAACTTCCAAAACTCTAGACATCTTTCTGCCTGAACAGCCAGCCAAAGTTTTTCTGTAATGTCTGGGCATCCATCTACAGCCTACAGACCCATAGTATCTGGCAGACTTTTCCATGAAGCCTGAAATTTAAAAGACTGTTTTGCTTATACTGAAAGCTTCTCACTCACTTTCTTCTGTATTCTACAGAATTTCTGGCAGACTCTTTGATGAAACAGAAACCCTGAAGTACTGGCGTACCTTATTTAGGAAAGTTCAGTACTCATTTTTGGGGGGATTCTGCATGTTCAGTTTATACAGCATACCACCAAGCAGTCCAGGTAAGAGCAGTTTCTTGCCCAAATTGTTAGCCTTTATCACATTGAAGACAAATTTCATAACAGGGTTCTTCGATGACTATCATCATATCTGAAGTAGTTGGTGGTGTCAGAAGCAAATTTGTCTCACTATCGAGAAAAGTTTAATTTCTGAAAACATTTGCATTTCCATTAAATGCCATATTCTGTAGGTCTTTGATGTGCTGAAGATTATCTATCTAACCTAAATGTGTCCCTGTATATCTAGAAAACCTAACTAAAATAATTAAAAGTTTGATTATTACAAATTATATCTATTAATCTTAATTTTTTAAATATACATTGCATTTTTAAATGAATTGCAAACATAATCCCTTAAACAAGAACAGAAATAGATAAACACAGAATAATGAAATCGATCTTAAATTTGTATCAATAGACCAAGAGCCATACCAATGTAAAGTATAGATCTCTATATCATATCCCCCTTTAAATGAAAATAAACATTTATAAACAATCATATTGGAAATTTGGCCATAGTTTTCTTCAAACTGCTTTCTGCTGTTTGTTGGACAAACTACATTTAGGGTTCACAGAGACCTCTCTGGGGGTCTTGTTCCATCAAACCACATTAGCCTGAAAGAAATCCATAGTTTTTCATCTTCTGTATATACAAGAGCATAACCTCTTTTCCAAAGCAACATATTCTTAGACCCAAACTTTCAAGTCAAGATACTTTTAAAAATGTATGTTGGTTTAGCTTAACAGTTCCCACCATCAAAATCTCCCTGCAGTCAAAAATTAAAAGAAAACACAATAACATACATAATACAGATTCTCTGTGCATATTCTATTTCCTTTAATCTATGACTCTCTGCAATTTTTTATATTACTTGAACTGTCTCTTTAAAGACTTTGTTTATTTTTAAACTATTTCTTTTTATAATTGTCTATACTCTTTCTTTTCTCTCCCAAACCTATGTACATTTATCCAACACTGTGACCTATCAGAGGTCTTTTTTTTTTAATCTGAATCTGTCTTATTGTATATCTGTAATAATTTTCTGACCAGGAACACTTTTTTATGATAAGCATGTGTGGCTAGGACCAACTCTGTGGTGCCCTGCCTATTTTTTTTACCCAGGCCAATATGGCAGAAGCATCTTCAATGCCTCTGGCAGCCATGCACACTGCCCCAGCTCCTTAGATGCAAAGAGTCTATGGCACTATTAAGCAGTTTGTAATATACTGCTTATAGATCCCATTTAAATGTTCTGTAACTGCACCAGCATAAACCAGGAAGTCAACACTTAAAAGAATTGTGATTCTGCTTGCTACTAAGAAGCCATGCTTAACTCTGTTCTTTTGTATCTAGAATTTCTTTCCAAGTTCTCTCATGTTTTATGTAGATGTAATTGCCCCACTTTTGGTGTTATTTTGTAGGCAGAGAATACTTTTTTGTTTCCCAACTACTCAGACTCAAATAATAAAACAGACCTGTATTAATTACAACACTGGTTGGCCAATGACACAGACTTCCTCTTGGCTTGCTCTTATATCTTAAAATAATCTATTTCTATTATTCTGTGTATCACTATGTTTGTGACTTACTGTATAATGTTCCTGTTATCATCTCCTTTGTCAGATACATAGCATCTCCTTGACTTTGCCTACTGTCTCTATATATCTCTGTTCAGATTTCCCACATTGCTTTACTCTGCTAAGCCATTGGCCAAAACAGCTTTATTCATTAAGCAATAAAAGAAACTCATATACAAAAGTAAATCCCACATCAACTCTGCCTTTCTGATTCCTAGAATTCTCATAGTGTGTTTGCCCCAACTATACTTCCTGCCTGGCTACTGGCTAATCATCACTTAATTAAACTAATATAAGTGACAAATATTTACAGTGTACATGAGCATTATCCCACAGCATTTCCCCTTTTTTCTATTCAAAACAAGAACCTGAATCTAATATCCTTTATTTAGCTTCCTCCTCTCCATTATTCATAACAACTTGTAGCCACCAAGCTAAGCAAAGACAAACATCCTTAATACGTTATTTAGGAATGTTGGTATAGTTTTCTAGACAACTTCCTTCTGATTGGGGATACTGATAACCTTATGGGAACCCAAAGAATATTTAGGATTGTGGTTAAGTCCCTATTGGAGTATTCTGTGGGGCTAGATGATCTCATCCAGCAGTCTTGAAAGTCTTCTGAAAATAGAACTCAGAGGACACAGCAAGACAGGTGCTCTAAAATGTTGGAACATCTGGGACGTCTATTCCTATCAGAGATTTTTACAGAGGGTCTTCCTTGATAAACATTATTTTTCTTAACCCAGAATGAATCCATAGTCTCTCATTTCCTGTAAAAAAAATCTCTTCTTCAAACTTGAAAGATTAAAGACTCATGTGGTCAGAAAAAGATAAGACATAAAGTATACATTTTGACTTAAATTTTGAAGTCAAGACATTTCTAAAATCTGTAAGGTTGAATTAATCTAGCAGCATTTATAATCAAATGTCTTTTAGCAGTTGTTGTTCCTTCCTCAGCTGCCAATACAACGACAGCATAATAATACACAACATCCAGATTCCCTGTGTAGTTTCCATCTTAATGTAAATTTTTTTACTCTATTTCTCTTAGTTTTATTTTTTACCTTTTTTTTTTTTTGAGACAGGGCTATGTTGGTATCTGTGGCTGTCCTGGACCTTACTCTGTAGACTAAATAGACCTCAAACTCACAGAGATCCACCTGCCTCTCTCTCTGCTTTCCAAGTGTTAGGATTAATGCTATGTGGCACCACATCTATTTCATTTTTAAGGACTTTTACTATCTTTTTTTCTTTTCTCTCCCAAGCCTAAGTATATTTTAAAACACATTGTAAGCCATTTAGAGGATTTTTCCATCTGAATCTGCCTTTACTCTATATCTTGTCTTTTCTGACCACATGGGTCTTTAATATTTTCAGTGGTATAGCTAGGATTAAGACTGCAGGTTTGGTGGCTGACTCCACCCTGTTCCAGCATTCTGAGAGTCAACCATCATCATGGAGGTATCAACAGGAGCCACATTTATTGCCACAGCTCTGTAGAATTTCTAGGTCCACGTTACCACCAAAAACCCTGATGCCAGCTGCTCATAAACACTAAGTGTTTGGTGGCAGTGCCTCTTAAAAGAGCTGAGAGGTTTTTGCCATTGACACTGAGCCAAGAAGCCTGTCTGAAATGAACTGCACCTCTGTTTGACTCTAGTAAACAGAGGCTACCAGAGAAAAGACAGTTGCTTTATTTGGAAATTCTTGCAAGATAGAAGTTTTTATTCTGTCTACTTCCACAGCCTTTGAGTCCCAAACAAACAGACAGAGTATTATATTAATTATCAACATTTTGGCCTATTATTTAAGGTTTGTTATTAACTAGCTCTTACAACTTAACTCGTATTCTTGTCTATGTTTAGCCACGTGGCTTGGAAATGTTTCTGAGTAAGGCATTCTTACCTTGTTTTCTCTGCATCTGGCTGATGACTGACTCTGCCTTTCCTCTTCCCAGAATTTTCCTAGTCTTGTTGTTTCTCTATTCTTCCTTCATGGTTACTGACTAATCACCATTTTATTAAAGGAATATCAGGGACAAATGTTTACACTGTACAAGAGCATTATCCCACAGCAATCTTTCTCATTGTCTTCAGTTGCTAATAGCTACTCAGATATATGCAGGACTTGATGATCATTTTGTTACTTCATGAAGGAATTTTGTCTAGCTTGATCTTACATAGGTCTCTGCATTCTGCCATGACCTCTGTGAGTTCATATTTTCAACCATTATATTGTGTCTGAAAAACACTTTTACTGCAATCATCCACGGTCTTTGGCTCTTACAATTTCTTCACCCTTTCTTCCACGATTATCCCTGAGACTTGAAAGAGAGCAATGTGATATAGATACCCCACGTAGGGTTAATCACTTCAAATACTCTTATTCTCCATTTGACTACTTTTAAATCTTTGTAATATTTGCCTTCTACTAAAATAAGATGTTTCTCTGAATAGTCTTGAGAAATCTCTATTCATTTTATTTGTTATATTATGATTTCAATGATTTTATTTTAATTTAGAATCTGTCAGATCCACACATATAGTACGTGGAAGCAGACTCCAAAGTTGGACTAAAAATGTCCTTGGTATACTTTATTTCAAAGAGAAAGATGATAGTTATTCAATCAGTATTTACCATTGCAGTTAGGCTACATTCTGACCAGTGTTCAATTCTTGTTACTGTGTTTATAGGAAGGACAACAGTCAGATTGAAAAGGTCAGGCAAAATGACAGTAACTAATTCAGAAATGAGATGTCAAGAATTGGAATTATAAAGCCAAGATTAACCTATAAGCAATTCAAGTAGATTTATGCAGAGAGACACATATGCACATAGACACAGAAGCTAGTTAGAAGAGTATTCAAATTGAATTGACAAGGTCACCAAAACAAACAAACTATGTGAGCTTCAAAGTAAACTTCTAAAAAAAGGGAAGGTGAATGTGAATTCTAAGACTGCAGGTATACATAATATATTGATGTTATGCACAGCATTACTGAGCTGTGCTTAGGAGAAATAAACACTTCTATAATTAATATAAATTGGGGAACATATTAATTAATAAATAATTTGCTGTTTCTTATTCTATCTATGGTAATTACAGCATTGAGTATTTGAATATGTTCTAAGTAAATATTTTAGATAACAGTCATCACACTGCAAATATGTTTTACAATTTTGTCAATATCTTAAGAACTTCTGAGTTCTAAGATTTGATAAAGAGCTGAAAAGAACGTCCCAGTGCTATACCTGCAAGTGATTGTCACAGTCACAATAAATTAGTCATCATCCTCTCGGCACTGCAATTCATGTCAATTATTATCTCCTGAAATTTGATATTTTCTCCACAGTACTATCTCCATCTTCTACTTACGCATGGAGGAGCTAAGGCCTGCAAGTGTAGCTCAATGTCACATCTTTTTAAATATTTTATTTGATATTCTAGCCCATTTATTAAGTTTTGTGCCATATCCTGAACACTGATAAGATAAGAATTATGTAATCTGGTCTGCTACCTAAATCAAGAAGTCACCAAACTGGAAAAATTTATCATGAGACAGATTCTTATAACTCCCATATCTAATAATCACCTAAATTAATAATAAATATCTTAGCTAAATGAATGTTCTGACAAATTTATAAATCCAAAGTGCATCCTAAAAAAAGAGTTTGGAAGTTATCATTAACATGTGTGGCCACTTGTGAAGGAAACTTCATTTCACTGTGCCCCTAAGACAATCTCATGCTGTGTTAAAGTTTAGTGCACATGTGTCATTCTTTGATATATCTATAACCACTGTTCTATCTGGATATCTGTAGAAATGATAAATACCATGATCAAAACACTTAGCAGAGGAGAGGGTTTGCTTAGCCAGCAAATCCTAATCACAGTTCAACTGAGAAGAATGCTAGGGAAAGAGCTGAAGCAGGAACTTTGAGGCAGAAACTGAAACACAGATCATGGAGGAATGCGACTTCTGACTTGATCCCCATGGCTTGCTCAACTTGCTTTCTTATACACCCCAAACCCACCTGCCACAGTTGGAGCTTTCTCCAATAACAAACATGTATCAAGAACATACCCCACAATCATATCCACAGGCACCAATGGAAGCGATTCCTAAGCTGAGCTTCCTTCTTCCAATGTAATTTGTGGCATGTTGCAAAGGGCTCCCTAACAAAGTCATTAAACAGCTATTTTAAGACATGCAACTACTGTACACAGGAAATTGATCAATAGAAGACATGTATGAATAGACATGACATGGCAACCACAATCTAAGTTGTGTCATATGCATTTTCTATATTATATTTCTTAAAAGCATTTGATGCTGATTCTATATCTTCATTTTATTGTATAGATTGAAAGGTTATCATAAACAAAATCTGAGTTATTGCAAAGTGTTTCCAGACATCCAAAGTTTTTTCCCTTCAGCAGCAAGCAATGGAAAAGTGGGTCTTACTTTGTTTGACTTCTTTCATTTACTTCTGCAGCTCCTGATGTCTGGGCACTGAATGTTCTCTGACTCTCTGTGGGTACTTCACACAGGCCACAATGATCTTGGAGAAGGTCAAGACACTGTTAATTTTGAATCCAGATCTCAACATCTCATTGTCTACTTTGAGGTCTGGTTAGATTCTTAAAGTATTGGAGTAGAAAAGCAATCTTTAGTAACTGTGCATGTTTTTAAAGATCAATAAGTGGCTTTTATTTCAAGCCATTTAGTTTGTATTTCCCTTGCTATTTTCCCTAAGGTAAAAATGCTTATTCAACTTTATAAGATTTTTTTCTTTTTAAATTAAGTCTGATAATAATAGTAATCACAAGAGTCAAGTATTTGAAAGCTAATACTTCACTATCAAAAAAGAAGAGGACATTAGACACAATAGTTGTTCAAGTAGTAGTAAGAATTCTAAATAGTTTGAGCTATTAAGTTTGAATCTCCTTGCTAACTAAAACTCACCATACTGAACCATATAATATTCTTTTTTATTGACTTTTAGTGAACATGAACATTCTCTAACTTAGAGAATTTTAAATCATAGAAAAAACAATTTTTTTTACAAATCAACAAATTACTTTGTTAAAGTATTTTATTAAAAATACTTTTTAATAAAGGTATATGTGACATATTTATATAGAGTTAAACACATTCTCTCTTTAAATACTTGTTTATGCTGAAGACTTTCAAAACCCCTTGTTGCAGGTTTGTAATAGTTTATAATTTATGATTGTGATCTGTGGTCCTGTCAACACAATACTCTGGTTTCTTGTTGTTATCACTTCCCCACTTTTCCTTAGACTTTGTCAAATCACCACTCCATGCACAGCATTTTTGAAATTAGCATTTTAAGATTCTACATTGAGTGAAATACTGTAGGATTTGCCTTCCTATGTCTGGCTTGTTTCACTTAACGCACTGATATCTAGAGGTGGTGTATCGAAAGAAAATGGCCCCCAAGGAGAATTTGGCAATTAGGGGGTATAGCCTTGTTGGAGGAATTTCGTCACTATGGAAGGCAAGCTTTGAGGTCTCTTTCCATCAGTATGATGGTTGGTTGACTTCCTGTGGGCCCTGAGTCAACATGTAGGACTCTCAGCTCCAGCATCATAGGCCTGCATGCCACTATGCTCTCTTTCATGATCATAAAGGACTCGGCCTCTGAAACTGTAAGTGAGCCACCTCAATTAAATATTTTTATTTATGAGTTACAATGGTCATGGTGTCTCCTTGCAGCAATAGTAAATCCTAAAAGACTACCTCTATTGATACTGTCACAAATTTTCAGTTTTCTTTTTTGTTGTGACTGCATGGTGTTTTCTCAGATATTGTATACAAGTCTTTTCCTATTATTTGTCTATTGTGAATTGTTCTGCAATCAACATGGGAGTCTTCACTCTTACACTTTGATTTCTTTCTTTTGGGGGGTATTTAGATGTAGTAGCGTATTAATACATCAAATCAAAATCCTTAAATTTTTGAGACATCTCCATAGAATTCTCATAATTCTTTTGATGCCAATTTACACATCAAAACAAGTATGCAAGAATTCCCTTATCTTATCATACTTTTCCCTGTACTTTGTCCTTTTAACAACCACTCTTTCTGATGGAAGACAAAATCTCATAGTGACTTTGATTTTCATTTTATAATGATGTTTTCATATGTTTTCTTTTGTATATCTTCTTTTGAAAAATGTGTATATAGGGTAATGGATCATTTTAATGTAATCTTTTTATTACCTCTTGACAATTCTTTTCGTATTCTTTCCTGTCTCTGAACTTCTCCCAGATTGAATCCTTACTTGCACAACTGAATTCATTTTTATTTCACTCTCTTAAAAAAGAAAAAGAGAAAGGAAGGAAGGAAGGAAGCAAGGAAGGAAGGAAGGAAAGAAGGAAGGAAGGAAGAAAACCCATTATTCAGTATTGGCTAACTACTCTTGATCATGAAACCTGGTCTAGAGTGTGGGGTTGATATACTCCAAATCACTCAATTGAAGAAAACAGATTTTTTTTCCTCTCCCAGGGGTTATTATTTGCCAATTGCTTCTTGACTAGCGTTGAGACTTTTGTGCCCACTTTTTTCCCTGCACATTGGGCTTTCTTTTTCACCATTTTTTACTTCTTGCTCTTTTTCTATTGAGCTTTGGTCAGTCTTTCTACACTCTGGATATTAACTCTTTATCATATAAATTAATTCCAATTATCGTCTCCCATACTGTAGCAGTCCTTTCCTCTGTGCAAATATTTCCTTTGATATACAATATTTTTTAAATTTTATGTAATCATATTGCCATTTCTTGCTTTTGTTTTCTGCGTTTTAGGGTCCATCTCCAAAATAATATTTGCTCATTGTATTGATCTCAAGAATTTTACATGTGTTCTTCTAGCATTTTCACAGCTTCATATGTTTGTTTCTTTTTTGATTTTATTTATTCTTCTATCATACATTACATCCCAGCCAGTTTCCCCTCCCTTCATTCCATAACACCTCTTTCCCTCAGATCTGCTCCTCTCCATTTCCATTCAGGAAAAAAAAAAAAAAAGAAAACAACAACCCAGCCTTCCCAGAGATATCAGCCCATTGCATAACAAGATACAATAGGACTAAGCTCCACCTGAAATATCAAGGCTGGGTGAGGCAACCAGTAGGGTTTTAAGAGCAGGCAAAAGAGCCAGAGATAGCCCTCACTCCCACAGGTAAGATTCTCATGAAAACATCAAGCTAAACAGCTATAAAATAGCATATACAGAGGAACTTGCACAGATCTATGCAGGCTACATGATTGCTACTTCAGTCTCTATGAGCCCTTTTGAGCCTCTCTTAGGTGATTCTGTAGGCCATGTTCTAGTGATGTCCCCAACCTGTCTGGGTCCTACAAACCTTCCCCACTTCTGCAGGATCTTTGAGCTCTGCCTAATGTTCAGCTGTGGGTCTCTGCATCTGCTCCTACCAGTTGTTAGATGAAACCTCTATTCTGAGTGAATCTTTGTGGCTGGTATTGATTTGGGGTATGACTTCATTTGCCTGCATGTGGATATCCAACTTTCCCAGTGCCATTTATTGAGAAGTTTGTCACTAAACCAATAGCTATTCTTGGCACCTCTGTTAAAAATTAGTTGAATACATAAATGTGGGACACCTTTAGGCTGGCTAGTCTGTTCCATTGATCCGTTGTTTTATTCAAATACGCTGTTTCCATTATTGATTCTTTGTATTATTTTTAAGTAAGATAGTGTAATGCTTCTTACTTGACTTGTTTTTTTAATTCTCTTAACTCTTCATGATTTTTATTGGTTCCTCATAAATTTTATAGTTGCTTTCCCTAGCTAAATGAAGAAGGTCACTGTTATTTTGATAAGGGTGAGCTGAAAGTATAGAGAGTATTTGCTAATATAGAATTTTTAACTCTCTCAGTTTTTCCAGTTCATTAAGACAGATGACTTTACATTTTATTTTGACATCTTCAATTTCTTTCATCAATATTTTTAATTTTAAATGTAGAGATTTTTTTCTCTCTGGTTAAACTTATTCCAATGTGAGTTTTGTTTTATTTTGCTTTGCTTTAGTTACAGTCAATGGTTTGTCTGTCACTGTTGGTATATAGTAATACTATTGACATGTATTCAGTGATTGTGTCATCTTTTTGGTTTTTTCTTTTCTTTTCTTTATTTTTTTCTTCTTTGACAAAATACACAACCAAGATCAGAGTTTCTTTTGGCTCACCACCAGAATAGAAACCATATCAGTATGATGTGGCACATCTGGTCATATCCTGTATATTCTTAGGAAGCTGAGAGAGTGCACCATAGCTGTATTCAGCTCACTATCTATATTTTAGTCAATACAGCATTCTCCAGCATTTAGTCACCCAATCAGTGGACTGGCACTACCCATGTTCGGGTTTATCTTCCCTGCTCAGCTAAGTCTTTCTTGACACACATTCACTCACACACCCCAAACTCTACTTTTATGGTGATTCTTTTTTTTTATTAATTATGAAAGCTTGGCCTTATGTTACGCTAGTTCCCAACTAACTCTTGTAACTTAAATTAACCATTTATATTAGTCTACATTCTGCCACGTGGCTCATTACCTCTCTTCCATACTGTAACTCTGACTCCCTCTAAGTCCCTGTGGCTTAATTCCACAAGCCTCAGATTCTTCCCTAGTTCCCCTCTCCCCAGAAATCACACCTATTCCCTTCTTCAACTTGACAATAAAGATTAACCGTCATGGAGATTTTGAATCTTACAGTTTTGCTTAATTCATTTATAAATCTTAATAGTTTAGAGGCACTTTTGAGGCTCATATATATAAAACCATGTCTTGTGCAAACCCGGGCAAGTTTTAGTTTTCTAATTTAGTTGCTCTTTATTTCTCTTTCTTCTTGGCAGTGACTAGGATTTCTGGAGCTGTACTAGTTAGAAGCAGTGTACATGGACAGTTTTGTTTGCTCCACATTGTAAAGAGAAAGCTTTCATATTTTGTCCATAGAGTATATGAACTATTGACTTTTATAATGGTCCTTACTATGTTGGCCAATGTATTCCCTGTATTCCTAATTTGCTTAGGATGTTTATCATGAAAGTTTCATTGCATTTTATTAAATATCTTTTCTGTGTCCATATAAAGAAATCTATTTCTTCCTTCATTCTGCTGATATAACACATTGCATTTATAAATATACATTATTAAAACTTCTTTGCATCTTGGCATAGATCACAATTGATTCTAGGTGAATGGGTAATGTTTGCTGAAGACCGCTTTGTCTCTGCACAATAAGGATATTGGCCTGTCAGTTTAATCTATCAAGTCCTTATCTGTTTTAGATAGCAGAACAATGCTGTCTTAGAGGAATATATTTGGAATAATTTTTTTTCATCTCTAAAAAGTAATATCTGGAAAGCTAAGATTAGCTCTTTTCTGTAGCTTTTAAGAACTTAGCAGTGAACTATTTGGTCTCAGGCTTTCTTTGCTAGGAGAAGTTTGCTGCTCATTCACTGTCATTGGTGATGGTTTTCTCTCTAGGTCTTCTTTGTGTTTGTAATTAAGTTTTGTAAAAATTTTGATCAACTTCTCTGTTTTTATGTCAATTCCAAGCTGTTTTCAATACTGTACCTCTGTAATAGAGTTTGAAGTCAGGGATGGTAATAATGCCTCCAGACGATTCTCTATTGTATAAGAATGTTTTGGCTATCCTGGGTTTTTTGTTTTTCCATATAAAGTTGATTATTGTCTTCTCCAGATCTGTGAAGAATTTTGATGGGATTTTGATGGGGATTGCATTGAATCTATAGATTGCTTTTGGTAGAATTGCCATTTTTACTATGTTGATCCTCCCAATCCAAGAGCAAGGGAG